>NW_008330293.1:837470-859414 GCF_000622305.1 Nannospalax galili | reverse complement strand
GGTCCAATTCTTCAACTTTATCCTCCAGTGTTGATATTCTGTTTTCCATTTCATTCATTCTAAAGGTGAGGCTTTCCCTGTTGTTTCAAGTTGGCTTATTGAGTTTTGCACTTCCTTCTTCATTTCTGCCTGAGTCTTCTTCAATATTTCCATCTCTTTTGTGAATTCAATCAGGTGTTTATCCCTGTCTTCTTTTAGTTCTTTGATTTGTTTGTGTGTTCTTTAAATTCATTGAATTCCTTGATCATGTTTATGATTTTTTTTTTTTTTTTTTAATTCAGTGCCCTGGGTTATCTCTAGAGGGTTCTCCTTGCAGAATTCTTCTACAGGACTGATGGAGTTTGGTGGGGACATAGTGTTTTGGCTTTCCATTTTAGGTTTCAGGTTCTCTCAGGTTTTATTTTAGAGGGAACTGATGACTTCAGATCAGCTATTCAGGAGCACCCACAGAAGCCCAAGTCAGGTTCCAGTCAGTTACACTCAGGCTTCCTTCTAAGGTTTGGACTCCACCAGGTGGAGGCAGGATCCTGGCAGTCTCAGGCAGCCCCCTGTGTCCTCAGCCCCTATGCCAGAGGGAGGCCAGGGCCTGGCACTCTCTGGCGGTCTCTCCAGATTCTTTTTTAAACAAAACATGATAAGGGCTTAATATGCTGCAGGCACTGCTTACGCAGGCTCAGGAAGGAGTCACTGCTCAGAAAGGACAAGACAGATTTACTGACAGACTCACTGGTAATAAGCAGCTCCTATTCCCAGGTCAAAAGTCTCACTTTCACAAGGTTGAGAAAGAAAAGGTGTATGATGATAGCACAAGAAGATCAAATACATGTACCTTGTACACGTGAGCTCGGAGCTGGTGACTCTCAATTAAGAGAGGGAGCTTGCTGGCAATTTCCATCCAAGGCTTATAATGATCTGGAAGTTCTTTCTGCATTTAAAACAGAAACACCACAGTATTTTAGACCTCCCTGGGAAGCAGCTTTGGAATCTCTCAAAGAGAATTTAAAACAACCCAGCTGTACAACTGAGAAATCAGCACAAGCCTGGCCTTCAGCTACGCTGGCTGTGCAGATACACAGATGACTAGAATGCAAATCGTGTATTAAATCATGGCAAGGGAAGGAAAAAATGCAGTCAAGTGGATCCTCGTAAAAATAGTATGTTTCATTTCTGATGTGTGCAAGCTTGAGAATTTGCAGAAAGGGGAAGTGGCTCATTCCCTCAGCTGCTCGGGAGGAAAGGGAAATGCTCACAGAAACAAGACACTGGAGCCTGGTTTGAAGTCCAGTGGAACTTTTTCTTTCCTTCTTTGTTATTCTCAGTTTTCGTTTTTTGAGATGGGATTTTGCTATGTAGCCCAGGCTGACCTTGAACTCACAATCTCCTGCCTCCCAGGGATTATAGGTATGAGCGACTGACTAGGCTTAGTTTATTTTATTTTGAGACAGCCTCACTAAGCTGCCCCAGGCTGATCCTAAACTTGTGATCCTCCTGCTTCAGCCTCCAGAGTAGCTGAAACTGCAGGCTTGTGTCACCAGGCCCAGCTGCATCCATTCTTATGCACCCATTTTTATTGGCCCCCACTCTCACTTGTCTGTGGCTGCTTTTGCATTCAGCAGCAGCACGGGGCCATGGCAGCAGAATGCCATGTGATATGCAACAGAAGTTTATTCACCAACCCCTGAGCTAACCCAATGCCTTTTCAGTGAACGTGGTGTCTCTGGATTAAGCAGAAAAAGAGATGATGATGATGTCCATTTTTATGAAGGAAGTTGTCCTGTGATGGATAGGAATATAAACCAAAACAGGAAATGCAAACGGTAGTCAGAGTAGGCGAAGAGCTGGCGAATGTGTTTTTCATAGATTGACGTTAAATGTGTCTAGCATTTAAAGATATGATTGTACCAAGAAGTTTGAGGTTCAGGAGAAATGTATTATTAGAAGCATCGTTATTGTAAAGCTCTGCACGTGGTTAAAACCACCAAGTAGTCCAGGGCTTCTAGAGATTATGCAAATTGAAGCAGGAAGGAATCCTAGATAAGCGCCCTGGGGAATATTTACAAAGCTGGTGGAGGAATTGAATCCATCAGCACAGATCAAAACAAAGTTCTAAAGGTTCAGTGAGCCCCAGAGAAAGGCCACGTGGAAGTCAAGACTAGGGGAATTTTATGAAAAATAATCAGGGTGAAGAGCATCAACAGAAAGTCAAAAGGGGCTGCCCTTGAAAACAAAGCGACACAAGGAAGTGTATTTAGTTTCTCTAGGTATAAACTGTAGAAAGTAAGGTCATGGACTGGGAGGCTGAGTTCAAATGCTATCATTTTGGGGAAGGAAGAGACAGAGAACAGGTAGATGGAATTTTTTAGGAGACTCCAGCAAAGAGGAATCTGCTTTGGTGTGTGTGTGTGGGGGGGGTCGTTGAGGATAAAGAAGGTGAAAGTTTTATAGTCTGCCATTGGAAGAGGAGACATGGAAGAAGGGAGCTGGGCTGCCAGGAGAGAGGGCATACGAGAAGGCAGTGGTTTCCTGGAGAGGAGAAGCAGGAGCCTGTAGAGAACATCTGGCCTGTCAGTGGCAGAAGGGAGGCTCTGGGTGGTTTGTTTTCTGTGGATTCAGCTTCTCAGTACGCTGGAGTAAGGTCAGGCTCTGAGACTTCAGCAGAGGACTTAACATTACACAAAGAAATGAGAGAAAAGAAACAGGGAACCAAACCCAAGAAGATGCCAGAATACAGGAGGGAACCAGGGAAGTTTGAAACTACACACTGGGAGAAGTAGAGTGATTTTGGAACAGAAAATCGAGGCTGCCAAGTCACAGAAGTCATAGCGGCCCCTTACGGTGAGTCCTAAGAAAGGGTGCTGAAGCTAGATCACCATCTGTGTCTTTTCATTTTTGGTACCTAAATAAGGAGTCACAGTCACCCCAAAGTGACTGCTTTTACAGTATTTCTAGTCTTGTTATTGATGCTTACCTTTAATCCATCTGTATTTTTATTATGAGTTAGGAATTCCTATTTCATTATTTCTATTTTGAAAAGGATAGTTAGTATTGATTGTTAGCTTGACAGTCCAGAATACTGTCAGAGACCAGCCTTTGCTTAGGTAACCTAAAATTTTGCAAAAATAGCACATGGAAAGTAAAAAGTCCTCCAACCACTATGCTGACAAGCTATAGTCACACCTCCTTCCCACACTCATCAAGGAGTCCAGGGGCAGTCAGTTACCCCTCCTACCCAATCAGTCAACCTTAGCTGCATATGGGGGAGAGGCTAAGGATATACAAACTGCAGACACCAGGAGGCCCCTCTCTCTCCATTTTGTGTGGCTGTGGGGAAGTCACAGGATCTATATTTGAGTGTGGACTTTCCAGCACAGCCATAAATGGGGGAGGATGCCCACTCTTCTGTAAATAAACCCCACACTATGCTCTGTTAGCAAGCCTGATTAACTGGTTGGGATTTTCAAAAAAGGAAAAAAAAAAAAAAAAAAAAAAAAAAACAGAGCTAAAGGAAACCTTCAGTACTCCACCAAAGTTGACCCATGTTGACAAATCCTTCGGGCTTTTTTTTTTTTTGGTCTTTTTGGGTTAGTCTCCAGAAAGCCCCAGCTGGTCTGGAGCTCCCTGGGTGGACCAGGCTGCCTAGAACTCACAGAGACCTGCTGGGGGGTTCTGCCTCCCAAGTGCAGGGGATTGAAGATGTGTGCCACCACACCCGACTCTTGTCTTTGATTTCTTATCCCTACGTTTCCACCCTTAAACTTCATTGTATAAATGTTTTTATGTAACCTGCTTCAAGTTATTTCTGGGAAAATGTGTTAAAAATTGCCTCTCTTTGGAATAATAAAAATATTCTTAAAAAAAAATTGGGAGGGAGCGAGAACATTAGAAAGGAAATAGTTCCCGATGACATTTTCCTTCTCTGTGTTCTCCATTTCAGGCAAAGCTTCCACCATCATCCAGTCATCTAACCTGGAAGTCACACCTGCTCTAACCTGGAAGTCACGCCTGCTCTAACCCAGAAGTCACGCCTGCTCTAACCCGGAAGTCACGCCTGCTCTAACCTGGAAGTCACGCCTGCTTGCTTCACTTTTGACCACACTACTTCATAGAATCCACGCCCTTTCAAGTCTGTGCCTGCCTTCATTAACCACCTGGTAGAGACTTTCATTCTGCCTTCTTTGGATTATAAAGACATTTTAAATGAAAAAAAAGAAAAAGTAATAGTTTAAGCAGAAATGAACCAGATGAATCTCAACAGGAAAGTTGAGAGCTAGAAAGAGCCAGTGTCACTGGGCAGCAAAGAGAGGCTGAGCAGAGGGGCACCAAATCCCTAGGAAATGGGAGGACCATGCGGTTGCCAGAGAGATTTGACTTGCTAAAGAGCAAAGGGAGAATTTCTCAGACAGTGTTTTAGTTAATTACCACATGAGCAAGTTGCCCCACTAACTACTGTTGAAAGAGTGTTTTACAGCTGGACAAGAGCTGTAACAGTACAGAAGGCAACAAGTCCGGGACATAGTGTCAGCTAAGAGATCTATATCAGAAATACCATCAAATTCACTGCCACGCAGAGCATCTCCAGGCTAAGATCACTGTAGTGACAATAAGCTCAGTAGATAAGAGTCAAAGTTAGCAGCGGCCCTAGCACCAAGTAGTAGTGCCAGCATTATATTTTATATGCCATAAGGACACATACTATGAAATAAGATACATATTATTAATGAACTATGAGAGAAAAATCATGAATAAATTTTGTTATTTGTATCCTTACCCCTGGAAATTACAATCAAATTTTTGTCTAGAAGTAAGAAATCACAACATACAGAAAATAAGTATATAAGAAATAGAAAATGTCATTTAAAACTTACTCTTGAAATCCATACAGCAAAGATCTAGGCTACCTTACCCAATGTATGACCTCTAGTACAGATCACAGATGAAATGGGACAACATCTAATGTATCTTCTGAAGAAAAAGGAACCACAGCACAGACATCTGATCATACGACCTTGTGTTTCTGTGACCATTGTTTGATTTTTTTCCTTTTTATTTGGTCCTTTCTTTTTGAGACAAGATCTGCCTGCATTTCCCAGGCTTTAACCTATTATGTATCCCAGGCTGGTCTTGAACTTGCCATTCTCCCCTCTACCTTCTGGTTGTTACAGTTACAAGCGTTCACCATGCCATTAGGCCAAATGGTAATTTTTTTGTTTTTATTTATCTTTATAATTTGTTAGCTGTGCTACTTACACATACCAGGAATGCAGTCCTACGGCTGAGTCCGGTGACCACTGACATTTGGCACTCTCCCCTGTCATCGGTCACATCTTTTCCACCTCACATGCCTATAAATCAGGTTTGGGAAACTCAGGGCAAGATAATTCATTCAGTTAGGATTGCTGATACGGCTCCATCTCCTTTGTTCTGAGTCTTAACAAACAGTCTATGCCCACTTAGAAACTATGAATGCAGTCTTATGTGGGAAAAGGTGTTTACTGATAAGATTATCTGGGATTGAAGCCAGTGACCGGTGTCCTTCTAAGAGAAAATACATCTAAGAAAGGAAAAGACACAGATGAGCAACGGCCACATGAAGACAGGAAGAGCGAGTGGAGGCGTCGCAGAAACCCGCTGGAGCCCCCGGAGCCTGGGTCGGACAGAGCTTCCAGGGGAAGTCTTTGGAGGAAGTGCCTCAGGTGCAGCACCGTAGCTTACAAACTTCCATTCTCCAGAATTCTGACTGCAAGTTTCTGTTGTTATCTTCGACCACAGTTTGGGTTTTATGTCACTGTTGCCCTGGGAAACCAACACAGTTCGAGCTCCTCACATATCAGATGTGGACTTTCCAGGGTCTGGCTTTCCCCTCCCTTCTTGGGAAATGTCAGCATACTGCTGTCTGACCCTTAAATTGCTTTCTGCCCAGACGTCTTCCCAGGAGACAATATTGTAAGTTGTTTCACGGTCTAAAATTCCGGTTTCTAGAGAATGGTTTTGGCTGTGCTGTCCGGCTTCCCCACGTCTGTCTGCCTGGTTCCCCTTTGTCTCCACCCAGACTTTGGGTTCTTTAACCCCGGCAAAAAATCCGTACTTTATATTTGCCCTTATTTTCATCAACATTAACAGGCAATTTGACCTGGGCGCTGCACAGCTTCAGTGCAAACTTGGCGCAGCTGCGAAGAGGAAGGCTCAGTTTGGGGAATTTCCTCTGTTGGTTTGGATTGTCGGCCTGTGAGGCATTTTCTTGATTGTTGAGTAATGTGGGAGGGCCCAGCTCACCCTAGACAGTGCCACCCCTGGGCAGTGGGCCTGGGTTATGTAAGAAAACAGGCTGAGCTCTGGCCAGGGGAGCAGGCGGGTCAGCAGCCCTTCCACTGCGGTCTCCACTTGGGCTCCCTCCAGGTCCCTATCCTGAGTTCTTGCCCTGGCTTTCCTCAAAGATGAACTTTGATCAGGAGGTGTAAGCCAAATAAGCCCTTTCCTCCCCAAGTTGGTTTTGGTCAGTGTTTTATCACAGCAGTAGAAAGCAAACTAGGGCTACCTCCTTGCTACCTACTATGGACCTGAGGGCCTGATTATCACCAAATGTCCTTCTTCATCCTTTGCCAGAAAAGACATTTAAAGTCCTCACATGAATGAAAGAAAATTAGAGCTGGAAATAAAGAGTTACATTTTGAGACATCTGGGAAATACGGGGCACAGGGTGGAGCAGGAGATTTCTTTTCTGTGAGCTCAGGACTGGGAACTTTTTAGAAGTGGTGTCAACCAAATCACAACAGAGTCCCCTCTCATCAAGTGGTAAGGAAACATGACGTTGCCTTCATGTCTTATCTGGCCCCAGTGTTTACAGACAGAAACAGTAACACCACGGCCCTACCCGGCGTGTCCCTGCTCTGTAGGGCTGCCTCTCCTTAGCTCCCTGTACATGTTTAGTGGTAACAGGCGTAATCTTCTTAGCAGCCCTTCAATTAGGAAGGTTAGGAATACTCCTGAATCAAGCTACGTGCATGGATAGGATGTGTTTTGTTTGCTTGAGGTTTATGTTTGTTTTTGAGACAAGGTCACAGGGTCTAGTCCTGGAATGTGTGATCCTCCTGCCTCCCAAGTAAAGGGATTGAAAGGTTATGCCACCATGCCTGACCTAGGTGACGGTCGTGAAGTGTACTGTAGCTAGCTAGGGTCAGGAGGACTGCCTTCTGGTCTGGATGCTGAATTTCTTACAGTGGCTATCCACACTCTATAGCAATACCAGGAAAGTGGGACCAGACTGAAACCCAGTAGATGAAAACTGAGCGTTGGACTCTGAGTGTGGCTTTCCCAGGGTCTGCAAATCTCAGCCCTGACTCTTCTGGTTTGCCCAGGCCTTTCCTGGTGTAGTACAGAGCACGCTGCACCTCATGGATCCACTCAGAAAGGAGAAACTAGAGACAACTGGTCACCCTGGTGTCAGCGTCAGAGAACACATCAGCTCCAGGACTACAGCACGCCTCTACCTAGCAGTCTGTGGTCACTGCTGCCAATTGTTAGGGTATCAATAAGCCTCATAAATTGAACTGGTCCAGATAAAAAATGTCTAGTCTATCTGTTGGAGGACCTACTTTTCCAGTCTCACTGGTCAATTACCTGGTGATAGAACCACTCCCAGGAAGGCAGGTTCACGTTAAGTTATGCTAAATAGACAGGTGGAATACTAGTGTGTTAATAAGGTAGTGAATATTTCCTGTCTGGAACTAGCTCAGATCCCTGCAGAGCTTCCAGACCAGCCACAGCCATGTAGGTCTCATTAAGTCTGTCTGCTTTCCAGAACTCTTCAGAAAAGCATGATTTCTCCTTTGCTTCTTCATGCCTTTCTTGCTAAACATGCTTTCTTTAAGGCTTTCGGCTGCCCCTAACATCTTGTGTTTCTTCACTTTTTCTCTAAAGTTTCCTTCTCCCAGCCATGTGGCTGCCAGTCAGCCACGAGTCTGACCTCCACGCAGGCTCTAAACCTGCATGGCTTCATGATTTTCTTTCCTTCTTCCCACCATTCACCTCCTCAAGGCAGCTGCCAAGATGACCAGCTCGCCTGCTCTGAGGATTTTTCTTTAAGACTAAGAAAATTGTAAAAGCTTCCATTTGGGTCCATTCTTATATTCTTTTATGAAGGAGACTAAGACCCTCTGGGGGTCCCTTTCTCCTTGTTTCATAGTGAAGGAACTTGCAGATCTCTGACATGACGTTAAGCTAACAGCTTTCTGTAGAGAACTTAGTTTGTATCTTCAATAAAATCCCTTCAGTAATGTGCAAAAGCCAAAACGGACCTCTTGATTGGTGAACGAGACTGCGACCACAGTGCTGAGGGAGGTGCAGCAGAAGAGCCTACCCTACACAGTGAGAGTCCCTTCCAAAACACGGCAAAAAAGTCGTCACGATAGGTATTCACTAAAAGCTCTTTGAGTTCCAGACATTTCTTAGTCATAAGTAAGGGACAAGCTGGGCCAAGGGAGGGTGTTTCTTCTAATACGGAGATAGAGTGGCTGCAATGCTGAACCCCTGGGCTTTTAACTGAGTGGCTTTGTTTATGAAGCAATAAAATGGTGTCATGAGCGTTGAGCATTATTTGTGCTTTACCCCTAATGCAATGTGGGACACATCACCACCTCTGACCCAAACCATGCCTCAGACTGCATTTAGTGAGAAAACAGTGTTGATGAGGCTGACTGGAAATAGAAGACTTGCAGACTGATCAGGATCACATGCTAAGTGGGATTAAGAACTGCTTGTTTTCAAAAGTTCCTTCCTCATCTCAGAAATTCCTGACACTATCCAATCTGTCTCCAACTGTGAAAGTGTGGAATGTCCCTCCTTTTCATTTTCTCTTTTGCTCTCACAAGCAAATGAAATAAGATAGTTTGCATGAACATGTAACATGAGCAACAGTAAACCCCCCCTGCCTGCAGGGCTCCTCCTGAGGGACTGTGGGACACACTTGTCTCCAGAGCCGGGAGTGGCTCTGTAGTAGAGAAGCCCCATTATTCTGTGTTCCAGACAGCTGTGACTGGGAAACACGGACTGTTACTTCAAATATCTTCCTTGGGTTAATGACTTGATAGTTATACTGACTCTCGTAATAACCACACATAGTAGAAAACAAGCAGACAAAGCAGATCTTATGCAGACCTGAACAAGACAACCCTTACCAGAGGATTGGGAAGAAGAAAGCCATACTCTTCAGATATGTGGTAACTTTCCAAAGACAATGTCAGGGACGGCTCCGAGCTCTGTCTTTGAGGCTCCATAGCGTTGTTCAAAGTCACTGCATGGCCACCACCACTGAAGGACCGGAATAAAGACCACCAGTAAGGAGCTTCCAGGCTGTGTCTTTAGGGAACTTTAGCAGCAGGAGAGAACTTCGCCCTGAGGCTGAACTCCGGACTGCCACTAACCTGCTCTGAAACTAGGCTGAGTAAATAAGCTATGAATTAAAACAAATAAGCAAACAAAACAACTCCAGCAATGCCCTCTCTCCATCTTCTTTTGTGTGGTTTGAGGTTGGCCTTAAACCCAGAGACCGACAGCTCAGCTCTGGAACGGGGGAACAAACTAGACTTTTGGTTATGGCTGATCAGGTCCGTACCAGAAAGGAGTTTAGTTCAAATAAACCCCCACAACTCTTCAAAATTGCTAAATAAGGAGCCTTGGGGTGGGGGTGGGGTGAGTAAACTGTTCAAAGTACAAGTTACAATGATAGAATTGGAGGAAGATGCTAATACTACATCAGAATGTTATGATTTTCAGTTTATGTTAGCTGGTAGCAGTAAATATATTTTAAATTTTTTGATCATATTAAAGGAGGGTTTCTATATTTTAAAATATATCAGAAAATTTGAAATTAGGCTGAACAGATCGTTGGATTCAATACTCTTTTTTCTTTTTTTTTGAGAAAAGGTCTTACTCTGTTCAGGCTAACCTGAAATTCATTATGTAGACCAGGCTGGCCTTGAACTTACAGAGATCCACCTGCCTCTGCTTTATGAGTGCTGGGATTAAAAGCACAAAGCACCATGCCAGGTTCTTCTAGTTCTCTATTTGTAACAAATCTTTTCATTTTTGACTGGCATGTGGTAATTGTACTTAGCTTTCTCCTTTGTCTGAAGTTTTCACAAACTCTGTCACACTCTGCACCTCCGGGTTCAGCCCCACATCCTAAAGAAGCCAATTAAAACTTAAAAATTAATAGTAAAAAATGCAGACAAAGATTTAGTCAATGTGGCCACATTGGGAAGGGAATGAGGGCATCCAGTGACCACTCAAGTTCATCTTCAGTGTCCTGAAGTGAGATTAAAGTTTGAATATCAGGCCAGGCATATCATAAACACATCCCAGTAGTCAGGTCCAGGTATCTGCTTACCCACTCATCATGGTCTGGGCTCCAGTACATCTTGAAAGGTGGTCTGATAAGTTGCCAGCACTACGTGAAATCTCTTTCTGGAGGCAAGTTCCCCCTCTGGGCCAGGCTCCAGTCCTTTACTTCTTGCATGAGAGCCCTAGATGGAATTCCAGTTTCTTGGGATCCATTGTTTTAAAGTCTGATAGTCAAACTGAGGGACACAATGCCTCTTTAAAATGTATTAAAGATTTACTTTATTTTTATTATGTGTGTGTGTCTGTGTCTATGTGTCTCTGTGTGGGTATGTGCACATATGCGCATGTACCTACAGAGGCCACAAGTGTCATATACCCCTGGAACTGGAGTTACGGGATGTTGTGAACAACCTAAAATGGCTTTTGAGAACTGAACCCAGGTCCTCTAGAAGAGCAACACATGCTTTAACTACAGAGCCAGCTCCTCAGCCCCAAGAACACATTCATTTCTGCCTGACTGGCTTCGAGAGGACAGATTGTGAAAGTCAGTTTTCTCCCTTCCAACGTGTTCATCTGCAGGAGTTGAACTCAGGTCCTCAAGTTTGGCAGTTTCTACACACTGGGTAATCGTGTTGATCTCACCTAATGAAATTTTAAATAAAAAGTTTGATGAAGGCTGAGAGATGGCTTCATAGTTAATGCTTGCTGTGAGAGCCCAAGGATCAGAATTCTGATCCCAGAAACCCACACCAGGCAGGCAAGGTCGCCTGCTTGAAATTCCAGTCTGTGAAGGTAGAGACAAGGGTTCCTCAGGACAACCTGGCTAGCAAGACTAAACATACTGGTGAGATCTGGATTTGAGTGAGAGACTCTGCCTCAATGAATAAATAAGGTAGAAAAGCAAAGTGGGTTGATTCCTGAGATCAACCTAGGGGCTCCACACACAAGTGCAGAGACATAGATACACACACACACACACACACACACGGAAAATAGAAAAAGAAAAAATATTGATGATTTTAGTTATGAGGTTGGTTCTACTAATTTTATTTTACAGAACTGTAAACTGAGACACAGGTGTAGCTCATCCTGTACAACATCAGGTAACAGATGACTAGGCTTAAGATGTCTTAACTTAGACAGAATGCTCTGTTCATTCATCAGGGAGCCAAGCTGACTTTTGCTCAGTGGACTTTATACTCGGTAAATTAATTTATTTGGAAGCCAATTTATCCATACATAGCTTCCTTCCTCCCTCTCTCTAAAATAAATACAAAATCTAAGAACAGGTCACACTTTATTCTTCTAACAATTCCCATAGAAGTTTCTCAGCTGAAGGCTGGACACCTGAAGCAACCTGACCTACTTAGGGTTCATGCTGAGACATCTAGGAGCCACTGTCAAGTACCCACTAAGCTGTGATCCGATATCCAACCAGTCTTGAAGTCGTGTTTCTTGTGCCATCTAGCTGCAATTTCTCAGTCTCCAAGTCTTATTTTGCCCTCCACCCACAGGAAAATATACTTCTGCCGTATTTTAATCCCTTCATAGTCTTCATCCATTCCCCTCAAACCTTCGCAAGAATTTGCTTCAACATTAAAAAGCCATCAAATCATAAAATACAAGAACTGAGAGATGTGAAGGAATAAGTGATAGGATTCAACAGTCTCCTACAAGTAACCCAAATCTATGAAATGGTTTGTCAGCTGTTGCCTTGGAAGCTAACCTCAAAGCTCTCTAGTCCTAGCTCACTGCCTCCTGCCCTCCTTGGACTCAGGCAATATGACCAGGGCGTGGATTTCCATCTTCTCCTCTGTAACATAGGCACCTTTTTGACAAGATGCTTAAAATTCATATTTCCAGGAAATAGAAATGGTTATCCTAGAAACACTGTGCTGCGCAGATGAAACCATGTGTGAAATGCCCCATATAACAGCCATCCTATGGTCGTCATATCCTTAAAGATTTATATTTTTATTTTATATGTATAAGTGTTTTGCCTGAATGTATGTAAGTGTACTATGTGCATGCCTGGTAGCCCTAGGAACAGAAGGTAAGCTTGAGTTATTTACTTATTTTTATTTGTTTGTTTTATAGTGCTTGAGATCATGACATGAGTGATCGGTCACTGAGCTACAACTCCAGACCTGATTTGGCATTTTATACACAGGCCCAGAACCTTATCCAGTGGTAGGGAACACAGGGCCACACTATATAAGGACTCCCTTTCATATTTACCAAGAAGTTGGTTAACATGATTGTGTGGTAGATATGTTCCCAGTGGGACTGGGAGTTTCCGAGTTTGCTTTCTTATGAATCATGGTAGTATCTGACAACCAGGGTTTCTTTTCTTGTAGACTGATCTTTGGGAAATGGACTAATGAGTATTGAGAAAATGAAGAAAACACATTCATGACTGAATGATTTAGGGAACCATTCCTATGTCTACTGATGACATCAGATATACTTAGTTTTGGTTTCTATATTGGTAAAGTACTAAATCTAAATGACCAAAGACTAATGTTCTGAGCAGTTCTGAGTGTCCTTGTCCATCTCCTTAGTTCTTTCTTCATTCTTGTGTTCAATGGGAACGTTTTAGTCCTTTTCTTGGTTAACTATTTAGGCACCGGGCATTACAGCAGTTTTTAAAATCATTTTTCTTGACATCTATTCCTCCTTGTTTTTTTAAATAATGTATTGTGAATTTCATACATGCATTTAAGGTGTTTTGATCAAATCTTTGCCCACTCCCTCACCTCCAACTCCTCCCACACTCCCTATCACCTTTTTCTGACAACTTCATCTCTCTTTATTTCTTTTTTCTTTCTTCTTAATGGGGCTTTTTGCTACTCTAATATTCCCCCTTCTGAAGGGGTAACCCTAAAATCTTTGAAGGATTAGATAAGAGTTCCCAAATACTTTTGATATTTTTGGCCTTTGGAACAGAATATGTTGCTAAGAGGCTCAAGGACATTTTGACTTTTAGCCAAGAAACTGGCTACTTTTCTTTGGGGTCTTTCTACCCCAACTGCCTAGCCAGTTCCTACCTCCTATTCTTATCACACCATCCTCTGAAGGGGTTACCCAAATTGACAAAGAACACAGACAGCTCTGGCTTTGGCTTCTTCCATGCTGAACACAGGGTGAAGTAATTGGGGTACCCCTTCAGTGGGTCTAGCTAAAAGACTCCCAAATTGTATAACTCTTATCCGTAGGGGGAAAAGAAAGTCCTTGACTGATGAATAAGGGATGTGAAGGGAACATAAAGGCAAGAGTAATTAGCATTACAAGTTCTTGACAGGGAACTAGAAAAAAGTAGGAACAGGGTAATTTTCAAGTGTTCATATGAGAGTCCATTGGAATTTCCTGACAAGGGCTTCCAAAAATCATGCCTCTATTGGGTCCTGCCTCATTTTTCGTCTGCCAAGGCTGGACTTTAGAGTGATGGATTCAGGATTTGCTTTCAGGCACTTTGATAGCTGTTGGAGTGATTAGAATCAGTATCAGTTCCCTCTCAAAGACTTCACCATGTGGAGGCAGGATCCGGGCACTCTCAGGCAGTCCCCTTAGTTCTCAGCCCCTGTGCCCGGGGGAGGCTGCAACAGGCACTCTCCTCCTTGTTTTAGACTACTATTCTTCTTGATAATATTTCCAAGTCCCATAGTGAGCATCTTCCACAGAGGACTCACTTAACTCTCACCACCGCTGACCTAGGCATCGTTATCATTCCTGCAGTTCAGGTGAAGACACCGCAGCTCAAATGTGCTACACTGAGCTAAGCCCGTGCTTTCTGTAAACACAGAACACCTGATGTAGACCTCCCTTCCAGCACCTTCTCCAGTGGGCTCCCCCTGAAGGCCTGGCTTTCCTCTTTTCTCTCTGATCTCCCTGGGTCTCATTCCAAAGACCAGCAGTCTTCTGCAGCCTGGCATCTAGGAATGTTGTACTTTCAGATGGATCTGTCCTGAGTGCCAGGGCCCTGTGTCTTCCCATCTAATTGACATTGTCACTGGGATTCTCTAGAGGTTTCATGTGAGACATCTCAACTCATGAGGGACTTAGAGCACAGCCGGTCCTTCCGCTCATATTATAGAGCTTGGTGAAAGGTCTCACTGAGAACCAGCAACGCTGTTGGAGGGCTCAGTAAAAAACAGAAACAGAAAAAGAGTTCCCTTGCTCTGAACTAGAAACATGTGAAAGAAACTAGCAGAAGAGTACCAAGAAAAGTGTGAGGCCCCGTACACACAAAAGCCTCTCACTGGCCAGGCTGAAACCTGAAGGCCGTTCTCCGTCACAGCCATGTTCAAGAGAACACGGAGCAGTCTTCACCAGGTCTCCTGCCTGGTAGTTCTTATATTTCTCTGTTTCTAATCTACTGTTGTTCTTTAAGTCTCTTGCCCTTTACTACTGGGGCGTAGCTCACATCAGAGCAGCCATAATAAGCACCCAACTGCCTCAAATCTACCCCTAACCTTCCCTCCCCCTTCCTGCTTGGACTCCTTGTAGAGGCCCTGCAGCACCTTCCTGCTGCTCACTCATTATCTCACACCTGCAAGCTTTCCAACAATTCCCAGGGTCACTTAAGCACATATTACTTATTTAAACTCTGAAATCAATTGTGTCTGCTATTCAAATATTTGAATATAATAAAGATATATATTTTTCGCCCTCTAAAACTCATCCCATCTGTGACCTTGCTGAGGAAGACAGTGGCTCTGGCCAGCACGTGTCCCAGCACGACAATTCTCTTCCTCCTCTTGCCCATGGACAGCTCCGCTTGCCCTCTGTGCCCTATAGTTTGGATTAGGCGTCATTGCTGCATGCTCATGCATCCACTGTCAACACTCCCACAGCCCTGTCCTCCCTGGGCTATATGACACATCTGTTGAGTTCACCACTGGTCAGCTCCTTCAGGGGGTGGCTATATCCCTATTTTCTACTCAGAAACTAGCATTCTGTGCTTGCCTGTTGAGTGGCGAGAGTAGAGATTCTGACGTGTATGATGATGTTTAGTAACATTTATGATTCAACCTTCTGAAATAACATAGTATCCATATATTGTTTATTTATTTTTATTATTTGATGTGTATGAGTGTTATGCCTACATGCCTGTAAGTGTACTTGTGTTATGCAGTGCCCACAGAGGTCAGAAGAGGGCATAAGATTCCCTGGAACTGGAATTACAAACCATTGTTAGCCACCATGTGGGTGCTGGGGTTTGAACTCTAGCCTTCTGCAAGAACAGCCATTGCTCTTACCTACTGAGTCATCTTTCTAGTCCCTTACACTTTTATTTTAATGTACAAAAATTTTAAATAGATCGGTAATGCTATGTTGTGAAAATGAGAATGCCATCAGCCTATCCATAGGGAGCAACTGATTAGCAATTGAGCACTCTCTCTCTCCTTTCTCTCTCTCGCTTGCTCACTCACTCGCTCTCAGAGGCACATACATACAGGCATAATCATTAGTAATGGAAAAAATAATATGTGATGAAAGAGAGTTTTTGTAAAACCTTCGAAAACCAGACAAGGCAGTACAGGCCTGTGATTCTAGCATTCAGCAGATGGAGGCAGGGATACCAGGGAGCTCCAGGCCAGCCAAGGCTTCGTGGCAGGAACTAACTAAACAACTAACAAACACCCACAAACAAACACTCAAATGCATAAACAAGCAAAAAAACCACAGTGGGAAAGAGTTGAGTGAGAATTCTTACAGTTTCATTCTTCCATTGGGGTTGGATAATAGCCTAAACTCAGGATTCTCAGGTTGGACCAATGCTCGGGTTGGGAGGGGTAACAGTATGCTTAAGTCCAGGACCCCACTTGCCATTGAAGAATTAAAGGATCCAGGATGTAATAGTCTTCAAAAAGCATTTTCTTTTCAAAAGAACAGCAATTCTGGTATTTCTCTTTCTTTAGTCACACTTTCTACAATGCTTTTGAAAGTCAAAGCAGCAAAATAAAAGAATTAGTTCCCCTTCTGGTTTAACTGACAAGCTGTAGACCATAACCATAAGTGCACGTGAAATCTCTTTATTCTTTTAATTGTTTTTTTTCTTTTGTCTTTTTGAGACAGGGTCTCCCTGTAGCCCCAGCTGGCCCAGAACTCACTATGTAGAAGAGGCTGGCCTAGAACTCACATAAATCTGCCTGCCTCGGCCTCCCGAGTGCTGGGATTAAAGGTATCTACTACCACACCTGACAAAATTTCTTTATGCTTTTAAAAGAAAAAATATAAAAATATTTATGACATTGAAATCACTGTGTTGAAAATCATGATTTGGAAAATAATTCTGTCTTGTTCCTCTTTTGGATACATGCTGGATTTTTGTTGTTTAAAAATTCTCATGATTAACCTAGCCTATCCATTATTACTGATAAAATTTCAAGATCACCTATATGTTTAAATCACAGAGTTAGAAAGTACATTAAAATGTTGATGATTTTATTGATGATCACTTGAAGCGTACAAAACATTATGTACATTAATAACCTTATCTAGATTATAGAAATTTTCTGTACAACAGACTATTTTTTTTGGAGCAGCTTCAGTTCCCCAGCAAAATCAGGCAGATGCAGACGTGGGGCTCAGAATTTGGCACTGTCCCTGCTGCGCTGATCAGATTGGGGATGTCTACTCTGTGTCTTTATATGCAGATATTAACTTGTGTTCTGTTTTGTTTTGTTCTTTTAATGTTACAGGGGCTCAAAATTAAGATATTTCTTTGACTGTCAGAAGACAATTTGGGCTTTTGAACAGTGTTGAAACTGTGACAATTATGTCGATGTTTGTAGTGGGACTGCATGAGATGCTGTATCTAAAATTCCTTCTGGGAGGCACAATGTCTTCCCCTTCTCCCTAGATTCTTATAACAACCCAAGATCCACTTTCACCAACCTGCAGCCTGGTAAGCCACTGAGCTTTACTGGGAATGCTTACAGAGCAATGGGTGAGGTTTTACTTACAGGAGTGTGGGTGCTCCCCTACTAAGGCCGCACTGGAGTCTCCATCCAGGCATGGATCGTGACTTCCCCATAGTCGCACAATCTGTGGGTGCTCCCCTACTAAGGCCGCACTGGAGTCTCCATCCAGGCATGGATCGTGACTTCCCCATAGTCGCACAAAAGGTGAGAAACCCTCTTCCTCAGCTTATATGACCTTAGCCCCTCACCCTCCTGCAACTAGGACCAACTGGTAGGTTGGGAGGTGTGGTTGACTCTCCCTGCCTCTCCCTTCTTGTGGAGCGAAATGGCCAACAAACTCAGCTGTGATGATTCTAGGGAAGTGGGGGCAACCAATCGTGGCAAGAAGATACCTGTCCACGGTCTGTCCTTTGGAGGCCATTCCTATGCAGCAGATGGCCATGAGCTTCTGGGGGCCAGATGTAGAATACCATGGTTAATACATAAAATTTCCATTCCCCGCACCTGCATGGCGGCTACGAACCATCCTTAACTCCAGTTCCAGGGGAATCCGAAGCCCTCTTCTGACCTCCGTGGCATTGCATGACACGGGTGCACTCACATACATGCAGGCAATACACTCATACACATAAAATTAGAATAATAAAATACTAAAAGAAAATTTCCTTACAGGCTGATGTCCTTGAATGCTTGGTCCCAGCTATTGGTCTTGCTGGAAACTTTGGAAGGCAGGGCTTACCTGGAGGAAGTTTGGCCCAGGGAGAGTGGACTCTTATGCTTATAACCTGACCCTGGCTTTGTCTTGATCTCTCTGTTTCCTGACTGATGAATGATGTAACCAATTGCCCCATCTTCCCGCCACTGGGCCATCTCCACCATGATGGACTGTGTCCTCTAAAGCCATGAAAAATAAGCCCCTCCTCTCTTAAATTGCTGTCAGGTATTTGGTCACAATAACAAGAAAACATAATACTCAACATGTTTTAAAAATAGGAATATAATAAAAGTGCAACTAAACTAATTCACATCTGACCTATGAAACTTTCATTATAAATATATGTGTGCAGTAATTTTGTATTGAAGTTTTAAGAGCAAAGATATGTTGCTTTACTTTTGACTATTACTTTGTAAGGATTGTAGTTCTTTGTGATTTATTCCCTAATTAAAATATAGATATTAAAATTATCTTTTGCAACTGTTTCCTAAAATAGGAATACATATTAGACAAAATTGTTAACTTTCTTCTAAGCAACAGAAAGTTACTTATTGAGCCTACCTACCTAACTCAAGCTTTACTAGACAAAAACTGGGATTTGGATTGGAAAATATAAAAGGGATTAAAAAGTATTACAATTTTTGTTTGGTGTGAACCATGAAGGTCTGACTTTTCATCTTGCTATTTTACCTTTTCATGGGATTTACAACTGATAGAAGAAAAACCCCACTTGTTAAAGAGCACAAACACTTTTCAGATGAACAGTTGTCGGAATCTGAACCGAATTTTAGACGACAGTCTTGTGGATGACTGGAAGGGACTGTGTCCCAGGGCGGCTGTGTGCATCTGGCCCTCCAGAATGAAACAAAAGACCAATGGATACTTGCTGTGGAGAAGCATTGTACTAGAAGATGCCGTGTCTCTTCTGAGGAAGCTTGCTCCACAGATGGTAGAGATGCTGTAAGAGCTTCCATACACTAATATTGCAGCTGTCTTTCTACATTGACCTGAAAAATGAAGTTCTTGAACTTTCATTTTCCTGCACTGAAATTGCCATGATTACCGCGCTCAGCGAAAGCGTGGGCCACACAGACTCTCAACCTATTAACTTTCTCCTTTCAAAGTATAAGGTCTCTGAGTTTTTTGTTTTTTGTTTTTTAATGTTTCTGGTCATTCTTTTTTATATATATTTTATTTATTATTTTTATTTTATGTGTAAGAGTGTATTGCCTGCATGTATGTGAGTGCACCTGTGCCATGCAATGCCTCAGAAGAGGGCTTCAGATTCCCCTAGAACTGGAGTTAAGGATGGTTCATAGCCGCATTGTGGGTGCTGGGAATCGAACCTGGGTCCTCTGCAAGAGCTGGGGACTGGAGAGATGGCTCAGCGATTAAGATCTCTGAGGCTTTAATCCCTAGAATTAAGTTTTCTGTTTTGGTTCTATCACAATACCAAACCTCTAAACCAATACCAAGATAACATTCCATCAAAATGTTTGTAGTGCTTGGTAAAATACCTATTCTGGGCAGACAAATTTTCCAAGCTGAACAAATCTATAAGCTTGTTTCCGTTTCCTCCAGAAAACTTTCTGATTAATTGCCAAACTCAAGCCTACTAGTGTTGCAGGTAGGTGGGCGGTGTGTCAGCAAGAGGAAGCTTTGCTCAGCATTTGGCCAATGCATAGAAACAATCTCTCCCTTACCACACATGTGGGGAATCCCTTTAGTGGCTCGAGACAGGGTGTATCTCTCCATAAAATAAGATCACAATTGCCCTTTCAGTTTTCAGTCTAGTTGATTTTGACCTGCAAAGAGTGACAGTAGATATAACATCTCTTAATATGTTTTTGATAACGCAACAGTGGTTTTACATATCAGGCTTTGCTTTATTCAGAAGGCAATGCTGACATGCAGTCTGTCAATATCACTTTATCTAACGTGTTGGCTGTGTTGGTATCTAGTAACATAAAAAGCATTTCAGCCCAAGGACCAAGTATTAAGTTCAAGCTGATAAGCACTCTGCGCTTCCTAGAGAAATGCAATTAGAAGTTACACAGAGCATGGCGCTCTGAAAGGCATTCTCCATTGAGTTCCCAAAGACGGCAATCTTGAGGTTCACATAAGAGGTGTGGAAGTGTTGGCTCCTAGGGTACAATTCCCTGATAGGAAGGACTCTAATGATCAGCTAGTGCAGGAAGTGTTAAGCTTCATTTTAGGAGGTTTTCCTTCTCTTATTTAGACACCTACCCATTCATTTCTTTCTTAAGGAAAATTTCTAGTACCAGCAATACATGCTTGCTGTCATCAAAATAGTTACAAGCTCCAAAGTAGAAAGATGTTCCAATTGACAATGTGTTTTCACCTCAAGGTGGACTTTGTGTGGTATTAACAGTTATTATCTATCCTATTGTTGGAAGTATTGAAATCTGGGAATGGACTAAGTTCTGTGGATGCCAACAATGAGGCCTAACTTCCGTGGTTTCCAACTTTAAAATGCTTTATCTTCTTCGTGATGCAGATCACCACTCGTGATGCAGATCACCACGTGTGATGGCTAATCCTGGGTGTCTCCTTGACTGGATCTGGGATTAACTGAAATGAAAGAGATCTTCTTGATTGGGTCATCTAAAGCTGGAAGACACACCCTAAATGTGGGTGTTACCTTCTGATGGCAGCCGGCATAAAGACCAAGGCAGAGGAGAACGCGGGCTTCTTGCTGCTTGCATTCTCTCTCGCTGGTGAGTGCGTCTTCCTGCTGTAGACTGAAGACTAGCTGATCTTTTGGAATTTGTCAGACCTTCAGCGCCAGATTGGGACTACTGAGACATCCAGCCTCGTGGACTGAGCAAATACAGATTCTCAGCCTCTCCAGTGTGGTGCAGCCATTATTGGACTACTCAGACCCTATCCTGTGAACTAAACTGATAAATCTCTACACATATATATTCATCCTACTGGTTCTGTTTCTTTGGAGAACCCTGACTAATACAGATTGTGGTACCAGGAGTGGTTCTAGAGAAACAGAATTGAAAGGATGAATTTCTTTAATGGGCTTGTTAGTATTTGGAGCAGGCTCTCCAACTCAGAATCTTCAGATAGCATAGAGAGCACTGCAATAATGAGCTTAATGATAAAATTGACAAGCTCCAGATTCGAATTAACACTTTAAAAGTTTCCAAGTGTGCCCTGGAAGAGAATCTTCTTTCCAGCAGCCAGAGACCTAAAGCTGCAGAAAATCAAGTTGGAGCCCTTATTATACATTTGGCTGACCTACAATAGAAATTTAATTCCCAGCCTCAAAGGGTGTCAGCAGTAAAGGTGCGGGCATTGGTAGGAAAAGATTGGAATCCTGACATGTGGGATGGAGATGTGTGGGAGAATCTTGAGGAGGCTCAGGATTTAGAATCCTCAGATACTGAGGAATTTGATTCACCTGATGTACTAATTTCCCCATCCTCAGCAGACCCACCCTCTCCACCCTTGCCTGAGGCAACTAATCCCATTGAGGAAGCTAATCCCATTCAGCAAAATGAAGCTGATATCCCTCAGGGCCCAGTTATTATTGCCTCTAGGCCTATAACCAGACTGAAATCTAAGCAGGCCCCTAGAGGAGAGATAGAAAGTGTGGTCCATGAGGAGGTGCGCTACACCACTAAAGAACTTAGTGAATTTGCTAATTCTTTCAAGCAGAAATCTAATGAATAAGTCTGGGAATGGATTTTAAGGGTATGGGATAATGGTGGAAGGAACATAAAATTGGATCAGGCTGAGTTTATTGACATGGGATGCCTTTTACTGATTTTATAAGATGGAAAGTACTGAGAGAGACACCAGAACGTTTGAAGAGCTTTGTTTTTGCTCTTTTCCTTATGCAGAATCTTACAGTTGGAGATGCTGCTGCTCAATTGCATAAATTAAATGTAAATATAATAGGTGAGACAGGACCTCGGAGTAGGTGGCAGTAC
>NW_008330293.1:835997-837460 GCF_000622305.1 Nannospalax galili | reverse complement strand
GCACTATTGAATTACCAAAGGCAAGGTGAGTGTACTTATCGTAATGGGCGGCAAAGGCAAAACAATACCTATAATGGCATGACTCAAATGGACCTGTGGTACTGGCTAATTCCAGGGACCACATACATAAGAAGCCTAGTAAGTTTTTATTTGATCTGTATAAGCAGAAAAGCTCTAGGACAAATGACAGGAAGTCAGTATTGGATCGTAGCAATAGAAAATCTCGCTCAGTCAACCGATTTCCAGACTTGAGACAGTTTACAGACCCAGAACCCCTTGAATGAAGGGAAGGCCGAGTGCCCTTGAGGAAGGACCTTATTACAGTACCAAAGAGTTATGCTGTTCAACTTTCTCCCATCCTTCCACCTGTGGCCTTTTACTAGAGTAACTGTACTTTGGGGGAAAGGAAATAATCAGTGTTATAGGACAGAGTTCGTAAAAAATCACCACCACTTTAAGAAAAGTAGCAAGGTAAATTTTAATTTTCGACCGGCCGGGCTGTCTATCTCGGGAGTAGAAGCAGCCCTGATGATTGTTAAGTCAGAGTTTTTATAGGATTACAGAATTATTATTAAAACAGGACATTTGTGAACCAATCAGGTTTGTACAATATAGCAGTATTTTGATTCTATTAATTAACAACCAATCATTGTACAGACAAGTGATACAGTCATATAACTTGGCACTCAACTTTGTGACATTAAAAACTAGCCAACTGCTTTAGCCATAACAAGTAAAATAAGACAGTCAAGGTAAATAACTTCTAGGTGGTCATACAATAACAGGATAACAAGGGTGGTCTTGTGCCCTGTGTCAGGGCGACCCAAGAAGCAAGCAGGTTACAGAAGCGAAAACAAGCTGGTTAGTAAAAATATAATGTCTGGAATTATCACATTCCATGATTCATGGCGAGGGCAATTTTCCAAGGCCCAAGGTTGCCCCCCTTTTCCTTTTGGTGTGGAGCAAAGTTGCTGCTGAAATGGCTCTGAACAAAATGGAGTAACTTAGGGAAGTTTGCTGAGCCAGTTCAATCAGACTTTCCGTGGCCTATTAGATACCAGTTCTGAGTTGTCACTGATTCCAGGGGATCCTAAGAAGCATTGTGGCCCTCCAGTTAAAGTAGGGGCTTATGGAGGTCAGGTGATAAATGGAGTTTTGACTGAAGTCTGACTGACAGTGGGTCCAGTGTGTCCCTGAACGCATCCTGAGGTTATTTACCCAGTACCAGAATGTGTAATTGGGATGGGTATACTTAGGAATTGGCAGAATCCCCACATTGGTTCCCTGACCTGTGGAGTAAGGGCTATTATGGTTGGAAAGGCCAAATGGAAACCACTGGAATTGCCTCTGCCAGGGAAAATAGTGAACCAAAACAGTATCACATCCCTGGAGGGATTGCAGAAATTAGTGCTACCATCAACGATTTGAAAGATGCAGGGGTGGTGATTCCCACCACATCTCCC
>NW_008330293.1:832704-835616 GCF_000622305.1 Nannospalax galili | reverse complement strand
ACTTGGTTCGAAGGGATCTTGATTGCCTGACTCTTCCACAAAATATCACACTGGTCCACTATATTGATGATGTTATGCTGATTGGATCCAGTGAGCAGGAGGTAGCAGACGGTCTGGACTTGTTGGTTAAGCATATGCGCATGAGAGGATGGGAAATAAATCCAACCAAAATTCAAGGGCCTTCTACCTCAGTGAAATTTCTAGGAGTTCAGTGGTGTGGAGCATGCAGAGACATTCCCTCTAAGGTGAAGAATAAGTTGTTGCATTTGGCCCCTCCCTCCACCAAGAAAGAAGCACAACGCTTGGTGGACCTGTTTGGATTCTGGAGGCAGCACATTCCTCTTCTGGGTGTATTACTACGACCCCTATGTCAAGTGACTCGGAAGGCAGCTAGCTTTGAGTGGGTCCTGGAACAGGAAAGGGCCCTTCAACAGGTCCGGGCTGCTGTCCAAGCTGCTCTGCCCCTTGGGCCATATGGTCCAGCAGACCCGATGGTGCTTGAGGTATCAGTGGCAGATAAAGATGCTGTTTGGAGTCTCTGGCAGGCCCCCAGAGGGGAATCAAAGTGGAGGCCATTGGGATTTTGGAGTAAGGCTTTGCCTTCATCTGCGGACAACTATTCTCCCTTTGAAAGACAGCTCTTAGCCTGCTATTGGGCTTTAGTGGAAACTGAACGTTTGACAATGGGCCACCAAGTCACCGTGAGACCGGAGATGCCCATCATGAGCTGGGTGTTATCTGATCCCCCAAGCCATAAAGTAGGCCGTGCACAGCAACAATCCATTATCAAATGGAAGTGGTATATACGTGATAGGGCTCGAGCAGGGCCGGAGGGCACAAGCAAGTTACATGAAGAAGTTGCCCAAATGCCTATAGTTCCTACTCCCGTTACGATGCCTCCTGTTCTCAAGCATGCACCTGTGGCTTCATGGGGTGTGCCCTATCATCGGCTGACTGAGGAAGAGAAGACCAGGGCTTGGTTTACAGATGGTTCTGGACGCTATGCAGGCACCACTCAGAAGTGGACGGCTATGGCATTACAGCCAATTTCTGGAACAACCCTGAAGGACACTGGGGAAGAATGTCTTCACAGTGGGCCGAACTTTGGGCAGTGCACATGGTCGTGCATTTTACTTGGAAGGAGAAATGGCCGGAAGTGCGATTATATACTGATTCATGGGCTTAAGCCAATGGTTTGGCTGGATATTCAGGGACTTGGAAGGAGCATGATTGGAAAATTTATGAGAAAGACATTTGGGGAAGAAGTATGTGGATAGATCTCTCCAAATAGGCTAAGGATGTGAACATACTTGTGTCTCCTGTAAATGCTCATCAAAAAGTGGCTTCAGCAGAAGATGAGTTCAATATCTAAGTATATTTGATGACCCGCTCTGTGGACTGTCAGCCTCTTTCTTCAGTTACCCGTGTCATTGCTAAATGGGCCCATAAACAAAGTGGCCATGGTGGCAGAGATTGAGGTTATGCATGGGCTCGACAGCATGGACTCCCACTCATGAAAGATGACCTGGCTACAGCTGCTGCTGAGTGCCAGATCTGCCAACAGCAGAGACCAACACTGAGTCCCTGATATGGCACTGTTCCCAGTGGCAACCAACCTGCAACCTGGTGGCAGGTTGACTACATTGAACCACTTCCATCTTGGAAGGGACAGCGTTTTGTCCTTACAGGAATAGACACTTATTCTGTTTATGTATTTTCCTTTCCTGCACATAATGCTTCTGCCGAAAATACTATCCAGCGACTTACAGAAGCCTTATCCACCATCATGGTATTCTGCACAGCATCACTTCAGCCAAAGAAGTGCAACAGTGGGCCCATGGTCATGGAATCCACTGGTCTTGCCACGTTCCCCACCATCCTGAAGT
This sequence comes from Nannospalax galili, assembly GCF_000622305.1. Taxonomy (NCBI): domain Eukaryota; kingdom Metazoa; phylum Chordata; class Mammalia; order Rodentia; family Spalacidae; genus Nannospalax; species Nannospalax galili. Next base: position 833,730 of record NW_008330293.1, on the reverse strand, counting down.
AACTGGCTTGATAGAACTATGGAATGGTCTCTTAAAGACACAGTTACAGTGTCAATTAGGTGGCAATAGCCTGGAGGGCTGGGGCAGGGTCCTCCAGAAGGCAGTGTATGCTTTGAATCAGCATCCAATATATGGTACCTACAGACAGGATTCACAGGTCCAGGAATCAAGGGGTGGAAGTGGGAATGATTCCACTCACCATCACCCCTAATGACCCACTAGGAAAATTTTGCTTCCTGTACCCTGGACACTTTGGGCTTCTGATGCCCTTAAGTCAGCAGGCTAAGAAAGGAATAACAGTATTAGGAGGGGTGATTGACCCAGACTACCAGGGGGAAATTGGACTTGTTCTCCACAATGGAGGTAATGAAGATTATATCTGGAAGGCAGGAGATTCCTTAGGACGACTTTTGGTGTTACCATGTCCTGTGATTAAGGTCAATGGGAAACTGCAACGACCCAATCCAGATAGGACAACAAATGGCCCAGACCCTTCAGGGATGAAAGTATGGGTTACTCCGGGAAAGAGCCAAGACCTGCAGAGGTGCTTGCTGATGGTGGAGGAAATTTACAGAATGGGTAGTAGAGGAAGGTAGTTACAAATACCAACTTAGGCCATGTGACCAGTTGCAGAAATGTGGATTGTAACTGACATGAGCATCTTTGTCCTATTTGGTTAAGAATAGGCCTGTGCATGTATACACATATGTTAAGCAGATATTTGAGTTATTCTTTTTTTGAATGTGTAATTGAGATAAGTGTTAAGTGGTTTTGTTTTGAACCTATATGATTATATTGGGTTATAAGACACTAAGGACTAAGCATTCCTCGAAGACCTCATCACCTACTCTAAGATATATAATGCATTGGTCATTGTATGATGGGATAGTTATATCCTGTTAGATGAAATTATGACCCCAACATTGTTTTCATTTGAAAATTAAGCATGACATAGAAAGATGCTATTGGGTGTCAAGTTGACAAGGGGTGGACTTGTGATGGCTAATCCTGGGTGTCAACTTGACT
>NW_008330293.1:787587-832657 GCF_000622305.1 Nannospalax galili | reverse complement strand
TGGGTGTTACCTTCTGATTGCAGCTTGTATAAAAGACCAAGGCAGAGAAGAATGCCAGGCTTCTTGCTACTTGCCTTCACTCTCTCTGGTGAGTTTGTCTTGCTGCTGTAGACTGAAGACTAGCTGATCTTTTGGATTTTGTCAGACCTTCAGCACCAGGTTGGGACTACTGAGACATCCAGCCTTGTGGACTGAGTGACTAAGGATTCTCAGCCTCTCCAGTGTGGTGCAGCCATTGTTGGACTACTCAGACTCTATCCTGTGAGCTAAGCTGCTAAATCTTTATACACATATATTCATTCTGCTGGTTCTGTTTCTTTGGAGAACCCTAACTAATACACCGTGTTTCCAGGCAGCAGCCTCTGCATTTAAAAAAAAAAATTTATTTATTATTCTTATTTTATGTGTACAAGTGTATTGCCCTGCATGTATGTGAGTGCACCTGTGTCATGCAATGTGGAGGTCAGAAGAAGTCTTTGGATTCCCCTGGAACTGGAGTTAAGAACTGTTCATAGCCTCCATGTGGGTGCTGGGAATTGAACCCGGGTCCTCTGCAACAGCAGTCAGTGCTCTTAACCGCTGAGCCATCTCTCTAGCCCCAGCCTCTGCATTCTTGAGGCTCAGCTTCCAGGCCTGCAGCCTCAACAGCAGAGGCACTGCTGCCTAAAGTGCACAGGGAGACTTCCAAGGTCAAGAACATGCTGCAGCCCCCATTTTGAAAGTGTTGCCATTGTCCTTCATGTAGCAATCAGTGCTCTCCTGTTACCAGAATATAATAAAAGTCATATGTGAGATGGGAATTTGGAGAGGATTCATACAATCAAGCATACGTACTTGGTGTGTGTGTGTGTGTGTGTGTGTGTGTGTGTGTTATTGGGGATTGCCCCAGGGCTTTGCACATGATAGGCAAGCACACTACCACTGACTTACATAACCAATCTTAGTATATAATACTCTGATAGCAAAAGTCAAAGGAACAGATTTCCCTTCTAAGAACATTTCCAACACAGCAGGCATTACTGTGTGGTGGTCAGAAATATTCTAGAGTCAGAAATTCTGGATTTTGCTTTTTGTTTTCTCACAGCCTTGTAGCTCTTGAAAAGTCCTGGATTTTAGGAACTATCATTTTCCTTATGGAAAAATGCAAGTATAAAATGTGCCCATTTTACTGGCTCATTGTCATGGTTAGGAGATCTAATGCATGTGGAAATTTTAGAATAGTAACAGGCATATGAAAGAATTAGACATAAATGATTACTATTAATGTATACTTTAGAAAGGCTTCTGTAATAGAACTAAAGAATTCTGATAAGCACTTGCAAAGTTCATATTTTATGCTTATTTCTTGACTTATGTGATGCCAGTTCAAAAGTTATATGTTTACTTTTTTGTTTCAAGTTATGACACAGGCTTTTCTGATTAATCTAGCAGCTAGAAAGACAGCCAAGTGGTGGTAATAACACCACAAGAATATGTGTGGCTGATTGAGATTAGGAATGATATTTAATAAATATTAATGTTAATAATTTATTAATAAACAAACACCCCAAAAGGATAAACACACATGCATTTCCTCCTCTCTCTCTCTCTCTCTCTCTCTCTCTCTCTCTCTCTCTCTCTCTCTCTGTGTCTGTATCCTTTTGGGGGGTTTTGAGACTCATTATATAGCCCAAACTGGTCCTGAACTTGAGACCCTCCTGTCTTAGTCACTGGGAAGCTAGGAGTAAAGGCATGCGGCACCCCACAGAGCTGCTGATTAAGACCTCAAACTGTGGAACCAGACAAATTGCATTTCAACTGCTTTTATGCTTTACTTTCGCCCTCCTTTTTACATTTTTGTTTGCTTGTTTCCTTTTGTTTTTATTTTTGTTTTGTTTTGTTTGCTCCTTTCTGGTTTTTTGACAAAGGGTCTCCCTGTGGCCCCTGCTGGCCTGGAAATCACTTTGTAGACCAGACCAGGTTGACCTCCACCTCTCAGAGATCTGCCTGCCTCTCCTCCCAAGTGCTGGGATTAAAGGTGTCCCACCACACCCAGCCTGTTTGTTCGTTTAGAGGCAGAATTTCTTGTTGTCCAAGCTGGCCTTGAGCTCTCTAGGTAACAGATGTTGGTCTTGAATTTCTGATCCTCCTACCTGTACCTTAGGAGTATTGAGATGACATGTGCGTACCCATGCCCAGCCAGGGTTGTCTTAACTTCAAAAGGTCCACCGAATATATGTCTGACCTATGTTATGTGTTATAGTCAGATGGAGAAACAGGGAGGAAGTGGGGCCTATACAGGGAAGTGAAGGGAAAGGAGGGCCTTCGAAGGAAAGCCCTGCTCTTTGTGTTTGCTTCCTGTGTGCCCTGAACCACCTGGCTTTGTTTCACCAGGTGTCCCCAGGTATTACCATGTTCTTATTATAGAAAAATGAAGAGACACACTTGAGGTCACAAAGCCAGTCAATGTCTAAGATAGAGTGCATATCTCAGACAAGACTTTAATTTAGAGATTTCTGTAGTATGTCAAAGCCTACAGATAATCCTCCTGATTACAGCTGAAGATCTACATGCACACCTACAGGCATATAGGCCCTTCGGATGTAGGTCTACAGGCATATACATTTTTTTCATTATAAAATTATTTGTACTCATTGGAGAAACTGACCAGAAGAAAGAAGAAAACGTACCTCACCACAGCAATGCAGTTGTTATTGCCACTTGCTGCAAACTTTTCAGTGAGCCAGATTCTGCCTGATTCCACAGTGGCATGGTGTGTGGGAATGAATTTTCTGGGACCGAGTTAATCATCTGCTATAAGACCATTTCGAACGATGCATTCAATCTGTTTTCCTGTGTGCTCAGCTTGCTTAACTTAGCCTTTAAGAAAGCAATCTCACCAACCCTGCTATGCTTTGGAGTTCCAACATAATTAGCTCTTACAAGGTAAGTTGAATGCTTAGCTTTAATCATATGCCATGTTCCCCATGTCTCCCTCGGGACCCTTCCATGCTCTGACTCAGAACTATATGCAAAGATGACATTCAGTAATTAGACTTAAAAACACCCATTGGAAGCAGCAGCGACCCTGAAAACTGTGTGTGCCCCACAAATGTTGAACGCAACGTGGCCATAGATTGATGACATCTGTCAGTGGTTTTGTGTGCTGTTTGGGATCAGTAGTGTTAGAGAAATAACTCCTTCCCTTGTAAACTCTGGTTAAAGATTCCTTAATAAAAGTGGTGGGAGATCAAACAGTCCTGAAGGGAAGTTCTGAGGACAGGTCAGGCCTACGCTTGTGTGAATGTCTCCGAGAGCTGGATTCTTAGATGTGGCACTGCTCCAATGGTGTATCAGGGGACTATGGCTAGAGTTCATAGTTACTTTGCCTTCCTAGAGGCTACTTGTCTGCATTCATTTGATGGGTTAGTTTTTCTTTCTTCAGAGCTGAGGTCTTCATACAGTCACAGTGCTTTCTAACCCTGCGCTAGTGGGGCCTCTGGGTGGTTCTTCCACACCTTTGGTTAAATGCTTGATTTCTAGTTTTTCCACTTGCCGCTCCTGAATCCTGCCAGACAATCTAATTTCCACCTTCCCAAACTGCTTTTCTTCTAACCTATTCCAAGTAGAGTGGGGAAAAGAGAGCAGTCAGGAACTAAGTCTCCTTCTACCTGTAGCTGTGTGACTGTGAGCACTGTGAATGTGTGAAGCCCTCAGCACTGACTTCATCTTTAAATGAAGTTTGGCTCAGGTGGTTTAAGAGTTTTTGTTTGTGTTTGTTTTTCTTTGTTTTTGAGACATGTTTTAAACACCTGTGGTCTAGGCTGGCCTGGAGCTCATTAGGAAGCCCATGTGGTCTGGAGTCCCTGGATCTTTCTGTGGGATTGCTGGGACTAAGGGTATGGGCCACCACACGGCTCAGACGACTTTTAAATTTTATCTATTTATTATTATGATCATTATTTGTCTTTTTGAGACAGGATCTCCTTGTAGCCTCACCTGGCCTAGAACTCAATCTCACAGGGATCCTCCTGCCTCTGCCTCCCAAGTGCTGGGATTAGGCACCACACTCAGCAACTTTCAAATTTTTATTTATTTATTTTGAGGCACGGTCTCACTGTGCTTCTGGTTGGCCTGGAACTCGTTATGTAGTCCAGTCTTACCCTGAACTTGCTGGGGTCCTCCTGTCTCAGCTTCCTGAGTGCTGGGATTACAGATATGAGCTGCCACACCCCACATCCCCTTAACTCATTGTTTAAGAATTCCATTATTGTTAACTCGTGTTATGGTACAATGCCCAATAACCCAATCTATCAGAAGAAATCGTATTTTAAGGTTGGTCTACTCTTCTTAGTCCCAATTAATGTATTCATATATTCGTTCATTACCTTATATATTCATTTCATAGGTACTTCCTAAGCTATCCACTAGAAGCCGGAGCTGCACAAGATTACACGGTAGTGTGTCTAGCAACCTCAACCTTATTATACAAAGAGAATACAGACAAAAGAAAAGGTAATTATGAAAAGTACAATATTGACATTTTGAACATATGTGAATCTTAGCCCTGCTAAAGGAGCAACAGTAGCCGGCATCATCTGGCAGAGCCTATTTACAGTCACGAATGAAGCAAGATTCTTTCCGTCTTTCATGAATCTTTATTTGCTGAGCTTCATCACTCTACTGCAATTATAACTATCATTTCTTATATTAATTTCCTATATTATTTAAGTATTCTTAAATAGTTAGCTTTTGTTATGTTCCTACATGGAATGAATGCACAGATAGTAGGAAAAGTTATTGTAAAATCTTTTACAGTTTATTCCTGGTAAATCAATACATACTCTTCGTCTATGGGTCTGATTTAATGAGGACCAACGGGAATCCAAGCAGAGCCCTGTGTACTGGTAAGATGAACTCTTACACTAAGCGTCCTTCAGCAAGGCCTTTTGGGTTGTATCTCTCACAGTCCGCAGGAAATTCATGATGTCGGTGCCTCCGGTCCCCCTTCCCTCTAGGTCTGTGGACTCCTTGGATGTGTGGCCCCCCTTGGGCCTCTGTCTGGCAGGAATCACAATGTACTTAGCTACTATCTGCAGATGGTAGTTCCTCAGGGAGAGCAGGCCCTGCACACACTTGTCATACACTTTCTGCAAGTCATCACTGCCTCTTGAAATGACAAACTCCCGGACTGAGGGGCCTGACTCTAAGGAGCGAAGAAAGTTCTGGTGGGCAGGTGGCATGTATGTCCTCATCTCCTGGAGGAACTCAGTGGCAGATCCTACGGCAAGACAAGGACAAGTGAGAAGGAGGCCAAACCCTCCCGGAGACAGGGAAGGAAGAAAGGCAGAGCAAGGTCAGTATCTGTAGCCACAGGGGGCAACTCTGACGGGGAGGTCATCCTACTGAAAGGCTGAACAGCTATCAGATTAGTTTTGCTGCTAGTAATTGAAAACTCCGTAGTCCTGGAGGCAGAATCAGCAAACTTTCTCATAATATTTGTTCGGCTCACTTCATCTTCCTTTCCTCCTCCCTCTTCCCTTTCTCTACTTGATTTTACTAGAAAGGGTCTCACTGTGTGCCCCAGGATGGCTTTGAACCTGCAGTACTCCTGTTTCAGCCTCCTGAGTGCAACACCACATCTGGCTCTTGTGGTCTCTTTTTTTTCTGTCTTATTTTATTCTTCTAAGAGGGAATGTGTAATCTTCTATGCTTGTCAGATCATGACACTAAGTCTGAGAGAGTTTAAGGAATCTTCTAGAAATATATCTGGATGAAGAAAACATTTTCACCTAGCACGGTACTTTCCTTCCTTGTTGACTGAACTTAAAAAAGAAAGGTACAAAGATTTTCATCCTCTGCACTGAGTACCCCAGAAGGCACGCAATGACAAAGGCCATCAGATGAGGCCTCACCCTGGGTTGCTGGGTCACAGGACTAAGATGACTGCACTCAGCCCTGCCCTATCGCTGAGGTCTCCCAACTTCTGACCACAGCTATGTGTCATTTTCAGAGCATGTGACTGGATTCTCCAGAGGAAATCAGGCTGTGGCTAGCTGGTTAGCAATCAAGATGAAGATTAAGATAACCTTGGGGTTGAACTTTGGCTCTGCCTCTTTCTAGCTGGCAAACAGGGGGCTTGACACATATCTGTGAAATGAGGCAAAGGCTCACAGGCTGTACTGAACAGACGCTCCTGAAGTAGCAGGTGAGCTGGAGAGACCAGAGGCAGGGTCCTTAGCTGGCATTAAGATATGGTCACATCAGTGAAAAGACTCAGTCACCATCTCTACCTACCTCCACCAGTGCTCTGTGCTACTCCCAGAAGGACATCGAGGCACTGGAAGAGGCTGCTTTGTGCTGCACTGCTCCCTGCAAATTTCTTTGGGGTGTCCCATACTCCCTCGTAGAGAAGACCCTCTGACAGCTGGGGGCGGCCTTTCCAGCTAGACCAGAAAGGAAAGAAAATTTGGATTAATTGCCAATTTTCAGGTAAAAAAATCTTACATTAATGGTAACCAATGGCGGACTAGACTTTGCAATTCTTCTACACCTCCGGACCACGTTCAAGCATGAAAATGATAAACGATGTAGCCTCGGGCACTCTGATGCACTTTCTGAGTGGGACCTTCCTTTCGCTCTGGTTCACATCTTTGCTGTGACTAGCTTTCCCACCCCCTTCCAGAGCACATCTGGCCAAGCAGTAACCGTGAAGGCAGTCTACGCTTTTTCTACAGTACTGATTTTAGTATACAGGTTGTTTTCTACACCCAAAGACTAGGGACCAGCAATGGGGATTTGGTGTGCTCTTTATACTAACCGGAAGAACAAATTCAACTGTCAGACTACATACCCGGACAAATACACGCGAAGAACATTGAAAAATAGGCTTGGGTCCACATATTCTGTGAAAAGATGGAATGTTTACTAAGTAAGCAGCACCAGAGGTACACAGAGAGAACTTAAGGCACTGTACACAACTTCAGCACAGACTACAAGAAAGGCATCAGGGTGGCCTCTAGAAAAAGCTTCTGTTCTCTCTGGGAGGAGCCAGCTCATCACCTTCCTAAGCTCCTGAAGGTGGGTCTGCTCCAAAGCCTCTGTTGAGGACCCACCAAGCCACTAGGCACCACCAGGCAGGTTAGACTGTCTCCTTAGCACTACTCTATCTACTGACCCAAAGCTTGCAAAAACAAACTACAACCAGGCATGTAGTTCAATGGTAGGGTCCTTGCTTCACATTTGTGAGGCTCTGAGCTGTGGGGCTCTATCACTAGCATCACAAAACATAATAAAATGAAAATCCAGCAGTCCTGGGTCACTCTAAAGCTTACTAACATTTGATTTGAAGGTTTTCTCTTCAAAAGCAATCAGGGGGCTGGAGTGATGTGGTTAAGAGCACTGGCTGCTCTTCCAGAGGACCCAGGTTCAGTTCCCAGCATGTACATAACAGCTAACAACCATCTGTAACTACAGTTTCAGGTGACCCAACTCCCTCTTCTGGTTTCTGTAGGAATTACATGCAAATGGTACATTTACATACATGTAAGCAAAACACTCACAAACATAAAATAAATAAATAAAATAAAAAAATAATAAAAAATAATAAAATAAATTAATACATCAACACATAAAAAGGCAATCAGCAGTAAGTCCAAACTCACAGACAAAGAAATTTGTTAAGTTCAGCTGGAAAAACAGATTTCCCTAGCAAAGGTCTGGGTTTTGTAGATTTCGAAACAACTTGAACACGATGGCTTTTTTCTGTTGTTACTTGGTGCACTTGTGAAGAAACACAATTAATGGGGCCTAAAGCTCATTTTTTTCAGCATTTAAAATTGTCTTTGCATTAAGCAGGTTTCTTTGTGGATTTTGGTAGCAGGCAAAGAAGCTCCTTGGAGTTAAACAGACTCAGCTTAGAATTTGGATTTATTGTTCATTACCCTCCTAATCTTGATCCGTTTACTTTAGAATCCCTTATCTGCAGAATGAAGATAATAAGACCCGCCACAAGTGTGATGACTTAGTATGATGAGCAGGACTGCAGGATGGGTACAGTTCAGTTCATTTTTACTTCACAGAAACCTTTGACTATTCACAGTACTTGCCGTGGATTTCCTGAAACACATTCAGGGCTTCTTTTAAGCAAACAGCTATATCTAGTAGTGCCTTTTGCAAGGTGTCCTGGTCCTGATGTTGCACTGCACTTAATACAATGGGAATCACCTTAAAAATAAAAATATAAATCCAAATAATTAAGTTCTAGCCATAAACATTGACAAAGAATAAATTGATTGTGTCATAATCTGCCAATTAAGTTTATGTATTCATTTATATTTCTTGTGTGTACCTGTATGTGTATGTGCGTGTGCCTGTGTGTGCACATGTGTGTGTGGATGTGGTGGGCTAGACTGGCTGGCCTGTGAGCCCCAGGGACCTACCTGTTTCCTTCTTTCAACCTTACAAGTGCCTGCCACCATGCCCCAATTTTTTTTTTTTTACATCAGTTCTGGGAGTAGAATTAGGTCCTTGTGTTTGCACACAAGTACTTTACCAACTGAGCCATCTCCCCAGACCCCTCCATTTTTATTTCTAGTCAGAACAATTGGATTTATGTCACTATGACAAGTTACTTTGAAGATTTTTATTTTTTACTGGAATTTCTATTTTGATTTGAAATACATGGCCCCTTGGTTTTGTTTTTTATGTGATTTACAAAAATAAATATTTCTTTCTAATAAAAGATGTATTACCTCTAATTAAATGATCAGATGCTTCATTTAACCAGGATAAAGTCAATTCAAGCTACTGTAGTTCATTTGTTACACACTTGCTCTGCCTATGTGAAGGGACAGGACACACCCAACAATGAGTGCACATACCTTGATTGCAGGAGAAGCTGCTATTTCCACCAACAGAGAGACCAAGAAGAAGCCTTTACTGCAGTCCCCACCAGGAAATCGGAACAAAATATCCATGTTCCTAAGAAACCAATTAAGGTAGGCAAACAATTAGAGAAAATTAATAGGTATCTTTGTAGAATAACATACTTTCCAAGCATCTTTATGCATCCTACTTTATTCTCAAAATGATTTTGCCAGAGTGGTACAGCAGGTCCAAACAGCTTTATGACATATTTTTAAAATATTTTATTTATTATTATTTTTATTTTATGCATATGAGTGCTTTGCCTGCCTGTCTGTAAGTGCTCTACATGCATGCAATCATGTGGAGGGTAGATGGGGGTGGTGAGATCTCCTGGAACTAGGCATAGTTGTTAGCTGTCATATGGGTGCTGGGAACCAAACAGGTCCTTTGCAAGAGCAGTCAATGCTCCCAACCACTGAGTCATCTCTCCAGCCCCCATGACACATTTTGAGAATGTTAAGAATTGATTATATCGGGCTCATTCTCTAAGATCATATGGAAGTTAGGCTATATTCTCGCAGCTGGAATTTTGCCAGCACTTGAAAATGGAAACTCACAGTAGGTCTGTTTCCATTATTATTATTTTTTTTACTGATATGTACATTGCCGTAAATATATGCTCAAAACCCTGAGTTCCCTTCCTAGTCACCACCCTCACAACCCCTCAAGGCTGGTTAGATTTGGTTATCTTTTTCTGTTGAAGTTTCATCATCAGTGCAGGCATGGCTGCAGATTCTCTATGTCAATGAGTTTTGGGGTAGTTCAGCCCGGGATTGCTGAAGTTTGGCCATCCTCGGGCTCATCCTGCCACACATTCTGCTAATTCTTCTGTTTTAAACAAAATTGTTATTTAAAGATATGATTTAAATTCCCGATCATTACCAACGAAGTCCTTCACAACATTTTCCCTTTCTACAGTGTTATTTTTTATCATTAGACACTGTGGCACGAGCTGGCCTTCTGCTCCAAGCGCACAGATGCTTGTCACTCCAAGGCCTTCGCCACTGTGGCTTCCTCTATTCCCATCACGCCTACCATTTTTTTTGTGCTAGTGAATCCCTCCCCAGCCTTCCGGACCCCAGCACACCTATTCAAGGAGTCCTCTCTTTAAATCTCTGATCTGGTTAGCTCTCCGAGCACCTTATCTCCTTCCCCTCTTCACATGGCACTTTACAGTTTTCATGTATTTCTGTTACCTCTCCATTAGTCAAACTTCACCTATGCATGATTAAACCTGGGATATTTATAATAGTTCCCAAACGTTTAGCTAAGTTTAGTACACAGATTAAAATAGTAAGGACTGGATTTAAAAGAACAGGATATGACTATTAGGTGATGTTCCTAACTACCTCTAGTCACAGGGGTCATTGTGTCACAGAAACATAGATGTGGACATTTCATGTTTATGCATATCAATTACATATACACAGATGCAGGTAGCTTCCTTGTATGGCTCTACAGCTAAAATATCAAACAGAAACAGTCATTTAATACTCAAAGATGCAATTAAGTGCTGTAATTATTTGCCCTTTAAATATTTATTTTAATTACTATCTGCCTAAATTCAATCACTTAAAAATGTATTTGGAATATACAGATAAGCACATGTTCATTTTGGATATCAAGCAATTCTTAGACTAAAAGAGTAGCAAATACTTACTCATACGACATGGGCCTTAGGAAAACAGCCACCACGAAGTTACGTATCAGTCGGAAGAGATGAAGAAAACCAATTTAAAAATTAGATGACTATTGGTTTGAATACTAATAATTCAGTAGTGTTAAGATATAGCTTTAAAAAGGGGGTTTGTATTTCTCAAGATTGCACTGCAAACATTTAACTTAGAAGTTATACTTTCTAGAACAAATCCTTCCATCTTGAGGTAGTCTCATGAGCAGACTACTGTTTACCACAAGCCTACAGTTGCAGGGGTCTATGACCTCTTGCCTCATTTCTGATCCCATCACTCAATAGTTCCTGAGCAGGCCGCTCGGAGTGCCCAAGTGCTGCTGCTTCTCCTGCGAGGGCTGTGTTCATTCTTAAATGTAATTGGTACTTGGAAATTAAATTTGCAGAATGTCCAAATATGTTAATTATAGGAAGTTTGACATTAACAAGTGTGCATTTGATGATTTTATTGATATGCAATCTACTAACAAACCCACCAGCTAGGTATAGTGATGCACACTTGTAAAGAACTCAGGAGGTTGATGCAGGAGACAGGAAATTCAAGGCCACTTAGGGCTACATGGTGAAATGCTGTCAGAAGAAAGAAGAAAGAAAAAGAAAGAAAGAAAGAGAGAGAGAGAGAGGAGGGAGGGAGGGCAGGTCACTAACTTTTTTTTTTATGTGTATGAGTGTATTGCCTGTATGTATATTTTAGAAATAAAAAAGAAAGAAAGAAGGGGGGGAGAGGGGGGAGGGGGGGAGTGCAGGTCACTAACTTTTTTTTTTATGTGTATGAGTGTATTGCCTGTATGTATATGAGTGCACTCATGTCATGCAATGCCACAGAGGTCAGAAGAGGGCTTCGGATTCCCCTGGAACCGGAGTTAAGGACGGTTAGTAGCCACCATGATCCTCCCGCTAACTTTTAATACAAGACCAACTGATTTTTTTAAAACTTATCATTATCGTGTGTGTGTGCACAGTGGGAGGGGGCATGGGTGCGGAGGTCAGAGAACAACTTTGTGGAGTCAGTTCTTTCCTTCCTTTATCTGAGTTCTGGGGACTAAAGTCGGGTTTCCAAGCCTGTGCGGCACGCACCTTTACCGGCCTGCGCGGCATGCACCTTTACCGGCTTTGCCATTTTTCCAGCCCCCAAACCAACTAATTTTTGATAAGGCAATTTAGAATGTATGTTCCTGATGCAGAGGAGGGAACTGAAGAAAAATTGAAGCATAAAAGAATTGTCTTGAGTAAAATAACACACACCCCAGTTCTTGCTCTAATCACACTTCACATACCCAGTGGGGTCCTTTCTCCTCCAGTTTGCCAGGACACAGTCTGCATAAACCAGAATAGGGGGCAACCCCAGCTTCTCAGAGAGTTTGCAGTAAGGAACGGCAATGTTGCTCGGCAACACCTGAGTAAAACATACTATTCATTTTAAAAATTTTAAATTATTTTTATTTTATGTATATGAGTGTTTTGCCTACATGTATATATGTGCACCATGCACATACGATGCCCACAGAGGCCAGAAGAGGGTGTCAGATCCCCTGGAACTAGAGTTGTGGATGGTTCTTAACTGCCATGTGGTTGCTAGGAACCAAACTCGAGTCCTCTGTGAAGGCACTCAGTGCTCTTAACCATTGAGGCATCTCTCTAGCCCTAAAACGCATTGTTCATTTTTAATTATCAAACTGCTTATTTCCTCTGCTTCCTGGTTTCAAAAGTTTAGTTCTGATTCAGGTGCTTTGAAGCCAAAATGTGCTATTTTCCTTGTGTGCATTTCATAATGCAACCCCAGTCACTGTTAAATGTTCATGGTTTGGACTGGGCTGTTGGGGGCCACAATTTGGCCATAGGGGATAAAAATGAAACAAAAAAAGAAAAGAGGCCTGCAGGCTTTATTTTCTGATGGCCTTGTGTTATTTCACTCCGTCCTTTCCCCATCAATCCCAAAAATATTTGTTGAACCTTTTTTTTTTTCTATGCAAAATATCTTGTTATTTAGTGGCAATAAGAAAAGTAAACTCAGTTGTCTCAAAGATGCCTAAAGTCTTTGTAATTAAGAACACTGGATGTGTTACCCACAAGCAGTGTGAACGGACTGCTGTCCTGGAGCTCACTGAAGAAGAAAACATGCCTGGACTTTGTCTTTTTTTTTATTTAAAAAAGTTATTTTTATTTTATGTGTACGCATGTGTTTACTTGCATGTATATAAGTGCAGCTGTGTCATGTAATGCCTGCAGAAGCCAGAAGACAGTACAGATCCCCTGGAACTGGCTTTACAAACAGTTGTTAGCCACTATGCGGATGCTAGGAACTGAGTCTGAATCATTTGCAAGAGCAACCAGTGCTCTTAACCGCTGAGCCATCCCCCCAACCCAGACTTTTGTGTTTTGTTCATTTTCAGAAAGCTTTACTATACAGGGCATTAGTAGCAGGCATGTTGATGTAGGCCTGTGATCCCAGTTCTTGGGAGGTCAATTTCATTCTCATGTTAATGAAAACTCACTATGTAAGAAATACCAGAAAACCTACAAACCTTTCGAACATCTCCAGCCCCTCGATCCCACACGTACGCCATGGTGATGCACCCTAGAACCAAATGTGCCAGGCGCTGGGACTTGTGTCCTTGGAGTTGACTGATGCTGAGTACTGGTAACTGAGAACATGTGGAGAAATTTAACATTAATCTGGCAATGTTTTAAGATTTAAAACCAAGATTAAATTATGAAGAAGCTACACAGGTTTCCAAACCTTCTCAACTTCTGCTCGAAGTCGCCCAGTCTCAATCAGAGCAGGCAGATTCTTAGCAATGAAAACCCAGGCATCATAAACGTGAGGTAGCTCCTCCTAAAAACAAGGAAAACCAGATTATAGCTGTTGATTCGCTCATGGACGTTACTGTGAAGTGGGGTTGGCTTTCCGTAGATTGTCTATCTCGCCTCTAACTTCATTTTGTGCCCTCAATGAACACCTTCTGAAATACCCACCCCCACTTTGCACCTGGTGGATGCATGACTAGAGTCCTCTACATGCTGCTTTCCTGTATTGTATGGAATATACCATATGGATTACGCTTTTTAACTAAGCCATTTAGTATCTACTGCTGTGTCTTCTCAGATACATTCCTGGAATTAAGAAAAATGAGATTGCATTAAATATCGCTAGGGGATCAGGCACAATACTCAGTTCCATTTCCCACTTAATTCTTCAATGGCCCAAGAAGTTATCTCGATTTCACATATATAAAAATCCAATTTATGTAACTTATTTTGTGTATAATTTATTTGTAATGCAACCATAAGCATCTCCATCTTTCAGAACCCACATTCTTTTGATGTCTCGATATCTGATGGCAAGGGCTATGCTGTGTTTCTACTTGTCTCTTGCAAGGCCTAGCAGGCTACTGAGCATTTACTCCCTTTTCCATCTTGACTACACAGAGTCAGGTGCTGTGGCCATAACTTTCGCAGTTTGAGGTGTGACAGTAGAGCTAATTGTGTGCGTGTGCATGTGCGTGTGCGTGTGCGTGTGCGTGTGTGTGTTTTGGCAAAACTGATTTTGCCATTTTGCTCTAGCTGACTGTTGCTTTCCCCCGTGTCTTTGCGCAGCCATCCCCACCGCAGCCAGCCAGGCAGAACGTTCTTTACAGGCAGTTTCAGGGAGTGCCTTGTTTCTACAAGGCTGGGAAATTTAAGAGCAGCCAGGCAGCAAGTTCAGGTAGCCTGTCCTCCCACCCAGACTATCTGAAACTTTGTTAACTGAAAACCTCTTCATGGCTGACCTGCCCCTGGTCTGGTATAACAATGTAACTATGGGTATTGGCTTTGCCCCTGGTACAATGTCATTGTGGTTTAAAGCTTTATAAACCCCATCCTGCTTCTCCTCAGGGTCGAGAGTTCTTTTGTGCATTAGTCCCCTCTTGCTCACTAGCTATTAATAAAGGACTCCCAATAATTTGGCCCAAAGTTCCATGGTATGTCTGGCTCAGTATTGCATGTGTACGGGTACACACATATAGGTAAGTAGAGGCCAGAGGAAATAATCTCAAGTGTGTCATTCACCCTCTTTTTGAGACAGGGTTTCTCAGTGACCTTGAACTCACCCATTAGGGTGGGCTGGCTGGTCAGCAAGCCTGGGGATCCAGCTGGCCCCCCCCTCCCCAGTGCTAGGGTTACAAGTACACACCACCTAGCTGGCTTGTTTCTTGGCTTCTGGAACTGAATTCATGTTCCTGCGTTTGCATGGTATGTCTGAGCCATCTCCTCCACCCAGGAATTTCTTTTTCTTCACAATGCCACAGATTAGTTTTTACTGCAGATCTGAGCAGCTTCAGCAGATGACTGTCTCCTTTGGTAGATGGAGACTGCTCCCCTGTACACGCAAAGGAAGCACTTGACCGGCTCCTAATTCTCTGGAGACTTGAGACATGCTGCTCTTGTACTGTGGGACTATTAAGCAAAGTAGAAGTTACTGAAACTTCAGTGCCAGATGCATTGGCCACTACTTAGGCTCTGCCCTGTGACTAAGCAGGGACAAAAGGGAGATTTGTGTCCTGGGTAGGATGGGTAGAATGCTTGAGAGGTCATGACGTATGCAGAAGAGCACAGGGTTTAGAACCTTCTGGAATTTGCCAGCCATTATTTCCAGGCTCTGGTTGCCTGCTGAAAGCAATGACAGGGAGTCGGGGGATGGGGAGGGGCTGCCGTTTGGCCACTTCCTCCGTCTCCATAGGTGGCTGGCTGTTTTGCGGGGTTTTTGTTTTGTTGTTGTTGTTGTTGTTGTTTGTTTGTTTGGATTTTTTGCTTGTTTTGGTTTGTTTTTAGAGACCCCGTCTCTCTGTAGTCCCAGCTGGCCTGGAACTTGCCATGTAGACCACGCTGGCTTCCACGTCACAGAGATCTGCTTGTCTCTGCTTCCTGACTGCTGGGGTTAAGGCCTGGCACCACCAGGTCCGGCACCATACACTGTTTCTGTCCCTGCCCTCCACAACTCCCAAAAGGCATCTCACAAATCGCCAGTGTCACCAGAACTTCTAGGCACGGGTCCCGAAGAGAGGCCAAGGCTGAGCCCCGCCCATGCGCTCTCCGGGTGCCCCCTCCCTTAGGCTGCTTCCAGCTGGGCCGCCGAGTCACCGTACCCCAGATGCTGAGTACACAGGGGCCCGCAACCCTGGCTACGCTGCGCGGGGTGTGGATGGAGGGCCCGGCACTCACTCGGTGCTGCGGGTGAGGGCGCAGAGGCTGCGGCCAAGCTCACCGGCACCGCATTGGATGGGGAGGACCCCTGGCCCTGGGCCCTGCCGCCGCCTCTCGAATCCCCGCGGAGCTCCGCTTCCTGCTGCTGAAACGCGGGTGCTGGCTCCGGGCTACCCTGAACCCTGCGGGGCCTGGAGACTCTCACCCTGGAGCCCGGCTCCGCTCCCCCTACAGTTCTGCGGGTCTAACTCGCCAAGACGCCCCAGCTCACGGGCTCCAGGCTCTGGCTGGTTCCCGGTGGTCCTCGGCGTCCCAGAGCGCTGTGTGTTCTTTGTGGAGGACTAGGTGAGCGCAGGCTCATCCATGGGGCTGCCTTGTGCTCTTCTCGAGTTTTGATAATTAGAATGTTGGTGATAAATTGGTTTATGTCACATTCTTTACAATCCAATTTAGTGACGTGGTCTTTGTGTAGTTGTTTTTAATTTTTTTTTTAGATGGTCTGGGCTCAGATTTGACACTATCGCCCTTCCTTTGCCTCCTGTACTGGGATTATAGCTGTGCACCAGTTTGCATGGCTGGGACACGTGGTTTTTAAGACAAGCATCCTCCCCCCTTCCATATACATTGCGTGGGGTAGCCAAAACTTCCATAAAATTCAGTAAGAATAAGCACAGGACTTTTAAATTATGCTCAGGAAACAAGCGTTATCACCAGAACACAAACATTTCTTGCTATGTCATAAGCTGAATCAATTAGAAGCACATACTTTATATGATTTGACATATTTCACGAGAGAAGGGAAATTTCGTATGACTCATGGGCCCTTTATAACTTTGGTATTTCAAAATGACTGTTGAAAATGCTCCTGTTGTGAGCCAGCCTTCCACGTGAACAGAGCATTTCTTTGCAAAGCTAAAATGGTTTCCTTCATTTCTCTCTATATCCATGTTAGGTAAGTGAGACCTACATCTCTGACTGCATTTTGAGGAAGAAAACTCTAAGAGCAGCGAGACTCACTTATTTAGACTCTGTCTCTGTTTTGCCACTACCCATTTGTTTAAGAGAAACTACTGAAACACAAATGCTCAGTAGAAATTCTCCTGTCCAGGTAAATAAGAGAATAAAAGTCATCTTCCCATATTTCTCTGTGCCTCTTACCAGGGGCTGGGGCAGAGCGAAGCCCACATCTTCATCTATGTGGTATTCTTGAAGGATCTTCCTAGCACTGTCCATAGGAAGTACTTGTTCACGGGCCATGGCAGTCTCCTCTGGTCCTCCTCAGCCACAGAAGAGCTTCCCAGCATCTCTTTATAGACACGATTAGGCAAGTCACTACAGCTGAACACGTAAGCAGGGTGACTTCCACTCTGAGGATAGTTTCGTTTTCTACTTTCTGTATTTGTTGTAGTCTGATAACAAAACCACAAATATCTATGTTCATCATACGATGAAACTCCAGGTTTAGATTTCTTTTCAAGCTTATCACTTAAGAGCATCAATTGCTCACCTTTTTGCCTCTCCAGGTGGCCAGTGCCCCACTCTGGTGCCCCAGTACACATAGGCCACAACCCTGGAAATGCCACCATCCCACAGCAGTTTGAGGGGCCAGGACCTGTCACCCCAGCAGGAGGACCCGACTGAAATTATGAGAATCATGGAGACAGGTGACCAGAAAGAGCATTTTACTTCAGGGAAACATTCAGATTTTTAGTTGAAAATAAAAACCATTACCATTTAGCCATTTGTCATTGGCTTTGTTAAGCTCCTGGGGGGTCTTTGAAACTGTCAGTGTCTTGTTTCAGTAACCCTGAAATACACTCTGCAATACAGGTTAGTCAATGACTCTGAAGAATCAGAAAGATGCACACCCCTCCCATTTTCTCTTACCTATACTCTTGTCTGCGTTAGGCACAATAGAAAGCTCCTCTTCAGGTGACTCACTTCCAGGAAGGCCTCCCTGCTTCTCTGCCTGCCAGGGACTGATGTGGCAACATCTCCTCACCTCTGGAAACTTCCTAATGTGTCCAAAACTGAAGCAAAGGACCAAATACCCCCAAAATGTTTCTCAAAATACAAAACTGAGTCTCTGCTTGGAAAAGGTTGTCAGGGCGCACCGCACTCAGTAGGTCATGTCCACAAAGATACATTGCTTTTTTTCTTTTGTTTTGAGGCAGGGCCTGACTCTGTAGAGGTACCTATGGTATCTTTGATGATCAGAGGAAGGGAGAATGTTAGCTTAAGGTGTATGAAAAGACTTATCATCCAGGACATAAACTTCTGAAATAAACTAACACACCACAGTTCTGGAATGTTCTGTTGTAGCTCTTGACATTATTACTGTGTTATGGCTTTTCTTTGACCAGATGGTTTTACAAGAACATGTTTCAATTGTAAAAAAAAAAAAAATAGGAAAAAAGCAATGTATCTCTTGACATTATTACTGTGTTATGGCTTTTCTTTGACCAGATGGTTTTACAAGAACATGTTTCAATTGTAAAAAAAAAAAATAGGAAAAATTGATACTAAAATCACACAGCAAAGAGAACACAACGATAAAGTTTTTTACAAACAAATGATCCATGAGGCTGAGTCATTTAGAACCAATTGAATTTGGTCCAATCAATTTGGTACAAGGGGTCATGAAGTCCGCTTATAGCTACAAGATATGATACAAGATGAGATGCTTACATGGAACCCCATTGTTCCCTCTGGAAAATAAAGATGTCAGCACAACATTGGCCATGGGAAAACAGATGAATGTAATCACAGAATGAGGAAACATCTCTTGGGACTGGCTTCTAAGAGCCATGACTTAGTACAGTTTGATTTACACCCACTCATTCAGGGAACTCCATCCCACCCTTGACGGCAAGAACAGCATGTTTTACCACTTCAGTTTTGTCTTTACCCTTTTCACATCCTCTAAGTTCAACCTCTTTCATATTTCTGAATTATTTCTGAAATATTTCATATTTCTTGATTTTTCTTGAATTGTAGCCATACCTTACTGAAAGCTGCTCTTTACCTGAGTTCAAAAGAGAGAATCCATTGTAAGCTTTTACAGAGATGCTTTCATCCTCTTCAGCTCTTCCCCTGCCCAGGTCATAAGGCCAGGGAGCTTGGAAATAAGAGTTCGGCCTGGGTTCTAGTGCCTCCTTCAGCTACGTCCTGTACGAATCTGCTTTCCTTGTTACTATTCCCCGCCTGATAACTTGGATGTACGTTCCTCTATCGTGATTGCTATGCACTTCATTTCCCATTGCTCCATCAACAGCTACACACGGAAATGCTGTTGCTCGTTCCATTGCAGTTGGCACCCACACCAGGCACAAAGACTTTTCAAAGATCTGGCTGGACATGGCAATACACCCATAATCTCAGCCCTTTGGAGTGTCAGACAAAAGAATCATGAGTTTGAGGTCAGATCATGCTACCTAACAATATGTAATTAGCTAATTATTAATTAAAATAAGAGATCTGTAGAAAAAATTATCCAGGGAAATGCCTAACCAAATTTATTCCCTCTTAGTAGCTAAACCTTGACATACATCCTGCCGCCTCCTTAGCATTGTGTTATACTCATTTATAAAACAGTATCATTTGGAAAATAGGAAAGTTCTCAGTTAAAATTATCTAGGACATACACAAGGAATTAAAAATCATTGAAATGTTAACAGCTACTTATTCTCCATGAATACTTAGATAGGTATGTTTTACAACAGTTTTGGTTCAAATTCAAAATAGTCAGGAATTTTCTGAAAACTTTGCTTGCATGACCAAGTTGACCTTCATGATTAGCTAATTAGGAAAATTTCAGGATGTTTCTGGAAGAGAATTTTGGTCATTCAGGGATTTCTGTGCTTTTAGTTGCTTGAACGAAGCACAATAAAATCTTCCTTTAATGAAGAAGACATTATCTCAGACCACAAAGTATTCATACCACCTTGATGGAGATCGAATAGATACTAAAAAGTGACAGCCTCATACATGATACAGCACCATGGAGAACACAGACTGTATAGAAAGGCCTACAGGGGACTGACTACAAGAATAAACAGATTTTAAATTGGTTTCTTTAACATATTAAAAATTAATGTCAAAATTGGGAAAGACTTCATAAATCACAGCAAATGTGAATAAAAAGCAAATGAATATGACACAATTAGTACAACTGAGAATAGAGTGCATGAACTTGCAGATGATATGATTATAATGGAATACATATGCAGGCACGCATGCCCACATGTACACACACCCATGCACACACACAAACGAGTAAGAGTCAAAAGACAGTGGGTACCCTGAGGAAATCTAACATAGACATAATCTCAGTCTTGGATGAGGAGAAATGGTAGAGGCAATATTCATGGGGGCAGAGGCTTTTGAATGATGAGAGACACAGAGTCCCAAACCCACACATACACCTCCAACAAGGCTAATGCAGACTACAGCTGATGGTAATAACACTGCTCAAAATCAAAGGCAAAATCACAGATTTAATTTTTCCCAGAAAAAGTGAAGACCTTTAAATGATCAGCAATAGAACTGATAGCTAAAGTCTCACTAGATGAACTCACAGACAATGGGACTGACCCTTAAAGGTGCTGAGAGAAACAGTGTGAGTCAAGCAAGAAACTACTGCCTAACAATACAAAGAAAATTAAAATACTTTCAAGCAAACAAACATAAATGTATTGCCAGCAAATGCACAATCTGAAAATAACATGGAAGGATTTTCGTTTGTTGAGAAATAAAATAATCTCAGAAGTAGAAATAAAAAAAAAATAGTGAGAGAGGTAAAGATCGCTGTGTCTAAATGAATGTCTATGAAACAATGGAAACTGACCGAACAACAGAAGCCTCCAGCTTTGCTTCGATAGACGTGCATGTGTGCAAATTAAATTTAACTATATCACAGCAAGGCATATATTATAAATGCGAGCATGCTAAAAGTGGCATTAGAATTCTTACATATTCTGTGAAGAGAAATGAGAATTTAAAAGAATTTTGAAAATGGGCTGGAGAGATGACTCAGCAGTTAAGAGCACTGGCTGCTCTTGCACAGGACCGGGGTTCAGATCCCAGCACCGGGGTTCAGATCCCAGCACCCACATGGCAGCTAAGAACTGTCCTAACTCCAGTTCCAGGGGTTCAGATGCCCACTCCTGACCTTCATGGGACTGCACAACACAAGTGTACTTATACACATGCAGGCAATACACTCATATACATGAAAGGTAAAAATAAGAATAAATAAAAAATTATAAAAAATAATTTTGAAAGCTTAGCCAATGGAATGAGAAATGTTTGTTTGTAAATAAACTTTAATACAGGAGAAGAGATTTTCAAAGCAGAGAGGGTAGCAAAAAGGCAAGCCAATAGTTCAACCTGTGTAAACTGTGAGTATGGACAAAACATTCAGAAGTGCTAGTACTGGGGTAAGAGAGATGCTCGGTGATTAAGGGCACAGAGTGCTCCTGCAGAGGGCCCAGGTTCAGTTCCCAGCACCCATATGGAAACTAACAACCATCTGTGACCCCAGTTCCAGGGGAGGGAGATCGGACATCCTGTTCTGGTCTTTGGAAGCAATGCACACATGGGTGCACTTACATGCATGCAGGAAAAACACTCATACACATAGAATAAAGATATAGACATCAAAAAATTTTTAAAGTGTAAGTAAAACCGTCCTCTTAAAAGTAATGATGTATGGCTGGGCGTGGTGGCGCATGCCTTTAATCCCAGCACTTGGGAGGCAGAGGCAGGTGGATCTCTGTGAGTTCAAGGCCAGCCTGGTCTACATAGTGAGTTCCAGGACAGCTGGGCTACAGGGAGACCTTGTCTCAAAAAGACCAAAAAAAAAAAAAATTAATGATGTACTATTTAGAGATTTATTTTACCTTTAATTACATTTATGTGTGGGTAACTGTACATGAATACAGGGCCATGGAGGCCAGAAGAGGCTACTAGATTCACTGGAGCTGCAGTTACAGATGGTTCTGATGCTCTACGTGATTCCTGGAAACTGATCTTAGATCCTCTGCAAGAGCAATACATGCTCTTAACCCCTGAGCCATCTCACAAGCACACACTGTGCTATTTACAATGTACAAATGAAATGAAATACAGATAAGCAAAAATAAGAAGAGGAAAAAATACACATCATGTAGACAAACATGCCCAATAGGCAAACATCTTTCAAATTCTGGAAACAGCTCATATAAGAACACGAAGATGAGATTAGGTTAAAATTTGAGGCCAGTAGTATCACTGGATATGTTGCATATAGCAGATAATTTAGGTAGGTAGGTAAACAGGCATACACAGGAAGAAATATACCTAGGCAAACTTAATGGAATTAGCTTTTGTGGTTGCTGGGGATATGCAGTCCAAAGTCTGGAGGATGAAATTAACAGTGTTGGTCAGGACACAGAACTATGGGAAGGACTTTAATGGGAATGACTCTTTGTTACAAGCCTTTACAAACTGAAACTTCGTATAATCTTGTAAACCAAGTTAATCATATATTTTGACAACATTTAGAAGTGTACCATTTCTAAGAGAAATGGTGTAATCAGTCCTACAATGATTTGTAATCCCAATGTAA
Source organism: Nannospalax galili (assembly GCF_000622305.1). Taxonomy (NCBI): domain Eukaryota; kingdom Metazoa; phylum Chordata; class Mammalia; order Rodentia; family Spalacidae; genus Nannospalax; species Nannospalax galili. Next base: position 810,269 of record NW_008330293.1, on the reverse strand, counting down.
TTAACTCTTACAAGCTAAGCTGAATGCACAACTTTAATCTTATGCTATGTTCCCTATTTGTGACTAAGCTATGCTCTGAATGAGAACAATGTAGGTATATGACACGACAGTCATGATGTTGTAAACAATGTCTCCCTCATAAATATTGCAAGCAACATGGGGGCATAGGTCGATGACATCTGCATGTAGCTTGTGTGCTGTTCTGAGTCAGTAGGGTCAGAAAAACACCTTCATTTGTAAAACTGTTATCAAAGATTGTTCATACCATGCTTGATAGGGGGCTGAGTAGCAGTGAGACGAGCCCTTGGCTACAAGGAGAGTAGGACTGGATGGAAGAATGGGATAAGGAAAGTTCCGAGAGAACTCAGAACAAGACCAGACCCACTCTTGGTCAAGCTACTCCAAGGGTGACATTTTTCATTAACATGGCACAGTCACATGGAGCAATCAGAATCCTTGTGCAATAATAGTGTGGGTGTGGGTGGTGCAACCACTATGGAAAACTGTGTCAGTTCCTAAAAGCGTTAAACAAATTGTCAAAAGGCCTTAAAAGTAAAAACTAAGGTTTTCCCGAGTAAAGAAATTCTGTCTGTAAAACGAAATGTAAGTTCTTGTCCAGGAATTTGCAGTTCATTTCCTTTTGACTGCGTGGTCACAGACTTTGCTGACTGCAGAAGCTAACCAAAGCTACGAAGTACCTCCACAGTCATCTAGATTCTTGTTTAACTCAATAACTGAGTACTACGGCCTTAACTAGAGTGATACGAAAACTGATACAAGCCAGGTGTGGTGGTGCATGCCTTTAATCCCAGCACTCTGGAGGCGGAGGCAGGCCGATCTCTGTGAGTTCAAGGCCAGCCTGGTTACATAGTGAGTTCCAGGCCAGCTGGGGCTACAGGGAGACCTTGTCTCAAAAATACCAAACCAAACAAAACAAAACCAAAAACTGATACAAAGCTAATCTCAGACACAGAGAAGGATATCTTATAACACAACAGGTTCAATTTATCAGAAAGTTGTGATTCCATGTTGCTATTCAGTCTGCATGGGTTGACATGGAGTGCACCTGCACTCCCAGTTACTCTTGAGGCTGAGGCAGGAGGAACCTACGAGCACAGGAGTAGAAAGGTAGTCTGGGCCGCATAATGAGGCATCTTAGAAACTTCTTCGTACACACTGACATAAGTTCTAAGTGTTGATGGTTTACATTCCTACTAACTACCAATTTGACATGTAGAACTGACTACCTTGGAAACAAACTTCTGAGCATGTCTGTGAGGGATTTTCCCAGGTTAAGTTTACTGAGGGGGAAGACCCAGTCTACCTGTGGGATGGAGGAAGGAGAGGGTGAGCTGATCACCAGTGTCCATCTCGTTGTGATGAGACAGCTGTCACAGCCATGGTGATACTGACATTGTGATGAGACGGCTGTCACAGCCATGGTGATACTGACGTGATGAGACAGCTGTCACAGCCATGGTGATACTGACGTTGTGATGAGACGGCTGTCACAGCCATGGTGACACTGAGGTGAGACTCTCAGTTACTTTCTGATGTTGCACATTTTAACTGAAAGGAACAAGTTATACATAACAAATAGATTCTTCTTAATAACTGAACTTGGAGTTTGGAGTCATAGCTCAGCAGTTAAGAGCCTGTACTGCTCTTACAGAGGACCTGAGTTTGGTCCCTTGTGGCTCACAGCCACCTGTAACTCCTGCTCCAGGGGCATCTGACGCCTCTGGTCCCCAAAGGCATCTACACTCATGTGCATATACCCCTCCCCCACACAAGTACACATAATTAAAAATAATAAAAATAAACCTTAAAAAAGGAAATGAATGCCTATCTCTAATTTGTTTTTTTAAATGCCATGTAAACAAATTTATCATTAATATTTTAATTATCATTTTATACATTTTCCATACAGGCCACAATTGTTAACTCACTCTGCATTTATAATATATCTAAAAGTTACATATTGTCATTATTTTATCATTTTCCTAATGAGAAATATAAGGCTTTCAGAATTGAAGGAATTACAAAGTTCACACAGACATGAAATGGGGAAACAGGACTGGAGTCTAAGAAGCTGCCAGTTAAGATAAACACACACAACAATATATCTGGTGGAAGATTGTTCCAGAGCCTTGAAACAAAGTGTTCAAAAGCATAGTCTGGGAATTGCATTTTATACTCAGCAAGATGCAGGGTCAATACAAACCTAAACAGCAGTTTGAGTCCAGTCTGGGCCACATAATAATATCCTGTCGAAAAACAAAAACAAAAACATTAACCAAGAAATGTCACAGACAAGATAAAAACCTGCACCACAGAGAATCGTGAAAATCAGAACAAAATAAAAGAGGAACTACAGCCATCAAACACCGATTGTGATAGTATACACAGTATAACCATGAGGTGAAGTAAATTAATAAAAATGTCAACATTGTCACCCACAATGAAAAATGTAAATCAAATAAAAATGATAATATAGTAAAAAATTAATATAATACTCCATATTGAAAATTCATTGTCTCAGCCAGCAGAGCAGTGAAGGTCACAGGATCAGTGAACTTAAAGAGAGATCAAAGCAGATTACCCACCCTGCACGGCAAAGGGTAAGAATGACTTAAAATGAAATAAATGACAGAACTTCAGGGACCTGTGAGTTCACATATAAACACTGATATCACTGCACACCTATGAGAAAAAAAACAAAACAAAAACAAGTTGGTTCAGAACAGTGTATTCAAAGGGCAAGAACTTCCCAGGCGTGATTAAAAATAAACATTGCGTGAAAGAAACAACTGGTCAGGTACTGCAGATTCCTCATGAGAAACAACGACCATGAAATAGCGATGGAAATTTGTTTTAGCTTCTGTTCCTGTTGCTGTGATAAAACACTACGAAAAAAACTTGGGGGAAGGTAACAGTTATTGGGTTTTCGGGTTTCTGTCTTTAGCTGGAGAGGCCATGGCAGGAACTCACGGCAGGAACTTACCACAGAGAAACTCTGCTTGATGCTTTGCTCCCCACTGGCCGCTCATCTATCTCTTTCATTCAGGCCAGGCTCACTGGCCAGGAAGGCACCACCCACAGTAGGCTGCACCTTCCTACATCAATAAGCAATTAAGAAAATGCCTCACAGTCAGGATTGCAGGCCAATCTGATGGATGTAATTCTTCAATTGAGGCTTTGTCTCCCAAGGTGTGTCAAGGTGACAATCCAGGGGCTGGAGAGATGTATCAGCAGTTAACAGTGCTGACTGCCCTTGTAAATTTGGTTCCCAGCACCCACGTGGAGGCTAACAACAGTCTGTAACTGCAGTTCAGATCTGACACCCTCTTCTGTCCTCCACAGGCATTGTACAAGATTGGTGTACTTAGATACATGCAGGTGATACACTCATCCACATAAAATAAAAATAATTTAAAAAGATGAAAACCAAGGCCAGCCATCACAAGCCCACCCTTTGTCAACTTGACACAAATATGTCGTTACGCCACAATCTTTCCTTGTCCTCAAGGTCTTACATTACTATCATAAATAAACACAGTCCTACAGTCTTTAAAAAGCACTTTAGAAGTTCAAGCTGTCTTTAAATCACTGTGGGCTCCTGCAAAATCAAAACTAAATCACATACTTTCTTATTTCAAAAGGGAAGAACCAGGGCACAGTTACAATCAAATTATAGCAAAATGAATATCCAACAGTGTAAAAACTAAGTATCTGGCATGCAGAGCACATTTATCTTTTGGGCCCCAAAGGGCTAGGGTGTCCCATCCCTCTGCCTCTGCCATCCACAACACATACACAGCTTTTCTTATAAGTTAAAGTCAGTTCACGCCACACTTGCTGCTGTCTGTGGTGATTGTCCCACAGTCCTGGCATCTCCGATATGCTGGATTTCCATTGCAGTTGAAGTTGCACCTCCACCAGTGGCCTCCTCGGCCTCTCTTCAGGGAGACTCTGACCCTGCCTCACAGCACCAAGGCTCAGTTGTTCTCCATAACCCCTTCATTCCTTCAAAACCAGTACCAGATGGGAGACTCTTACACATTACCAAATTTGGCTGCCAGCTTCAAATGAAGCTTTGGTTTCCTCGGGACCACAGCCTCTACTGACCCTGAGGAGATACCTGGTCTCTTATTGCTCAAATCTGATTTTTCAGCCCCAGTTAACCAGCACTGATTGTCCCAGTAAGCGAAGTTTTCATTTCAGTGGTGCTGATGATCGCTTGTCAATCACAACTGATTTTTCACCAGCGGCTGACCAGAAACCACAGATTCTTAACTCAAAACGTCACAGGAACAACTCTTACAGCCTTTGAGGGCCTTTCAGACTTCTGTCTGAACCGTCATAAGCGAGGCCTCCCCTGTCTGTGTTGCTTTCAACACCCTTATCTACCAAGCTCCCACAGACCAGTCCATTAAGCTCTGAGCACTCAATGGTTTTTCTATCCCAAAGTTCCAAACACTTCCACGATCCTCCCAGGAAACACTCAGGTCCTTGACAGCAATACCGACTCCTGGTACCAACTTCTGTTCTAGTTTGGTTTCCTGTTGCTGTGATAAGCACCATGACCAAAAGTAACACAAACAGGAAAGGCTTTATTTGGGTTATAGGTTAATATTCATTATTGAAAGAAGTCAGGGCAGGACCTCAAGGCAGGCGCCATAGAAGAAGGCTGCTTACTAGCTCGCTTTGCCTGGCTCGCTGGGCTGCTTTCTTAGACAGCTGGCCCATAGGAGCCTGGGCCCTCTTACAGCAATTGGCAATCAAGAAAATGCCCCACAAACATGCCTGTGGGCCAATCTGACAGAGGAAATCCCTCAGTTGAGGCTCCCTCTTCCCATGTGTTGACAAGATTCACCATCACAAATATTATCTTAAAAGTGTCAGAAGCAAACAACTGCCAACTCAGGCTTTGACACGTGAGGAAACATCCCACAGGCTGGTTCCCTTCTTCCTCCTTTGAGGAGATGTCATGGAACCTCTCTGGTCCCCTCAGTCTTCTGAGGATAAATGGGTAGCCTTTGCCACTCTGAAGCAGTTATCTCTAATGATAGTGATTCTTGAAAACAGTTCTTTGGGTGGGACCTGTACGCAGCTGCTCCGTAGGCTTCAGAATTAACTTGTAACAGGAGGATGCTTTGAAAAAGGTGGCAAAGTTTTTATGCATGAAAGAGACTTATGTTAAGAATTTCCTAAAATCTTAACTCAGATGTAGAGGCTGTGAAATCCCAGCAGCCAGGAGTAAGTAACCCGCACAGGTCATTCCTGTTTGAAAGATTCTTTATCTGATGCTGTAAATATGAAGGTGGGTTTGGGCTGCCTCTGTTAACAGAATGACATTGGTTTGGACCAAGCACCAAGCCAGTCTAAGAATCTTTGCAGTGTGCTAGCATACCTTGGATGCCATCCCGAGGTATGTCCAGGGAAAGTGCTGACAGCCAGAAGCCTGCCAGAGGACTGCTCTGTGTAGCCTGTGCTGTTTTCACCAGAGTTGAATGTGAAGGTTTCCATCACACTGTCCTTCCATCCTTTTTAAAAGATGGAATGGTTCTGTTCCAAGATGTAACATATTTAATAAAATTGCAAAGTATTATAATGTGTTATTCAAATATGTTCTGAAAATCTTAAAAGTTCTTAAGACTGTTCTGTTCTGTTAAGTTCTGTTCAGACTACCTACCCAGTACGATGGAGAAAGGATTCTGAAAGTAGGGATTACGCCTGACAGAACTTCATAACTGCAGAAATTCTAATCCTTGATGTTGTTCAAAACCTCCTCGTGGCACTTGACAGGTACACAGCTGACCTGAAACCTCTGAACACGGACATCCAAGGCTCAGACACACCCGTGCTGCTCTTGGCTACCCTCCCTTGAGGCTGCAATCCTCAGCTCCCCCATGTAGTTACACACTCAGATTCTGTAACATGGTACTGATGCTTCAAACCCTTCTCTCTGAACAGATGCCATTTGATGAATGCTAACTAGGTTTTTCACTTCCAGAAAAAGCAGTTTCATTACAAGAATTTTTTTTTTTTTTTTTTTTTTTGAGCTGGGACTGAACCCAGGGCCCTGTGCTACCGCTGAGCTAAATCCCCAACTGGTGTTTTCTCTTCCTTAAATGTGGGTTAGAATTCACCTTTGAGCTACCTGGGTCTACAGTGTTCTTTCTGAAAATGCCTTGAACTGACTTTATCTCCTTATTGACAATGGAGTGTTCATCTGTTGGTTCTGAATTGGTTGTGGTAGTTGAGACTGGGTGGTGCTTTTCACTGTATCCCAGATGTAGTATTGACTGTAAGGTTGACCAGCACTCCCTACCACCTATTTACCTTGGAGCCACACAAAACTCCCTCTTCATTTCTGATATTTAAGGATTTTCACCCTTTTATTCTAACATATCTGCTAAAGAATGATCATGCCCATGACCAAGGGCCATCTTTTGGGTTTTCTTGTGCTTTTTGTTTTCTATATTTTTCTACTATACACTCTATTTAATTGACTTTCATTCTTTCATTTTCTTTGATGTCTGAATTTATTAAACTCTTCAGGACCCGATTTTGCAGCTCCAGAGCCAGGAGTCTGCAGTAGGAAGGACTCCAGGAGGCCCCTCCCTCCACCAGCCCCTCTATCCACCACTCATCACCAGGCATCTGTTGGGATAAGTCAGGAGTGCCTGGGATGTAGAGCATGGCCACACCGGAGACCTACCAGTGAGGACGGCAGGAGCCAGGCCCTCTCCATTCTAAACACACTGTCTCTTACCCAACAGCCCCCAGGCGAAACTATTAGGTATCTAATCCCTTAATTCTAACCAGGTCTCTTGTATATCATGTGACCCAATGACAGGACAAAGGCCATGTAGCCTTAGAAGCTCCCTCCCTCCCCCTACCTGCCTGCCCACCAGAAACCCAACCCGGCCTCTTTGCCTGTGAAACTTTCCTATATAAAACTCTGCTTCTGCCATAATAAACGAGCTGTCTGCTGACACAGCCTCCCAGGTGTTTTCTCCCATTGTACTCGCCAGCGCCCAAGGCCCCTCTCACCCCATCGGTCTCTCTCCTCACCCCGACCCTCCGCGATGGGGACCAGTGTGCAACTGTCTCCCGGTAGCAGAGGAGTTCAGGCGGAGGGGAGGCCGACAGCTGGTGCCCAGCGTGGGGCTAGAGAGAGGCTCTCCAGGATGCATGGAAGGGTGAGTACTCCCCAGCAGAGGGACATCAGCTGCTTAGCCTTGGCCATCCCGCTCTAACTGCTCTGAAAGTCGACGTTCTCTCCTTCCCCCTTTTAAACTTTCGGTTTGCACCTTCTCGAGGGACTGTTCAAGATGAAAGAGTAACTGAAGCTTTCCGATCAGGGCCACTCTCTCATGTTACCCGGAGGTTCCTAGGCCTCTGAATGGACCCCGGACTGCCCACCCAGGTGTCAGCAAAGACCTCCTAACTACACCTCTCTCTACTACAAAACCTGGTAACACAACAACCAGTTAAAAGCCTCTAGGGCGGTCACCGGTTTTCTGAAATTTGTGGTCAGGCTTACGGCCTGGACTAGTCAGGAATGCTCGTAACCTCCGGGTCTTGGCAACATTCCTCTAGGACTGGGCATTTCACTCCCCTTTCCTTTTCTTACATGGGAAACACCCCTAGAAACTTGAGGGATCCCCAAAATTCTAATAACTTGTTTATTTGATGGTCATACAGGGATTTTCCAAGCACACACTAAATGTGGCTCTAAGGTAAACTGTCTTAACCATTTTGCAATCTTGCCTTGGGGCATTCAGACTTCAGCTGAAGCTGTGGGATGGCTTCAGTGGAGCATTTAATTTAAGTCAGCTTGCCCTATAGACAAACGGAAACAAGATTTTAAAAGCTATTTTTCCCCTGAACTTTTTCTCAGACAGAGGGGCTTGAAATTTTGATCTTGGGCCCTGTTGGGTACCAAGAAAGCTGTGCTCAGCCCATGTGGTCCCGAGGCAGCTGCTTTTCTAACTAGATTTAAGCATTTTAGAGTTCAGTGTACATGAAAAGTCACAGCCATGCTTGAGACATATGCTTTCAGAGCAACAACCCAGTGATTTATGTGCTGGACATAGTGCCCTGTTCCTCCTGCTGCCTTCACGAGTGTCTTTTCCAGCATAGCTTGTATACAGGCATGAAGAGATCTGGAGAACTTTGATTGGCATTACAGCTACAATGGTTGGTGAGAGACATGGATTTATTTCCTCTGGTTTACTATCAGGGACATATATATCTCCTTTTATATCAAGTCTAACCTAACTGGGGTGCTTTGTAAAAGTAAAAATGGTTGCTATCCACATTTAATCTGTGAGGCATGTGAATCCCACAGGGCTTGTATCCTGGTGGGGGATGGGCTTGTTTTATCATGGGACTGTACTAACATGGCCATGTGGCCTGATTACCATCATGGCTGCTGACCTCACCAAGAGGGAGGCAAACATGTGACCTGGTCTCCACTTTGGTTAATGACATCATCAATATGGGGACAGTCACATGTCTTGGTTGCCATCTTGGACAGTGACATATTCAAAATGGCGATGACCTGTGTGATCTTGCCGCCATCTTAATCCAACCACATGGCATGATTCAAAATGACAATACCCAAAAACCTACTGGTAGCAGGGATATCTAGGAGTTCCCCGAGCTGCAGACCTTTAAACACATGTCCTAATTCTCTTACAATTTATTTTTGTTTTGATTTCTTGATGGGATAATAAAGAACAATGCATTTTTATGTCAGACTAAGGGAGTAATGCCAGATCTCCACAGTCAGAGTTTAGATTTTAACATTGTTTGGGCCTGTCTCTAAAGGGGATTAAGTTTTAACTTCCTGTATGGTATATTTACCTTTTTTTTTTTTTAAAGATGGCTTTTAAGTTTTTACATTGTTTAAAATATTTACAGATTTAAAAGAAAAAACCTATTTTTAGGTTTTAACATTGTTTTCATGACATCTTTACCCAATAGTTTTAAAGGAATTATTTGGATTTTAACATCTTTTATATGTTATATTTGCTAATTTCTAAAAGTGACTATTTTGAATTCTTACTGTTTTGCATAGTATATTTGTTAGTCTCTAAAGGGAACTTAAAGTTTTTCTGGCCATGTGCCTTCAAGGCACAAAGGGAGCTGATACTCTGTGATGGCTAGACTTGTGAAGCGCATGGGAATTTGTTTTATTCCAAGGCCAAACCTTACAAGAGACTAGCTGCTACCAGAACATAGTTACAACAATGGTAAGTTAAAAGAGATAGCCTACTTGGGTGGGAGGCTTAAGATGCAGGCTCCACAGGTCTTAATTCCTCCTCCTTCTGCACTGTGATTCTAAGATTATTTTTCTCTGAAATAGAGTATTTCCCTCTCTGATGCTCAGTTGCTATATGCCTGTGTTTGTTCCCGCCCCATCATTCCCTGGGTACTTTCTAGTTATAATGTCATGGACAGACTAAAGGGAAAGAATATTGTGATATTGTCTCTTTGCACGGTCCTTTAGGTACCGTTGTTTTCTGCATTCCTTATTCTCCAGGTTATGAACATTTAATCCAAGATTATGTATAATAAATTATAAATTTTTTTCAAATCCAGACTGACAGCCCTCTTCAAAGGAATTCACCATGTGAGTTAACAGTTTTTCCTTAGTTTAAAAAGTAAAATATGGATAAACAATTTTAAAATTTTACAAAAAGGGTCAGAGGAAACATTTAAGAGAATATTAAGTTTCAGCCCACAAGGGAGCCAGCTTTGTAAACAGATACAAACTAACTGATTGTGGGTATAAACTCTTATACCTCTGGTCACATCAAGTATAGCCAGGACCTCAGGTTTAGCATTGGTAAAGGCGAATACTTCTGTCAACCTAATCCTGCTTGATGATGGTTGCTCACTGCCAAGTACCAATGGTTTCATAAAGCTTAGAAATATTAAATAAGGTGACCTCTTAAAATCAAATGTTCTCTCTTTTGTCAAACCCTGTTCCCAATAAAGGACCCAGTAGATGAAAAGAATTGCCTAGACAAATGTATGCAGATTATAAAAAGGACAGATGTTTCCAGTCTTGCTAGTAGTCACTGGACTCAACAGCTCTCCTGTCCAATGTAAACCATTAAGTTAAATTCTAAAGAGAAACAAATGTCGTTTTGTATTAGTTATATTGGTAAATTGTCACATGCTATTTGAGCTCACTGGGACACTGATTCTGGAGATGGGATTGGCCCTCCCACTTCAGACTCAAGCCTATTATCTCAAGATATGTTCTCCAAGACTTTTCCAGGAGAACAACAAAACAGCCTAAGAGTAAAGGCACTGTGCAGTTGGAACAGCTAAGGTGTAAACTAGTTGGGTTTGTTGACTTTCATATTCTTTCACTGAAGGAGGGCCAAGCAGGGTCATTGGACCCTCACCGGAGTATCCAACCACTCTTCTCAGCCAACTGTATGTAATTTGGCCCTAATCACACATAGTCTCCTGGGTTTGAGGAGGACTAAAGTATACAATCTGGGAAAAGCTAGGAAGAGAAGGCTTGATCCAGGCTTTGTAAAGGCTGTCCAGTGTAAATATTCTCAGGTCACCCATACACCTCAGGAGACCCTCAGTCATCTCTGTAAGTACCCTCAGTAAATTCATCAGTTCTCCAGAAAAACTTTAATGTAATCAAACATTGGTTTGACACTAGAGCCTTAAAGGGGGATAAACATTGCTTAGTATGCCTAGGAAAGAATTCTCACAACAGATAAAAAATTTATTTGTTAATATGATTATGTCTCATGGTTACTAAAAAAAAAAAGTTAAAAGATGTTAAAGGATATGAGAATGGACACATTTTTTAAAAGCATTTAAAAAGCCTAAAAAAGTGATGAAGATTTCTGTAGGGTTGTTATGATATAACAAGGATGAGACAAAGATAATATATAAACAATCTTAAAATTTCTAAGGTCATAGCTTAGTCAACTAGTTTAAGGATCTATAGTCAAGGTTTATCTGAGAATGTTTGGGTTTTGCCCAAGCTTTATTTAAATAACATATGGTAATTAAAAGTACCAGACTGATATAACTAAACTTGTTGGGTGTTTAACAGCCATACTTTGAGGCCTACACTAATCTGGTCAGAGGGACTTAAAGGACAGTTTTTGTTCCTTGCCCTCCAAGGTCAAGTAAGTTCCAGGGGACTATGGATCATCTCTCAAAATGTCTTGTAACTATGGTGAGTCACCTGTCCTCTTGTTCAGGGAGGCCATGGAGACACCACAAGATGGACTTGAACCAGTGTCCAGTCTACAAAGAGGAGGGCCAACACAGGGGAAACATTTCCTCCATGCTTCCAAGTAAAGCCAGCCACTGTCGAGCAGGACCTTTGTCTTATCTTCACATAGATGGAACTGGTAAAAGAAAGGAGCCAGGGGCTCCTCCCAAGCCCATGTGACCCCTGAGAAACAGATCCTCAAACAACCTTAAAAGTAAAAATAAATTGGTTTATTTAGGCTAACAGTATGGTCTCAAACACCCAAAAGGAAAGTATAACCAAAGATTAAAATCAATATATTTCTTTAAGAGTTCAAGGGATTACACATCCCAGACATTAGACTTAAGTTCTTATGTTATTTAGACAATTATTTCTCATTGATGATTTGTTCCAAGTACGACAATGCTACTCACATGTAAGACTTCAAATCTTGGTCTGCAATACTGTAGTGCCCACCTGCAGCTGAGGGAGACAACCTACTATTGTTCTAGCCTAAAAATTAAATGATGGCTAAATTTGTTTTCTCTCCCTATCTAGAAGCCTTTGAGAGGGAACTGACACTGATTATAGCCACTCCAACAGCTATCAAAGTGCCTGAATACAAATCCTGAGTTCACTCTAGAGTCCAGCCCTGGCAGCGAAAAAAAAAAAAAAAAAATAAAAAATGAGGAGGAACCCAGTAGATGGATGCTTTTGGAAGCCCTCATCAAGAAACCCTGATGGGCTTTGATTTGGACATTTAAAATTTGCCCTGTTCTGACTTTTTCTGGTTCCCTGTCTAGAATTGTAATACTAACTACTCTTGCCGTTACTTCTCCTTCACATCTCCTAGGACCTTATTTTCTCCCTATAGTTAAAAGTTATGCAATTTGGGAGTCTTTTAGATTGACCCACTGAAGGGGTACTTCAATTGCCTCACCCTGTGTCCCAGTTCAGCATGGAAGAAGCCAGAGCAGTCTGCATCCCGATTCCCTATTGGCAATTTGGGTAAACCTTTTCAGAGGGTGGTGTGATAAAAATAGGAGGTAAAAATTGACTAAACAGTTAGGGTAAAAAGAACCCCCACCCAAAAGTAGCCAGTTTCTTTCTTGTTTAAAAGTCAAATTGTCCTTAGGTCTTTTAGCAACATACTCTGTCCCAAAGGCCAAAAATTTTATAAGTATTTAGGAGCTCTTATCTAATCCCTAAAAGATTTTAGGGCTACCTCTTCAGAGGGGGGAGTGTGAAAATATCAGTAAGCCCCATAAATTAAACTGGTCCAGACTAAAACTGTCTAGTCTACCTGTTGGAGGACCCACTTTTCCAGTCTCACTGGTCAATTCTCAGATTCCCTACAGAACTTTCAGACCAGCCACAGCCATATAGGTCTCCATAAGTCTGTCTGATTTTTTAAACTCTTCAGGAAAGCATAATTTCTCCTTTGCTTCTTCATGTGTTTCTTACTAAACGTGCTTTCTCTAAGGCTTTGGGCTGCCCTTAGCATCTTGTAGTTCTTCGCTTTTTCTCTAAATTTTCCCTTTCTCAGCCATGTGGCTGCCCGTCAGCCACGTGTCTGACCTCCACGCAGGCTCTAAACCAGCATGGCTTCCATAATTTTCTTTCCTTCTCACTATTCATCTCCTCAAGGCAGCTGTCAAGATTACTCACCTGCCCTGAGGATTTTTCTTTCCACCGTAAACTAAAACAGGCAATAACGTCAACAACTAAAAGCCACAAAGCTCTTCAGAGACACATCACCTCCCTCGCCAGCATGGTCCTCCAAAATCGAAGGGCCCTTGACTTATTAACAGCTAAACAAGGGGGGATCAGCCTCTTACTAAAATAGGAATGTTGTTTTTATATAAACAAATCCAGAACAAAATGTCAAAACTCTCCAAGACCTAAAAAATAGCCCCTGGGCTCTCTCTGATCCAGGAGGGACCCTATGGTTTTCCGACCTCCTCCTTGCTTGGCTCTTACCTTTGTTAGGCTCCCTGCTAGCTTTACATACTCTGCTCCTCATGGCACCCTAATTCAATTTTTCAAAAGTTGCGTATAGGGTATCATTAAAATCTCCACCAACCGAGTCCTGGTCCAGCACCAAACTATCCCTAATACCTTCTCCAAATTTGATGACACTCACCCCTTATAAAAGTCAAAGGGGGAGATGTTGGGATAAGTCAGGAGTGCCTGGAACATAGAGCATGGCCATACCAGAGATCTAACAGTGAGGATGGCAAGAGCTAGGCCCACTCCATTCTAAACACTCTCTTACCCAACAGCCCCCAGGCAAAACTATTAGATCTCTAATCCCTTAATCCTAATCAGGTCTCTTGTAGACCATGTGACCAGACGACAGAACAAAGGCCTTAGAAGTCCCCTCCCTCCCCCACCTGCCTGCCCGCCAGAAACCCAACCCCGCCTCTTTGCCTGAAAATTTTCCTATATAAACCTCTGCTTCCACCATAATAAATGAGCTGTCCACTGTCACATTCTCCTGGGTGTGGGTGTTTTGTTTCCTCGTACTCGCCACCGCCCAAGGCACCTCCCGCCCCATTGGTTTCTCTCCTTGCCCTGACCCTCAGTGATGGGGACCAGTGTGCAACGGTCTCCTGGTATCAGTGGAGTTTGGGAAAGGGGAGGCCGACAGGCATCCACGGCCCTTGCAGAGACACGGAAAAGCCTGAATTTCTGCATATGTAGGTTTTATTTTCCAAATTTCAGAGATCAAACATGAATTCAGGGTAACATAGGATTGTAAAACACATTTTCTCCTGTAGTCCATTTGCTGTTAAACTTCCTAGCAGTGTTAACATTCCACATCAGAGCTTTCTGGTGCACTGAATGAGTTACTGTAATAAAGAGGGAACAGAGACTCATGACGTGTTTAGGAGTAGGTCCAGCTTTTAGCCACATGTGCTGCTGGGTTTCTACTTTAAGTTACAATTTAAAACACACAACCATTTTATATACTTTTATTGTGATAATATCTATATTTTACACTTCAGGCAAACAAAAATTACAGCCATGAAATAACTGTAAAATAAAATACATTTATTTTTCCAATTGTGATTTTTTTTTAAAGTGGTAGTTTTTATGTGGCTCCGGCTGGTAGCCTAGAACCTTCCATATTCTTGCCTCTGCCCTCTGAGTTCTGGAGTTATAGGCATGTGTCATCAGTTCAGCTTAATTTTACACATATTTGTTTCTTAGAAAAAAGCATGGCCTAGGGAAACTAAATGAAAGGTTAGACATAAATGTTTTCCCTCTAAATACAGAGTTCACACATGAAAGGACAATTAGGTTGATAGGAAAGGACTTTCATTTTGTAGGTAGTGTTCAGGTTATTAACATGCTAATTTTACGTTTTTATTATTTATTCTCTGATAACACAATGTACAGTTCAACTACTGCTGAACAATTCAGTCACACTATCCAGTCATCACCACTGTATGCTTCCTGAGCTCTTCACCTCAAACACTAGAATTCCATACTCAGTAAACATTGGCTCCTATTCCAGTGGCTGCAGAACGAGGAAGGGCGGCCTCAATATCACTAACCGTCAGGGAAATGCAGATGAGATGTGAGGTAGCATGTTGTGCTGTCAAGATGACTCTTGCTGACAAAACAAGAGGGGGATACGCCTGGCAGGAACTGGGCAACTGGCAACTGCTGGTAAGAATGTGCAGCAGAGAGGCTGGAGAGATGGCTCAGCAGTTAAGAGCACTGACTGCTCTTGCAGAGGACCCAGGTTTGATTCCCAGCACCCACATAGCAGCTAACAATTGTCCATAACTCTAGTTCCAGGGGATCCGATTGCCTCTTCTGATCTCTGCAGCCATTGAATGACATAGTTGCTCTTACACACACGCAGGCAATACACTCATACACATAAAATAAGAATAATAGATATTAAAAAAGAATGTACAATAATGAAGGCACTGTGGAATATGGTATGGTGGGTCTCAGAAATTTAAAAACGGGATAAAGCACAGGGACTGAGTTCGATGCCAGCATTCACATAAAAATCCAGGTGTGGTTGGTGTGACTGAAATTCCAGTGCTGGTGAGGTGGAGACAGGAGAATCACTAAGACTTGCTGGCAAGTCAGTCTAGCAGCAAGCTCCAGGTTCAGGGGGACCCCTGTCTGAAAGGATAACATGGAGACCAGTAGAGGAAGGTGCTGATTGTAGACCCTGGCCTCCACATGTACCATACCCCCACAGAAATTCACACACACACACATACACACACTAAAAATCGAGTTCTAAAATTTCAACTTGCAAATACTTTTTTTTGCTACACATTCTCGTTTTTCCATCCATGAAATAATCATGCTTGAATATTTATGTACAATATTTATAGGAAAAAATGTGATATTTATTAGCTTTAATTGGAAATCAAAACTAGAAAAAAAGAAGCTTTGGCATATCTCTGGGGACAGGCATTTGGCAGAACTTTGAATTCAGATTCATCAAGGAATAGTGGTTGGTTCTTTTTGTTACACTGACTTCAGAGTGACATCGTGACATCTTGTGGTGATTCTAAAAATTGCAACTGGAAAGTTTGAGTTGCTAAAGTGATTTCTCTTTGAAGACCAGGGCGTTTGCTTCTTTCAGGGTGTTATGGGTAGCCAGGAAGCTCTAGAAGAGCAAGGACATGTATCCCATGATGTGTGGCAGATTTGTAGGGTCCTCCCAATAAACATACCCAACTACCTGGGTCAGGGGAAACTCTTGGAAACTCTCTTGGCTCCCCACCGTGGACTTGCTCTGACACTGCATGCTCTCTCAATGTGGGGTGTGCAGGGTCAGACATGTGAAAGGGACATGCAATTGACCTCATTGCTGACTCTGGGGGAGTAGCCTTCAAAGCAACACATTTTATTCCCGCAACACATCCCCCCCCTAAATTTTGTCAAGGAAAACAGCTTTCCCAAACCCACTAAGATCACTTGTCTTTCCAAAAAGACTACGAATGGGCAACTGCACAAGTGGGGCCTACTCACGGTGCGTCAAATTTTGTGGACCCATATCTTGCAGGTGTCGATTACAATGGACTCACACTCAGCACAATTTAGATTAGTCTTGGCCAAATTAAGGATCTTCTAAATCAATTATTTGTATGAATATTTCTCCCAAAACGAGGAGGTAATTTTGCACTTGAGAAGTTTGTTAAATTGGATGAACTTAATTGGGTATGACATGCTGGTTTTTCCTCTACTTCCAAAAAGCCCAAGAGCCACTCATCCATCTCTAGACGCCTCTCTGTTCCTCTATGATCACAAAGATGAATTGATAACAATCATATTCATTCAGTTTCCTGGATACAAAATGACCCATATAAATTTCTCCCCAAATTCATCAATATTCTTCAAATCTCTGAGCCATACGGAGAATCAAGCGTCTTACTGAAGAATTCCTTTATCAGCACTCACTATACCTGTCTTTGCCACAGCACGCACCTACCTTCCCAGGACAGAAGACTCAGGGCAGCGAGTGACATTACCACTATTACTGTAGATTCAGATCCGTAGTAATTCAGATTACTGTAGTTCCAGATCCGTACCCTTATTTATGACTGCTACACCTCCAGAAAACAGGTTCTTTTCAGGTATTGGTTCATGTAGCTCCTTCACCTTTGGAAGCTGACAGGATGATACAGGGTCTCATTATACAGCCCAAGCTGCTGTTAAACCCTCGGCTTCCAGAAGGCTGAATTTCAGGCAGGAACCATCATCTCCATCTTGGAAGGTGTTCTTTGTGACCATACTGTGTGAAGAATGTTCTGCCATCTGATTTTTGACACCTCAGCCAATTCCCTATGGTGATGACACAAATGTGCCTTTATCATAGTCGGCTCTGAGGGTATATTGAAAGCCTTAAGATATCTCTCTCAAGTTCACAAGGTGATCCTGTGGGAGCAACCTTTCCCAGGGGAGCCACTCCATACAGATGGTAGGTGACTACTTCTTCACTTGTGGTCAGCAACTCCCGCTAGCCACAGAGGGACAGGAGGCTTTTCAAGAGATTTGCAGCTTTGCCAACCATGAGTTAGACATCAGTTACTTCATCTTGGAAACTGGACTTCTCTGACCTCTACTCGTCTACACTATTATTTCCCTGTTTCAAATGCTGGCTCTTGAGGCAGACAGGCTGTTGCTGGACCTGGATTCTAAACTCATCTGAAGAGGCTTACTTCCTTTCTAATTTTATGTTAGAGCAACCTAAGCCCTTTCTTTGTCCTTCTGGAGCTGGGGAAGCTTACTTAGAAAGTAAAAGATTTCCAGTCCTTCCGACTCTGATTAGAAATCGTCTTTATTCTCTCTTCATCAAGGAAAGAGAAGGAAACATATTGACTGTATTTACTGAGGTTTGTAGTGGGAAAAAATGGACTTTTAGGCTCTTACAGTCAACAATAGACACTGTTGCTAAATATTTACCCTCTGGCTCAGGACAACTTCAGTTACCGCCAAACTGATGCAAACCACTGAAGAAACTGTTATGAATTTTCTTTCACGGTTCCCGTAGCCCATTAGCTGAGACAAACTCAGCACCTTCTGCCCTATATTAGCATTTACAGGATACACCACTGCTTTCTTGCAGCATGACACTCCCTCACTGTAATACCTCAGAATCGTTATCCTGATTCTTCTCCTGGCAGAGGAAGAACGCTCCCTAACTGTCCGACCATGACAGGCTGACCACCCAGGACTGTCTCACAAAAAAGTAGATGAAAGTGGAAATGGTCTAGTTCACCTCCAGATCGTACCTGAGAGATGATGTCACGCATCCCAGAGCAGATATGCTTCTGTGTCCTTACCTCCAATTAGAGAAGCCAAGTCTCTCCTGAAGGCTAAATCAGGACAAGTGGGACATTACGCCCTTGCTTGAGCTGGCCTTCCATCACTGGTAAAGGAGCTGGCTTGGCACCTCCCTTGAAGCTTGAATGCTAGGAGTTGCTCATGGTGCAGAAAGGGGAATTTCTGGCCTCCTTGGACAAAAGATTAAAAACAGATCTCTTATAGAGAGCTCCTAAATATTGTCCATTTGTCAAAACTCCTGGCTGTAGTCAAAGCCCCTGGATGTTCAACAGGAAGCACTCAGGAAAGCAAGGGCCTTGCCCAGAAGCTGAAGCAGCGAAGGGGCCCACGGGACGAGGCCCCTCTGTGGAGAATACTGTCTCCATGAGCCGAGCCCACCAGCAGCGTGCTCAGAAAGCTCCTTCCCCTAAAGAACCTGGAAAAGTGGCTACACCAGAATTGTTTCGACTCAGAACGAGCGCTTTTGGTGTGTCGGCTAGTTCTGCTCATTTCCAACGTCTTTATTTGAAATTCTCCATGACGTAAAACAGTGAAATGATGATAGGATACTTCAGATGAGCCGGGTAATATTTTTGGAAACCTATCTTCATAGCTCAATTAGTGTATTATAATTGCTTTGTGTACCCTATAGATAATCAAGGAAACCTGTTCTTATTTCAATTTCTCATTTCTTTTGACCTTCTGGGCTCTTTAAAATATGACTGATGAGACAACGGCCTCACCTTGGGGTTCAGGAGGTCCTAGTTTGCATGTGTTCTCGTACTATAAAACTTTGCCTTATGATGAGCTTCACTACAGCAGCTAGCAGCCTGCTTCTAGGAAAAAGCAATTACAAAACAGAGAATTTCTTCAGAATTACACTGTAGAAGAGGCTCTCCTACAAATGACAGTAAGGCGTGGCCAGTTAGCCTCTCAGGCCCAGTCACTTGGGTTGTGAATGACTACTAAGCTCAACATTTGTGGTACCTTGCCTGAAGCTCTTTGTTCATTTTTGTTACTATAAAAATCAAGTCTAGTCCTGTGGATACAGGTCATTCTTCCCTATTTAAGTATCACTATGTCCTAGGCTGGAGGAAGAGCTGAGAGTCCACCATGATGGGCATTTGTAAAGCCAACCGTGGTGGGCATTTGTGTCACTACTGTCGAGAACTGCCTGAGGTGTTGGAAGAACCACTAGGTCACACAATGTGGCCACAGAGAAGCTTCCAAGTTGGGTATGATGGTTCATGTCCGAAATCTAGCCCTCTGGAAGCCAAAAGAGGAGGATCTAGGGTTCAAGGGCAGTCTGGGCTAAATAATATGACCCTGGATCAAGAAAAGAAAAAGGAAGAGAGGAGAGAGGAGAAACCTGTCCCCACACCTGCTGTCTGGGATCCTGTGGGTTCTGTGCACTGTATATCCTCAAGTGCTGCCTCTGTCCTCAGTGCGTGGACCACATCAAGATTTGATGATCAACTGATTTTCTAAGAAACTGATTCTTTTTTGTTTAAAAAGTGTCACCAAAATCCTCCTGGAAAGTTACTCCTGTTGATGATTTAAAGTCCAAAATCCAGAAGTCAACAAGGAGAAGTTGCTGCTGTCTGATGTGGTCCAAAATCCCGAAGCAGACTGGCAGACTATATAACTGGCTTAGAGCTTCATGTGTTTTTTCTTATGGAATGAGAAATGAGTTGCTTTCTCTTTCTTGTGCAGAGAAGGAGACAATGAAATATTCACCCCTGAGTTGATGAATAAATGTTACATCTCAGAGAAAGATATGCAGCTGAGGGTTTAGGACACCACCACCAACAGTAGTCTCATTTTTAATTCTTAAAACTACCCATAGTCATTTGCACTGAGAATGAATTTATGCCAAGACCTCAATACCTTAAAATAAATATCTCACTGAGATTAATAAGATCAAACTATTGAAGAGACTTCTTTAAAGTAATTGTGAGTCACATGGCTCTGGGAAAGCCTGTGTTTGAAAACCTTTCCAGCTGCCTAGTCAATAAAGAAATAAGTGAGACCCACTCTTGTGGCAGTGCCTGAGACCCTCAACTGCATGTTTTTCTCTTTGACCTAAGCATTGATCCAGCAACTCAAAGATGGGCATTTCATCACCCCTTTATCTCTGCACAAAATTGTATTTTAAAAAGAAAGTATATCCTCCCTGCTTCTATTGCCAGAAGGAAAAAAAGAAACCCATGAGGGTAACGTATATTGACGCACACTTGACATGCTGACTTTAAGCGTGGGGTTGTGTGTACATAAGGACATAATCAGACTGGGATGAGTCAGTGGACATGGAA
Organism: Nannospalax galili; assembly: GCF_000622305.1. Classification (NCBI taxonomy): domain Eukaryota; kingdom Metazoa; phylum Chordata; class Mammalia; order Rodentia; family Spalacidae; genus Nannospalax; species Nannospalax galili. The sequence goes on along the minus strand of NW_008330293.1, from coordinate 789,908 downwards.
GTGTGTGATCACCCTTCCCTACTCATGTCAGTTTCTCACCCCTGGACTGAGAACAGCCCAAGCTTACTTTCCTTTAGCAGAATGATGAAGGCTCCGTCTCGCTGAGCCCACATTTCTGATTCACAAATCCATTCTGCATCCAAATAAAGCATTCTTTGTTTTATAGTAAATGTATTTATGGTTTTCTGATTGCTAGGTTCCTAGAATTTGAACTGAACATATAAAAAGGCAACTCGGGGTAAAGAGATAAAATCATCTAACACAAATGTGTGGAAGGAAAAGAGGTTGCTTGATTTGGAATATAAATTTCTCCCATGACTCAGCAGGTAAGAGTGCATACTGCTCTCATAGAGGGCCTGGGTTCAGTTCCCAGTATGGAGCTATGACTCCAGCTCCAGGGTATCTGATGGCCTCTGAGGGCACCTGTACTCACATGCATATGCCCACCCCCCATATAAACAAATAACTAAGTAGTAAATCTTTTTAAAAAGAGGGTGTTCCAAAAAGCATTTCAGTGGGATACAAATGGTTTGGAGACCAAGAAAAGCAATCATGAGGGAGAATAAATCCGGTAGGCCAGAAATTACAAGATGTGAAGATTATATTGATTTTTATCAAATGCTTTTCTTACATCTATTGATAATATTTTTTCTCAGTCTGGCAAAATAAAACATTGATTGATTGACTGATTGATGATTGATTTTTAAGGAAGGTCAGTAAATTGGATATAATATTCTGTTTATGTAATGCTTGATTCAGTTTGAGATCACTGCTACTTTTCTTTGTTTTTGACAGTGTCTCCCTAGTCCCAGCCCACCTGGAACCCAGTATGTAGATCAGGCTGACCTCGAGCTCATAGAGATTTGCCTGCCTCTGCCTCCCAAGAGCCGAGATTAAAGGCCTATTCCACCATGCCTAGAGTATACTTTGTTAATATTTTAATCCACTTTCATGAGGGATTTCTTTTCCTGTTATGATTTTTCTGGTTTTACATCAAAGTGATGTAAGTTCGGAAGTGTGGGAGGGTTTGTATAATACTGCTGTATTTATTCCACAAACATTTGGTGGAATTTAATAATTAAACTTCCTGAGCTAGCGGAAATGTTTATCCTGAAATGGCAAAACTGACTCCATTTTATTCTAGCTGACCTCTGCTCACCCCGTGTTTCTGCCCAGCTGTGCCCCCTGCTCATGCTTTACTGACTGAGCTAGGCAGACGAGTCTCACTTAGGCAGTACCTTGTTTTACAACTAGCCAGACAGAACGTCCTCTCTCAGCTGCACTTGCAGTTTCAAGGAGCCCACTGTTTCTGCAATTCTGAGAAAGTTGTTTTTCCTGTTCAAAACTTAGAAACTTTTTGTTAACTGAAAACCCATGTGTTAACTTATCTGCCCGTTCTGGTGTAACTATGGTGATCTGATGTAAATATGGTTATTGGCTTTGCCCCTGGTATGATATAACCGTGTTTTTTAGTTTTAAAAACCCTTCTCTGCTTCTCCTCGGGGTCAAGAGTTCTTCAGAGCATTAGCCCTCCCAGACTGCCAGTTATTAATGGATTCTCACTATTACCAGACATAGAGTCTAACAAAATTGAATATTTTGATAGATGGAAGACTATTAGGTCACCCTTCTCTTTGAAGCTCTGCTAGCTTTTACTTGTTCAGAAGTTTTTCTGTGTTATTTAGTTTTTTGAATGTATTAACACCTTTCCCATAGTAGATATTTCTGTTTTCTGTTCTGTTGCTGTTTTCTAAACTTATACTTTTATTTTTCTTTGGTTTAAATGAAAAGAACTCAGGGCAGCAAACTGCAAATCCTGGAAACTGCCTGCAGGGGGAGGTGACGAGAAAGAGGAAAAGCCATGCCATGTAAGTCAAGTTAGCATAGAGGGCAGCCACATGGTGGACCAGCAGCCACATGGTGGACCAGCAGCCACGTGGTGGACCAGCAGCCACATGGTGGAGAGGGGAGCTTTAGAGAAAGAGTGACACCCAAAGTTTTAGGGAAAATGTGTTTAGAAAACAGGTAGGAAAAATTATGCTTTTTGCTTTTATAATTCAGAAAAGCATGCAGACTTATGAAGTTGCACAGCCCCAGCTCCATAAGCAACTATATGAACTATCATTTCTTGCCTTCTTACATTGGCTGAATTTACTCTTCTTTTTCTAGTTTGAGTAGAAGCTCAGATATAATTATGGATATAAATTTTCCCCAAAGTATTACTTTAGGTACACCACATAAATTTTTAATGAGTTCCCCCCCGGGGGGGGGGGGAAAAAATTTTTACGCTATCGTTATATTTTAAATATTGAATTAAATAA
>NW_008330293.1:781979-787403 GCF_000622305.1 Nannospalax galili | reverse complement strand
AAATTTTTAATGAGTTCCCCCCCGGGGGGGGGGGTAAAATATTTTAAGCTATAGTTATATTTTAAATATTGAATTAATTAACATGACTAATTTCTTTCTGGAAAATTATGCTGTTCAACTGAAGAGAAGTCTGGTTACTGTCTTCTCACTGCAAGAGAACAGACTGCACTCTCTGAAGTGATCAGAACCACTTAGCACTTAATGAAGCAGCCTAGAACACTTTAATAGGTATTGCCAGAGCTAATAAACTAGATTTGTTTTTGCTTCTGTTTTTCTTTTTTTTTTTTTCCCCCAGATTTTTGGAGTTATAATTGACAGAATTTATATACATTTAAGGTGCAGCTCTGGAAAACTCTTTTATTATTGTGGTAGTTTTGCTTAGTAGCATTGGGGATTGGAACCCAGGGTCTCACACACGCTAGGCAAGTGCTCTCTACCACTGAGGTACATCCTCAAACATTTTTTAATTTTAATTTTGAGATAGGGTTTTGCTAACCAAGAGGTCAAAGATCTTTACAGTGGATGCTGTAAGCACAAAAGAAACTGATGACAAGTAGATATAAATTTCTCCTGTGTCCATGGATCAGGCAAATCAATACTGTTAAAACATCCACAGTACCCAAAATTATCTAAAGATTCAATGAGGGGCTGGAGAGGTGATTCAGCAGTTAAGAGCCTTCTGTAACTTCGGTTCTAGGGGATCCAACACCCTCTTCTGTCCTCCATAGGTACTGAATGGCATGGGTGCACCTACATACACACAGATAAAACACTCATGCACATAAAATAGAAGCAAAACAAAAATTCAAAGATTTAATGCAATAACTATCAGAATTCCCATAGTGTTTTTCACAAAAATAGGGAAAAAACATGTAGAAATAGAAGATGGCAAGTAAACAAAACATCACGAAAAAAATAGAACAGAGCTGGAGGCGCCCTGAATTCAAATTGTATTTCAAAGTTAATATGTCAGTTATTTTTGTTGCTGTGGTAAAATACCAGAACCAAAAGCAACTTATGGAAGAGAGAGTTTATTTTGGTTCATGCTTCCAGAGGTATGAGAGAGGCCATCGTGACAGGGAGGCCAGCAGTCTGGGCTCCTCACTAGGCTTGGAAGACTCCCTGATAACTCCATGATTCACTGGTTTTTCTTCAGTAGTTATGACAACAGAAAAAAGACTAAGACACTCACATTTCATTTAAGCATAATTTTTTTTAAACCATCGTGAGTGAAATGCTTGGTTGTCAGGAAAGAAGCACAAATGTAAAAACATGGTGTCTGAATACAGGAAACAGTGTAAGTTTTCAGAGGATTCTAAAACAAGGTTTTTATAGCATTTGAGCTAAATATAAAAGATTTATGAAGGTCAAATAATTTATTAATGCAAGTTTTAATATAACTCTTACACTAGAAAAAGTTTTTCTTGAAGGTCAGCTCTTACCTGGGTTAGGTACAGCTTGACAGATGCATAGATAATAATCTTATCTGACTAATTAATACAAAAAAATCTTGGCTGACTATGTTCCTGGTGAAATATGGAATGCAACTAGGAAAAAATTCTAGGACAGTCAAATATTGAAAAAGGAAATTATAAGAAATCGCTTTATATAGGTAAAGAAAATGGTGCATATTTAGGAATCAAAAGCAACGGATGTTATATAATATAAGTATGAATCTATTTTAAACCATCCAAAACCCAGAACAATTTAACCAAATAAGTTAATACTATGAGTCGTATTTACCCATCACAGTCTGTGTTCTCTCTGAGGCAAGATTTTTCTTTCATTTCTCTTCACAACGGCAATGATGAAAGTTATAAAAAATGGCAGTAAAATGAAGAAACTCAGAATCAGCCAGTTGTCTTGATGTTTACTGAAGTGCTTTTTAACAAAAAACATATCTAGAAATAAAATATCAGAAAGTACAGATTGATCTGAAATGTAAACAAGTTTACATTTTTCTCACTTTAATCATATTACATATGTGTAATTTGGTTAACATTTTGACATACTGCAAGCAAACTATTATAGGGACAGTAAGAGAGCATTTAGGTTTGTAACTTCAAAACCACCATGACACAGTTTTCATAGATTCTCTATCTTTCATGTGTATTTGATTAAATATTATTAAATATGTATAATTGTTTTGAGTGGTATTTGCTCCACGTTTCACTGTTGACATCAATAATTCCAAAGGTACCATTCATTGATCAGCCTGTCCACGGGTTCTAAGCTACAGTCAGAAGAGGCCTCTGTGCACAGCAGAGTGACTATGGATAATGACAATACTGTATATTTCAAAATTAGAAGAAAGGATATTGAACATTTTCATCACAAAGATACAGTAAGTGTTTGAAGACACAGGTCCTATTTAATCTGATTCAAATATTGTACAATATATACATGTATTACAACATTCCATGGAACCGTACTATTATGTATAATCCTTATTTCATGTATAACTTGTAGTTTTCATTTAAATAGAAACAATTTGAAAGTCAATAGGTTAGTAGAGCTTAAGTTAAAATTGAAGAGAAAATTTATTGCAAAATACCTTTACCTACTGCCTTGCTAAATCAGTTTTTCTCCTTAGATGAATCCATTTTTAAAAGACTATGTCCTTCCACCTAGCATTAGAATTTTAGATACAAAAAGTCCTCTCTGTAATTACAGCCATTTCTGTATGTGCATCTACAACATGGAGTTTTTTGTTTTTTTTTTTAAATGCACTAATCCATAGCTGGTAATGCAGATTCATAATCCCAGACACTCAGGAGGCCGAGGCAGGAGTAATACAAATTTAATACCTGCCTGAGCAGCTTGGTGAGACCTATGTCAAAAGAAAAAGTAAAACCTGGGCTGGAGATGCTGCTCCGTGGTAAAGTGCTCTAGCTCAACCCCCAGTACTGAAAAAGGAACCACTGAGTGGAAACATTTGGCTTATGCTCCTGCTTTGGGTATTAACATAGATTGTGACAGCCATCCATCTGCCAGCAGTCAGCAGTTGCCAAAAGTTCCTTAGGTTGGGTTGGGATGTCTTACCCACTTCCCCACATCCATGCTGGGATTTTTGTCTGACTTGAGTGTGCATGGGACTTGTGCATGTTGTCACCACTGCTGTGAAGTCATATGAGCAACTGACCAGCTGTCTGGAAGACTGTTTCCTTGTGGTCATCTGCCCACTTAGGCTCTTACAATCTTTCTGTCCCTTCTCCCACAATGATCTCTGAGCCTTGGGAGGCCGAGGTTTGAAATGTGTCCTATTCAGAGATGACCACCCTGAGGCCTCTTGTTCTCTGCACAGTGGCCAGTTGTGGGTTTCTGTGTTACCATCTGCTGTATAAGGAAACTTCTCTGGTAAGAGCAGAGAGATGCATTACCCTATGTGTTCTCTCTCATTTGTGGATCTTATCTCCAATGCCCGAGATGTGGAGATGTGAGTTTATATCCTAATGCCACCGCAGGAGCCAGGAAAATGGAAAGGAACCATGAAATAAAGGGAAGAAGGAGCTGGAGAGATGGGGACAGTAGGAGACAGGTGTTATTAAGGGAAAATGGGGAAAGAGGGAGGAACTGCGGAGGGGGAGGGAGGGGTGTACAGGAGGAGGGAAAGGAGAGGTAAATAATGCCTAGATGCTGTAAAAACCAGAGGGAACTGTATTAGTTAAAAATCCTAATGAAAAACACTCATAGCTACACCTGCATGCGTATAGCTTAAGGCTATAGAACCAAAACAGCACAGTACTAGACAGGCAAAACCTCCCTTTGAGTCATTGGGCAGGGTCCTCCAAGACACTCCCAAAATAACACAGGCTGCTGTCATAGCCCTTGATTGCCTCTCAGAACCTGTGGAGCCTTAATGTTGCTTTGACCCAGTGTTTTCCCTCCTTTGCCCAGATTCCTTCCTTTGGGAACGGGAACGTGCTTTCCATGCCATTGACATTGAAAGAATTTAATTTGCTTTATGATTTTACAGGAGGTCACAGTTAAGATTGCCTTGATCTCAGAAGAGACTTTGGAGTTTTGAACAGCGTTGAGACTGTTAAAGACTATGGGGACTTTTGAAGTTGGACAAAATGCATTTTACGTTCTGGGATGGCTATGCGCCTCTGGGGGCCAGGGAGTGCAATGTGGTGGTTTGAAAGAAGAGTGTCTCCCATAGGCCCAGGAACTGAATACTTGGTTCCTGTTGGTGATGCTGTTTGGAGGTTTAGGGAACATGGCCTTGCTGGAGGTGGTGTATCACTGGGGTTTGGGAGCTGGTCTCACCATCCTACTTCTAGTTCAGCCCATGTCCATGCGTGCGGTGGGACACTTGCGCGCCTAGCTTCCTGCTCCAGCTGCTTGCTGCCGTGCCTGTCCGTCATGATGGATCCTCAGCACTCTGAACCATAGCCAAATAAAATCTTTCTTCCACAAGTCATTTTCAGTCATGGTTGTTTTATGGCAACAGAAAAGTAATATGCATATGCACTGATATTTCCAGTTACTCATTTAGTAAATTTTGTAAATCTATATTAACAAAATATACTCAATATGATGATGCCATCAGTCTCAAGGAAATATAGTAATCACGAGCACTGTAGTAGTATTTTCTGGCCAGTATGTTTTCAAGGAAAAGTACTACTTTGGTGTCTAAGAGTATTGAGTATTGATCATTTTGACAGATTTTAAATGTTATACTGTATTGAGTTTTACCAATACATTTTTTTCATTCTTTATGCCATTATAAGCATCTGTTTTTAAATGATTTTATTTTTCACTTTTAAACATTTTTATTATTAGAAGCTACTGAAGGTCAGAGCGGAAGGCCCACTTCTTGGCCTCTCTCCCACACCTCCTCAGTTTCACCATCTCCAATGAAGCCTGCGTGAGATCCTCCGTGGGTTGAGGCTGGAACTTCAAGGAAGGTTGCCTCTTGGAATTGGCTGTGCTAAAAAACATGCAGTGTACTTGGCATGCTTTTACTTGCTATTAGCTTTCTGTCACTGTATCATGGACTTTCAGGGGCCCAGAAAGCACCTGGTGTCCTTGACACCGCTGTCACTGCCTTTATTGAAATCCTTTAATCATCCTAATTCAGATGCACCACTATTAATGAAAGATATTTTAATGAAAGATATTTTTGACATAGTGAGAAGTAATTAAATAGAGTTAATGCTGGAAAGTCCAGGGAATAATAAATTTCTAGAAGAAAAATGTAGATAGATAAATATAGATAGAAGAAGGGTTTCTTGTTATTCATTACAATTCATGGATAAATTGGTAAGATCAAGACCACCGTGGTGTCTTTTGATAAACAATCAATAAGAGAGCATTAAAGAGCAAATATAGAAAGTATTTGAAAATTGGTAGGATAAGAGAAAAGTATGGTTTCATGGATCCCTAGCATGAAATAGCCTTTTTGGGACTTATAGAGTTAAA
>NW_008330293.1:744706-781829 GCF_000622305.1 Nannospalax galili | reverse complement strand
AATAAAAACTGGTAGTAGAAACCATAGTATCATAAAGCAGGAGTTTGCTGACTAGTACCAGGTTGATAAGATAGAGAAATGTGTTTTGGCTATATATGAAGGTTGGAAAAATTGTTTTACTTTTACTGAAAATCTTAGAAGGTGACTAATTACAGAACAGTCATGCTGATGATGAACTTTTGCAATCTTTGCTGTATATATTTCAAATCTTGCAGCTGCAAAAATACACTCAGACTTTCATCAAGCTCCTTTGTGTCTGTTTGTCATTCGCCGACTCCTTGTCCACCCTCTCGACGACCCTGTTCCCGTCGGACTGAACTGCCCCGGTCTGGGCTGGTCCGTCGCACTTTATGCCATTATAAGCATCTGTTTTTAAATGATTTTATTTTTCACTTTCAAACATTTTTATTATTAGAAGCTACTGAAGGTCAGAGCTGCAGCACTCCACGTCTGGTCCTCAGTTTCGTCTGGAGCTGTCACCTGGTTCAATGGCAGGACCTTCCAGAATCCTGCCCAGTGGAGCTGCCTGGGACTCTTGCAGTTTGCTCAGCTCCCTTCTTTTCCATTTGACATTGTTCAAAGGCAGAAGTTGTGGCACAGGCATCAGTGTCTTCGCGATGACTTCCTCTGCTGCAGCGCCAGTCTGGACCATCGTAATTCCTTGACTGGTTCTAGCACAGAGCCAAGGCTTGGGAGGAAAACACCGCTCCAGTACTGTGAGGAAAGTCATCAGTATCAGGAAGATTCACAGGAGTGTTCTCAACAGTCAGCAAAATCTTGGAAGGTCTGTGGTCCCAGACTGCACTCCGTTCTGACAGCACAGTGACGCAGAAGGAGTGTCTGAGGAGCAGCTGGCTGTTCATTCTCAAGTCCTCTTTATACACAAGTAGATTTGAAAGTCTTAATTTCCAAATGGCACTGCCTGGTAAATTCCTCCTATTTCAGTGTCACAAGGTTACATCATGTGTAGCAGACAGTGTTCCAAACACTTGAATCACCCTTGCTATCTCTCGGCCCTTCCCTGAGTCTGCAGCAGGAAGATGAATGCGTTTTACATATTGCTTTTGCCCAGTTGAATTACCATGTGGCTAGACTGGGTGAAAGGAGATAGCCACAGCCCAGAGGAGGAGGGGGCTAGACTCACACGCAGCTATACCCAACAGCTTCCATGAATCAAGCACTGCGTGTCTTTGAATTTTCAAAGTGCTTGTAATTCTCTTCCCTTTCTTCCTTTCCTCTGAATCGTCCGTCATGTACAGTGGACAGTTGATACTGTCTTAAGCTGCCTAGTCCTTTCTCAAGGGCCACTGTCCTTCCTCTGTTGACAAATATCTCACACAAGTTTCTGTTATTAGTCTGTCGTGACAGAAAACAAGCATTCATTTTTCTGCGTTGTTTGGCTTTTTGTTTGATTTGCTGATCACGTTTCATACTGTAGTCCGGGGTGGCCTCAGACTTGCAGCAAACTTCCTCCATCTCTCCTTCAAGTGCCAGGATTGCAGCTGTGAGCCATCACCCCCACTTTCACTTCTCATTTTCATTGTCTTTTTAAAGGACTAGTACTCATCTCAGAGGCTATGTTTCTAAACCACCATGGCTTTCTGAAGTTGCACCAGGGCTCTGATCTCACAGTGCAGACTTTTAGCATCCCATGTGTTACTGTGATCAACTCACTTTAAAGTATGGACCATGAATCCCTCATGTCACGAAAGAATTGGAAACAGCTTCGTCAAATGCTCAGTGACACCTTCACATGAATTTGTCCTAGATAACCTTAATGCTGGCTGTACAAAACTATTATTTTCTTATTTGAGATAGGGTTTCTTACTGTATCCTTGAACTTTAGGCAAGCCTCCTGCCGTCTCCCATGTGCTTAGGGTACAGCACGCGCCATCGCACCTAGCTCTCACTGTACAAAATTAAATAGATGATATTCACGCTCTGCGCATCCTCTGATTCTTTTATACAAATTTGTACAGCATCCTCAAACATTTTGGCATTAAACGTTAATTGACGATCATGTTTTATTCATTGTTATTTTCAGATACTTGATATTATGGGGCAATTTGCTCATCAGCCATTTCCGTGTCTACTTCAGTTCATTAAGATTAGCACTATTGCTTACTGAATAATTTACTTCACTATCAAACTTCTATGTTATTGCTTAGATTTTCTCAAATATGAACCTCAATTTTATTGCTTCTCGAAACACCTGCTAACATGTTCATAGGGGGACTGGTGCTGTGGCCTTTACTCAGAGGAGCAGGACAAAGTATAAATATGTGTTGACGATCTCGAGAAAATCTGATTACCAATATTGTACAACCTTAATTCATTCACAGTAACTCTGAATTCAGTCATGAAAGACCCGATGTCTTTAAGATGGCTTTAATTAGGTCTGTAGAACACAACATTCTCTCTTGCTTTATGAGTTTAACTGTACTGACCGGCCCTCAGGACATTTCCGTCATCAACACTGCCCCCTGGTGATCCCATCTGCAGTTCACAGTCTGGAGGGCTATAGTCCGGAAAGCACTGGCAGTTACCAAAGTTATTACAGATCTAAAACAGAAAAGATGCAGTCTTTGAATTGTCTTAATATTTAATCTGATATAAATGACTGAATCACATAAAATATTTTTTCTTAAGAGTTTTATGACTATACAGTCTGAGAAATGGGCAAGCAAAGTACTAAAATGAAAGATCATCACAATAGACTGAAAGCGCATGGAGGACACTGGTTACTTTGAGTAAATAAAAGAAAAACTTTCTGTATTGTTTACTGTAACAGAACAGAATATTTGATGTCATGCTATATTTCCTCTGCATTGGGGAACAGCGTTTTCAGATGCTGGAAAAAAATTCCAGTCATGACTCAATAGTACACAAATCATTATGTAACTTTAAAAATTCACCAATACCAAAACCATGAAAGATAGATAACCCATGTCCATGAGATTCTATCATTGTGAGCAAACTAAGAAATCACTTCAAGTTAGTTTGAAAATTTTCCTGAAGCCACTACCCTTCAAATTAGTACAGGCTATACTGTAGCTAACTGAACAGTTAGGTGACGGTTATAAGAGCAGCTACTTCAGAGGCCACATTACATCACCACGTGAGTACAGCAGTTTATTTGCAAAATGTCACTACCGGCTCCCCACCCAGACAAGGAAGGTAGTCAACTGGTCTGTTTTCATGAGCCAGGAAAGATGCAAGTAGATATGTATGTTTCTGTGGTGAGTCACTCCTTTCCATAAAGTTGAAACTGTGTACTAACAAGTCATCGTTCATGGACTATCCGAGATCAGCCACAGGAATGTAGTCACAGACTAAAGTTGTGCATAGTTTAGGGTTGCTGACCTGAGTAGGAGAGCACAATTTGATAATACACATTTTCCTGTTATATTATCAATTATTGCGCATGCCTTCTTTTTCTTTACCCTAGATCACTCTCTATATGTAGCTGAGTTCTTTTCAGTATTTGTGTTACAGGTTGAGCAGAAGCCAGGAAAACAACTTTGTAGTATTAGAATGTTATACAGTTGCATTTTAAACTGTAAATAGTTTTATATTAAGATGCTAATAAAAAGAAGAAAAGCAAGTATATGTTAGAGCTTAAAAGAATTAGTAATTAAATTTAGTATGACATAAAATGAAAAGACTGACAAATTAGAAAAGTTAATTTTATGATTCTTAAACTATTCTAAAAAATAAGGAAGAGCAAAGGACTGAAAAGTCATAGTAAAACTAATATAATAATATGTAAATGGAAAACAAAAAATTATTAACAAAATATATTAATTTGTATATGTTGAGTTTTATATATAAAATGTGACATTTATAAATTCACATTTATTTGAGAACATAACCTAAAGATATATATAATGCAAAGTGGACAGTTATAGATTAAAATATAGAGTCTGGTTGTGTGGTTCCAAGTCTCACCTTCCATGTGAACTGAATCAAATCACTGAGCTTTGCTTTAGTTTCTCCCTGAAATCATTGTGATCGTGGCCTGGCACAAGCATTCAATAACTACCAGGTACTAATGTGCTTGTTCTCGGCAAGGTGGTCGACACCTGTCATCCCAGTGCTTGGGAGGCCGAGTCAGGAAGACTACGCGTTTGAGGGCAGCGTCAGCTAAGTTCAAGGCCAGTTAGGGCTACATAATGAGGCCCTGTCTCAAAAAACCAAAAGTAAATGAACATGATTAGCCTTTAGTCAGTCAAAAGAGTGTTTGTGTGGGTGTGTGTGTGTGTGTGTGTGTGTGTGTGTGAGAGAGAGAGAGAGAGAGAGAGAGAGAGAGAGAGAGAGAGAGAGTCTCAAGATCACTAACAATAGAAGTGAAAGAAATGCCATCAGTGTGGGGCATTAAAGGGTAATAGACAAATTTTATGAAGCATTTCATGTTCAAAAATGATTGCCAGGCAGGTATGGCGGAGCATGCCTTTGATCCCAGGACTCATCAGGTGGAGGCAGGTGGATCTTTGTGAGATCTAGGCCAACCTGGTCTGCAGAGTGGATTCCAGGCCAGATGGGAAAGCCTGTCTCAAAAAAGCAACCAACAAACAAAATTGATTCCTAGGAAAAATGGACTAATTCTTTGAGAGAAAAGAAATCCCATAAAAACTCACATAAACAGATAATGCAGGTAGAGAGTCCCTGCACTGTGAATGAGACACCATCACAATCATTTCTGAAATAGGGAGCACCCAGAGCAGATTTATTCTCTTGTTACTCCAGATCAAATATTTAAGAGGAAAAGCCATACTGATTCATCTAGAATCTCTGCAGAAATAGGAGAGGGAAACTCCACAAATTCATCCTCTTAGGCCAGCATTACCCTAGTTCTCAGGCCAGACAACACATTATAACAAAGGAGAAGTTTGCTCCAATATTACTCCAAACAGAGTGAGGAAATCTACAAAAATCTTAGCAAATTAAACTCAACAGTTCACAGTCAAATGGCATTTCTTTAGGATAGTCAAAACAGGTTGCGCATTAAAAAACAAATGAACGCAACCCATAATACCAGTAAACTAATTATGTGACTATGTGAATGAAAGGAGATAAATAATTTGATAAATATAGCACCACATATAATAAGAGTTCTTAACGAATCAGGATTAGTCAGTAAATTCCTCATAAGGAGAAAAACCACCCATGAAAACACAACCAAACAAAACTGCCCGCTGCTGATGCTGACCCTGAGGACCCGGCAGCCATCCTGTAGTCCCATACAAGTCCCCTTCCACCACTCCTTACTAGAGATCCTAGCTCATGAAAGAAGGCAAGAAGATAAAACAAAGCGTTCATTCAATAAGGAGAAAGAAAGAACACGCGATTCAAGGTTGCCTGACACAAGCCTAATATACATAATATTACTAAGTGAACTGCTTACAACATTGAACAGTAAGAATCTGAAATTTAAAATATAATACCATTTATACTGGCACAAATGGCATACGTATTTGCACATGGACTAATTTATGTGTGTGACATATTAAATAACTGTAAAAATCTGATTAAACAAAATTTGAAACTCTGTAGAAATGAAGAGATATTGCATGTTCATGGGATATTGTTAAGAGGGCGGCTCTTACCAACTTGGCTTACATATTCAGCACAAGCCTAATCATAACCCCAAGTAAGGTGTTCAATGGATGTGCGTAAACAAAGTTGTCAAACTGAAGAAGGCATTTAAAGGGAAAGACCTACAACAACCGAAGGTCTTTGCTGAAGAACAAAGAGGAATGAATGTGGTCAAGATGAACATAAAACTACAGTAACAAAAATGTGGGTGGAAGTTCAAATAATTTAGTTTTCCTTTAAAACTTTTTTTTTTACTGGAAACACAATACACATAGAGAAATCATAATAAACACAAATAGAAAAGTTTTATGAGGTGACAATCCAAAATGGTAAAATAATTGAATAAGCAGTGTTCTATTAAGCAACAAAGTTGCAACCAATAAAACAAAGTATCAAGAATTTAACAATACATAACGTCACTTTTGTAAAATATTTAGAGTGAAGGATTAAGACAGAAAAGTTAGCAAAAGATAAAAAGTCAGGACAACAGTTGTAACCACAGAAAGTAAAACGTAAAACCAGAGCAGGAGGCTTCTGTGTGTCCAGCACTTCTGGGATTAATGACAAGGTGTTGGTGTCTCACACAGTCCAAATCTAAAAGCTTAAAACTTACTAAACAGAACACCAATACATTTGAATAAGTCTGAGTTTATTAATTTACTGTTGGCCATATTACATATCAATTTCTTTTGGGGAAAATAATAACCCCCACCCCCCCAAAATATGTAAATTTGAGCCAGGTATGGTGGTGCACACCTTTAATCCCAGCACTGTGGAGGCAGAGGCAGGTAGATCTCTGTGAGATCAAGGCCAGCCTGACCTACATAGCCGATTCCAGGCCAGGTGGGGCTACAGGGCGACCCTGTTGCAAAAAGATCAGGAAACAAAATAAAACAAAAAGCCTGTAAATTTAAAGAAAATAGAATGCAATGTCTAAACAACAGAAAAGTTACATTACTAGATTCATATAAACAATTGAGAACAAATGAAATACGTTCTTAACATGAGTCAAATGGCATTTGTGTTTAAAGAGTGCAGTTCACGATATGGCATTAGATTAGGTCATCTGATCGCCTCTATATTAATCCTCTTGCCATAGACAGACAGGGCCATTTAAAAATAGCCGAGAGTATCAATTCTCCAAAACAGAACGTTCGTTTTGAGTTCCCCATGACAGCCTCATGAAGTGAAGTAGAAAAGTCACTCACCCCATTCCCTCTGCATTTTTTAGTGGCGTTACAGTCATGTCTAATCAAATGAACTTCTTTGCAGGTTTTGTTTATACAATACTGAAATTAAACGTAGAATATTTCACAGTCACAGATTTCATATAAAATGAAAAGAAGTCATTATTTGTTACATATCCATAAATGATGTTCAAGATGAAGGACTTCTTGCCCATTTTAGTTTGATTCAGATGCAAATACTCAGGCTTCCAATGTAACCCTCCTCACGGCAATGGTCTCAGAAATACACCCATGAGTGTCTGCTTGTGTCTGAGTTGTATGACCGTGTGATGGTGTCACTGTCCATTTTGATTCCTATAGCTGAGACTGACTGAAATTTTCACCAGAATTTTCTACACTAAACATTTGTTATGAGAAATTGATTCATTTTTAAAACGTTGCCTCCTTAAAAGTAGAATGCAATTTCGCTTGGGTTTCAAATATAATCCATAAATCAGTTAAATTTTTTGTTATAGTATTATCAGAATAATTTGGCAAAAGAAACATTCTAACTCCATTTTTTTTATCCATTGTTAAACCATGTCATGCCAAGGTGTGCAATCAAATTGTAATTGGTAATCTGAATATGTGACATTTTGGTCTCATTTAACTTTCCTGCTTTAATTGGCTTTATAGCTTATTTTCTTTCTTCAAAAATGTTGGCACAAAGTATAACTAAGTAATTCACAATATAAAGTTGTCAAATAAGAATGAAAAAGAGCTCTTTACAATTATTTGTTCAAAATTATTACCATACAGCAAATAAACAAATCATAAATTGAATATGCCAGCTCTCCTTTGATCCCTATATTTAATATTTATTATATTCAACATAATATTAAATATTCTAGCTAGAAAAATTAGGCAAGAATAAATAAAAGACATTTAAGTTTTAAAGGAAGTAGTAAAATTCTGTTTGCAGATGACATGATTTCAAATATAGATCATCTTCAATACAGAGAAACTTACAGACTACACACAGACACACATGAAAACACACACAAACTCACAGACTATACACAGACACACATGCAAACACACACAAACGTACTACATACAGATAAACATGCAAACACACACACAAACTTACAGACTACATTCAGACACACTCATAAACACACAGTCTGTACTCAGATACACATGCAAATGCACACAAACCTACAAACTACACACATAAACACATGTAAACACACACAAACTTACAAATTATACACAGATATACATGGTAAACACATAAAAATCACAAACAACATACACAGCCCTGATATAATCAACTAAGAATGAACACCCTCAAAGAATATTTTTAAATATTCTATTTGTAATAGTTCAAAAATTACTTAGAAATAATTTCATCCAAGAAGACAGGAGAGACTGTTCCCCTACTGACAAACTAACTCTGAACGTCTTCAGTCCTTTCTTTATGTAAGGACTCCATGAGTAAAATTGCACATATGTGCAACACATACACACAGAGACATTCACAGACATACATACACAGACACATGTACACAGACACAGTCACACAAACACAGATACACATACACAGACATACAGACAGACACATAGACACACAGACACAGGGACACATACAGACATATACACATATACACACACAGACTCATACACAGATATACACACACAGACACATGGACACATGCACACAGACATAACACATGTGTACTTGGTCTGTACTGCAATCTTAACCCTATGTTCCTGGCACATGGACATACACATGTGTACTTGGTTTGTACAGCAGTCCTAACCCTACTTTCCTAGGACCCAGACATACACGTGTGTACTTGGTTTGTACAGCAGTCCTAACCCTACTTTCCTAGGACCCAGACATACACGTGTGTACTTGGTTTGTACAGCAGTCCTAACCCTACTTTCCTAGGACCCAGACATACACGTGTGTACTTGGTTTGTACAGCAGTCCTAACCCTACTTTCCTAGGACCCAGACATACACGTGTGTACTTGGTTTGCACAGCAATCCTAACCTTACTGTCGCAGCACAGTGTTCTTGTTTGGCTCTTTGAAGCTTTCAACAGTTATATTTTGATCAGAAACGTGAGCAGATGATCTAACTCATGTGCTTACATCTTGCAGTGAAGCAAGGCAAAATGAAAACTCAGAATTTCACTATTTGAAGCTATTAGAATGCAAGATCTAAAAACAATAGGACTTGGTAGTTAGTGGACACGTGCACATAGGGGACTGGAGAGGTGATACTACTGGGTAATGGGCTTCCTTTAACCGCCATTTAGCAGCATATGGGAGATTAACAGATGTACCATAGTCAGATTGTGATAGTCATATGGATTAACATAAATTAACACAGCTGAGTAGAGGTCATCAGTCCGTTACCATCTGCGGTCCACATGCAGTGCCATCAGCGACGTAGGCATTATCTTGTCCATCTGCTCTCACAGATGACCCAGGAGGTATGGACAGACACACACTGTCATAGACATAGGAGTGCGCTGCAGAATGAGCAGCACTTTTGTAATGATTTCTATGTGGCTGAACACAAGCTAATTTTCCACAGAGAACATCCCTGGGAATGGAAAGTAGGAAATTCGTTACCATTGTACTGTTTAGTAATGCAAGTTTAGTACTGAGTATATGAAATCATCTTTGGTTAGCGGTGTAAAGCCAGGAAAACAACAGGATGAAAACATTGTTTATGATGTTATAAATGCAAACAGCTTACGAGCACTGGGAGCAGAGTTCAAATGCTTGGATATACACACGACTTCATTTTCTACTGTAGAACGCAGCTTTGTGGCCTCGGGCTATCTTAAGGGCCTCTTCACCTTTTTCTGCATTATTCTGAAGAACTGTGTCACTTACACTGACTGTGGTGTAGTCTGGCCAATCTGGTGACCTGCTACTTGATATTTCCCATAGTGACTCCCCGCACTTATGTCTCTGCATCTCGTGATCGTGTGCCTGACGACTTCTCATGATGCCTCCCCTTCCTCCCAGGATCTCCACCCCATCTGTTTCTGTACTGTGTGCAGATTTTCATTTGAATTCCAAATTTCTTCCATCACACAGATTTTTCCAGTACATTTTATTGGTCACTTGAGAACTTCAGAAATTTCTGTAACTAGTTTCATTTTTATTTTAATTTGTGTGGTTCTGTGTTCATGCGTGTGTAGATGCACATGTGTACATGCACATGGAGGCCAGAAGACAACCTTGGATGTCAGTCCACAAGTGCTATTGAGTTCTTTTTGTGACGGGGTCTCTCCATGACCTCAAGCCTACCAAGTAGGCTAGGCTGGCTGGTCAGTGAGCTCCAGGGGTCTGTCTGTCCCCAGCTCCCCAGCACTGTTCTTTTACATGGATTCTGTGGACTGAGCTCAGGCAGGCACGTTACTGACTGAGTTGTCGTCCAGGTGTCTTGTGACTCTTTAAAAACGCCAGTGAAATTTAGATAGCACTTGTTACAAGATAATCCCCTCATCTTAAAATATGGCTTGTTTTACTGTTATCATGTGGTATGGAATGAGATTCTATTCCAGTTGTCTGAATTGAGCTTTTGAAATGTACTTTGTAGCTTCAGATAGCAGTTTCTGAGAAACAACAAAACAGAATAAAAATATTATCCCGTCAACAACCTTATGCCTTCAAAATTAAAATACTTGCTTTAGGGTTATGTCAATGATGGACTTGAACAGAAACTCAGTTTTCATTCATTCTCAGTGCAGAGGGGACTGATTGTCAGTGGCTTGGATTCATTACCTCTCCGAAAGCACCAGCCTTCGACAGGAAGGATAAGAAGGAAAGTGAAAACTTTGAATTACTTGTGTGTGTGTGCGCGCGTGTGCGTGTGCGTGTGTGCGTGTGTGCATGTGCGCGCGTGTGTGCGTGTGCCTGTGCGTGTGCATGCGTGTATGTGTGTGCGTGTGCGTGTGTGCGTGTGCGTGCATGCGTGTGTGTGTGCGCGTATGTGCGCACGTGTGTGCATGTGTGTGTGCGCGCGTGTGTGCGTGTGCCTGTGCGTGTGCATGCGTGTATGTGTGCGCGTGTGCGTGCGTGTGCGTGTGTGTGCGTGTGCGTGCATGCGTGTGTGTGTGCGCGCGCGTGTGCACGTGTGTGCATGTGTGTGCGCGCGTGTGTGCATGTGCCTGTGCGTATGTGTGCGCGTGTGCGTGCGTGTGCGTGCGTGTGTGCGTGTGCGTGCATGCGTGTGTGTGTGCGCGCGCACGTGCACACATTTGAAAATATTTTCCTAGCATACAACTTGCCAGTCATTATTATTCAGCATATGTCACTTGACAAGAAACGTGACTCAGAGAAGAATCGCTTTCTATATATATACGTACTTTTGTCCACAAGGTAATGGTTGTGAATTTTTAAAACCACAATTTCCAGACCTCTCATGTAGAGAATTAACTTCTTCAAAACAGGCGTAGGAAGCGCCTTGAGCACCTTAAAATGCAAATATGTCATTGGGTTATCATCCTTAACGCTAATTACTCGTTCTTCGCTAATGAAACTTTCAAAACATCATGTGCTTTGGTTTCCGTGTGTAGCCTGTCAGTGCCAGAACACAACACGGAAGAGGATTATACCTATTGCAGTAGACTACACTGTTGTATTTACTTATTTCTTTGTTTCGGCACAAGGTATGCTGTATCGCTCACGCTGGCTTTGGCCTTGAGACTCTCCTGCTCTGGCCTCCCATGTGTTGGCATTTATAGGTATGTGTTGTCTTACACACACACACACAATAATAATAATGATAATAATAATAATAATAATAATAATAATAATAACAATAATAATCGGTAGCCCTTCTCTGAGCTACAGCTACTTCCTAGTTCAATGAGTGCTGGGCTTTACCTGGTAACTTGTTTTTCTGATGACATAGAAATTTAAAGCATGTCTCATGAGCTGAAACCTTTGCAGCTACCACATACTGCACTGTATTATCCGTTCTCCTCTGATGGGGATCAGCAATATTTGAACTGAAGACTCATCTCTCAGGCTGAGTATCACAGAGAAGACAAAGTGGAACACTGAACAGCTACACTGCAGACCTAAATCTTGGAGACCTGAGGGCTACATCGTTGCATTAAGCCTGAAGGTGGAACATGACTAATCAAATGGGCTTAGTCCTGTGGCTTCAGCTTTGGAGCCAGCAAGGCGGTGAAAAAACCGTTATCAGAGGCTGATGGAGACACAGCTGTCTGAACCTGATGTCTTAGTCACATACACAATATGAAAACAGAATGACTAATTAGGAGGGGGAGAAGCACGAGAAGGGACAGGGACGAGGTGGGGGAGAGCAAGGCACAGTTATATATGTGTCTATAATTTTATAGACTATAGAAAACGTCATACTGAAACCCATTGTTTCGTACGCTCACTAAAAATTATGACAACAAAGAAGACAATGGCTTTGATGAATGTGTCATCTTAGCCAAGATCAACAAGTGCACTGCTCACTCCTGGCTGTATTTGACCAGGTAGCACAGATACTCACAAAAGGGATAAGCTAGACTTAGAGGACAATAAGTCGCAGGAAAGAGTGAAGTACATTTCTGGTGCATTGACCTTGAGTTTGGGCAGCAGAGTATCGGCAGACATGCTGAACCGCGAGCCTTAAAATTTCTTACATACCTTGGCTTAAGTCTTGTACCACGGTGATCTTTATGGGGAAACATGATCTGCTCAATCTCTGCCCCTTATCCTGGGTTCCCAGAATAAAAAAGCAAAGCAAAACAAAACTGTGAAATAAACTGAGGACCATATTCTGGATTCAAACCCCAGCCGTGTGAAGAACACAGCAGAGATGAACTGCATGCAGTTAACACGCAGAGTTTTGGACATGGAAATCAAAGCTTGCTTTTGTAACACTGAGTTGGCATGGTTATTTCAAATGATTACCATGGTCAAGTTTGACTGACACAGTGGATTTAGCAAGATCTTATGCAAATTCTTGTTGAGGAAACATACATTGAATTGACACAACTTAGAGTTTCCTGCATCCAAACAAAATGTCTTGGCTAGGGTAGGGTTAGGAGAGAGAGAGATGACAGTATGGACAAAGGGGGGGGCACCAGGCTGTGGCCTCACAGCCCCTCCATCTCGAAGCTGCAACAGAGGCGTATGGTTCTACCCAGCACCTGGCTCCTTGTGTGGAAAATGTCCCCTTTGTTCAGGGGACGTTTAAAAGGCAGCTCCCTCCCCCTTCAGGCCCCCAACACGTGGTCTACAGCAGCTCTTTCTCTTGCTGCTTCTATTATGCTCACTCTCTGATCTCTCAAAGTAGCTCCCCTCCACATCTTAAAGGAAAGCCTCCTTTTCACTTAAGGTCCTGTTATGTTGTCTCTGACACAAAGCTCTGTCCTTTCTAGATCCTAATCCATGATATGGGTCCATGAAGGTCCTACCTGGAGGCCCAGTTATGGCCCACACAGTCAGGAGGCTCTCTGCTAATGAAAATCAGTCTGAAGAGTCATTTCCTGTCAGCTCCTTTCCAGAACCCAACACTCTGATTTCCAATATTTCACTATAAATTTCTGATGTATTCAAATTATTTTAATCCCTGTACAAATAAAACCATCATATTGGGATGCACCAAAAACATAAGCATGCGTGCACGAGTCTTATTTGGATTTCTCTAAAAATATCTCTGGGGAAAAAAAATGAACAAGAAATTCAGCCAGGTGCAATGTGCCCGTCTGTAATCTCAGTGCTCAGGAGGCCAAGGCAGAAGGATGAATTCAAGGTCTTCCTGGGCTACATAATGAGCCGGTTTCAAAGCAAATGAACAAAACCTGCCAAAAACCAGGTAACTATGACTACCATGATCTTAGCAGCTACTAAGCAGTTCCTCAGTGAGGAAATGCTTACATCTGGATGAAATTCACTCTAAGCTTTGTGAGTTCACGTTATCAGCATTAGATCATGAATGACCTGAAGAAAAGGGAATTAAGACTTTAGGATCTCCTGATTTGCTAGTCACAGTTTTTATATAATTTATAGGCTCTAAGCATATAGCCCATGCAGCAACCTCAATTTAGCACAAATACAAAGAAAGCAATACCTTTTCCAAATAAATGGGCACACTGGTCATCAACAACTTGGCACTGTCCATTGTAACAATATGCAGATCCCAACCTGCACACATGGCCATTGATTGCAAACGTGTCTGGAACACAGTGGCTAGAGTTTCCGTCACAGTATTCTGTGAAGTCACACTCTGGGTCAGTAATCTTCCTACAAGGAGTGCCTGCGGCTGATAGCTAGGAAAAGAAAAAAGGCCCTGGTCTGTGACTGTCTCAATAGCTAGTTACCAAAGCACACGGCAAATAAAACATGCCCGATTATGACTATGTGATGAATGACAGCTAAGAGTTCTCCAAAAGAAAGATTAGGTAGCGTCCCCACTGGGGAGCTCAGAGAAGGGTAACTGTTGGGCTGTCAGAGAAGGCTGCATGGACCTTCTGACAGCAGCAGGGTTGCAGCCCCCGACCCCGCCATGCCCTGTGTTGTACAGTGGCACCTTCTACCTCCACCAGCATGTGGAAGGAGGACACACAGATTAAACCACAGCTTCCACCTCTGTTACTGGAAAGACCCAGGAGCCAGGCTACCTGGTCTTGACGTGGCCTCAGCTTGGACTCGTTCCAGCTTACTGTGTAGGAGATCTATAAAGTATCTGTTTTCCATTTGTAAACTGGGGATAAGGATTACATTCTCATAATTCTTGAAGTATTTAACAGAGTCAATGGAAAAGCCCTTAGAGTAATTCATGGTAATGATGTGTTAATGCTTATAACCACCAATATTTATTATTTTGAAAACACAAAGGTTTCTCTGCACAGTTCAGATAGTCAAGTTAACTACTAAATTTTTGTGGCTGGCCGAACAAGCTTGTCATCTTTTGCCATCTATATGAAGTTACAGTGTCCAAATGTTGACCTAACATGTGTGTTGAAATCTGTCTTTCTAATCCCCTGATTGAATTAATATTTAATAAAATAAGTATAAGTAATAAATGAGGTAGTATCCTAAAAGTAATGAAAGGAAAAGAATCTCTTTTGAGTTAGAATTTCGTACCCTGGAAATAAATCTCACAAACCGGTGAGCTGCTGGCGAGACAGCTCAGCTGGTGAGGGGCCGCCGGCCAAGCGTGATTTCAGGTCGATCCCTGAACCAGCAGTAGAAGGAGGACGCTGATGTGCTGTGCACACACATGGCAACTCACATACACACAGTAATTAACATTTTAAATGTAGAAAAGTTCATGAGAAACGAAGGCTTTCCTACGTAAATAGTAACCGAAGAGCTTAGCAGCACAGTGCACTTCGCACTTCACAGTTCCTCAGTTACCATGTCTCAGACCTTGCAATTTATCTATTAGCAGCACTGATATGGTAACATATCAATTTCTCCTGTTTGATCATTTTCGAGATGGTACACTTTGTGGTTTCAACACCACAGAACACTAAGTGCTAATCTGAGATGTCTTTATTTCACAGTAATTCTCTTTGGAGACTTACGTTTACGTGCATATGCATCATTTCACCAAATCAGATTCTTTTTACCAGCTCTGTACTGGTTTAGTTAATCCAGCCTTCTACTCTCACAGCTCAACTTCCCTCTGCTAACACCAGCCACCTACTTCACAACTGGAGGTACAGCACGGTCCAGACCCACATCTGGCTGAGCCTTTCAGTCTGCATGTCTCATAGTCGCAGCATTCTTTAAATTGGCACTCCTGAATTTCAAAAGAAGAAATAGATTCCAGCTCAGCCACTTACAAACAATCTCCCCACCTCTCATCTGTCCTGCAGCTGATCAGGCTGATTCTGAGAGCTGAATAGGAGTTCTCAAAGCCTCAGAGTTCAACTTGACAATGGTTGTAAACAGTACCGAGACCCAGCAGCCACTCAGCAGCAAACCTCTGGTACTAGAGAGAAAGCATTCTTCAGCAGCAGTGAATGTGGAGGCCCTGCTCATAGGGCACTGGTGGTGTGCTCTGTAAACGTCAGTCTGCACCAGACCTGGGCATTTGACCTCTAGATCAACACTCAAGGGGTCCAGGTAGGAGGACCATGAGTTTAAGAAAGGGCTGCACATTGAAACTCTGCCTCTTAAAAATGTCTATCTTGTTTATATGGGTAGAACTATTCACAGAGACAGCCATAGAGTGTATTGTTTCATTCTGTCTTTCATTAAAAATAGGAAGCGTTTTGTCAAGGAGACAGCACCATATCTAATGACAGAAGAATGCAAGGGGGATTCAGTGTTGCTTACCAGGAAAGTCAGATAGCTTTGGGAGGCCTGGAGAAATGGCTCAGAGGGTAAGAGCACTGGCTGTTTGCAGAAGACCTGGGTTCAAGTCCCAGCACCCACATGGTGGCTAACAACCAGCCATAACTCTAGTTCCAGGGGATCTGACACCCTCTTCTGTCCTCTGAGGCACTGCACAACATGGTGAACTTAAAGACAGACAGACAGGCATAATACTAATGCACATAAAATAAAAATTTAAAAAGATAGCTTTGGGAAATCCATGTATTTGGAAACCATGTAAGAATATGAACACACAGACACACACAGAGACAAACGCAAAGACACGGGCACACAGACACACAAAGACACACATGGACACATGAACATACATACATACATACACACACAGAGATTCAGACATACAGGTTTTAGTTTTGGAGCAGAAGATTATTTGTAGGGATTTAACAATGTATAAACATGGTGGTCACTTTTTATGTATAGGGGAAAGAATTTATGCAATTCCCGGGCTAGGAACTGTGAAGATACTTTGTATTATTTAAATTGAGGAGGGTTAAATCAGATTTATAACAGACTAAATATGGGCTCTCGCTAGCAGAAACTAGTGTGCTTTGGAAACTTGGTTGATGGAATCATAATCCAAGGTATCACTGGATTTAGAAGTGAGTAACTATAAAAACATTTAGGGGGTGAGTGATGGCTCAGTGGTTAGAAGAACTGGCCTCCCTTGCAGAGGTCCTAAGTTTGGTTCTCAGTACACACATGGTGGCTGACAGCCTTCTATGACTCCAGTCCCAGGGAATCCAGCACTCTCTTCTGGCCTCTGGCATGGGTACACTTACATACATGCAGCCAAAACAATACACAAAAATAAAAATCGATCAAAAAAGTTAAAAGCAACACTGAAAAGCTTGTAATTGCAGATATTTTTGATAATGATGAAAAACATCAAACTATAATATTTAGACATTTTTGCAGTTACAAAAATTTTTGGAAAATTTTTGGTCCAAATTCAATGGACGTTTCAATAGAATAGAGAGACTGGGGCCATTCTCTGACATATCCCCTGTAAGTTGGAGATGTTACCAGGGTCCAACATATATGTGACAAATGTTTTGTGTTTATTAGATGGTGAAAACTGTAATCAATCTTCAGTATTTATTACTTACTGTTCCATTACCACAGTCACATTCCTCATTAGGTTCCAAAATCCCATTGCCACACACTGATTGATTTTCAGGTAATGGTTGCACATTTAAAAGGTTATGAAGACATTTCACCTCAAATTTCGAAGCATAATACTTGTACTCTTGCACGCTACAGTTGCTAAAAGTCCTTATACCACTGGAGCTCCTACGGTGAAAAACAGTCCTCAGGTAAATAAATCTTGCCACGAAAACCACATCTAAACAATGTGACATTCATAAGTCATATGAGCCAGAAGGTGGCTCAAATTAAAAAAATGCTTTAAGCAGAAGAAAATCAGTCAAAATTAAATTTGAATTTTAATACTGTTTAAATTTAATTCCCAGTACTGCATTTCTTACAAACTGCTGTGATTGCATGCTACAAAATTAAAGTTGGTGTTAAATCCCTAGGATGAGGCAGCAAATGTGGAAATTTAATCTGTCTAGAAGAGTCTTTGGGAGATGATTAAGACCAGGTATGTGACCAGAGCGTATCCAATGAGATGATGGTTTATCAGAAGAATGAGAGGCCAAAGAACACACACACACACACACACACACACACACACACACACACTACACACACGCACATGCGTGCGCACACACACACATGCATGCACACCTGGCCTCTTGCCGTGTGATGACTTGCACAGCCTCAGAACTCTGCCTGCTGGACCATCTAGACCTTGGTCTACAACATGAACTCAAATAAACTTCTTTTCTGTAAAACTTATCCTCTCTGCATTGTGATACTGTTATTTGTAACAGAAAATGGACTAAGACTCAGACTTAATGTGAATGGATGGAAATAGTCATGTATCACTTAACAAAGATGATCCAATCGAAGAACTGCAATATTAAGTGATTTAGCCGTTGTTCAACTGTCATGAAGTGATGATGACTGTAACATCCCTAGGCTACATATATTTATGGAAGGACTGTCACATATGTGGTCTGTTCTTGATGGACAATCATGTCTTTGAAGAGACATATGAATAGATACAAAATTTTGATAGACAAGAAACGCATTGAAAGGATATGTACAATGAGCATTCGCTATACGGAAGGTTACCAGTCTGAGCTAAAGGCAATGGAGTAAGGTGAGTTAGACAGGACAGTTGTCTCAAAATAAGTAGATTTTGCAGGATGTAGTAGCCCATGCCTGTAATCCCAGGACTCAGGAAGTTAAAGCAGGAGGATCAAAAGTTCAAGGTCAACCTGGGCTACATAGTGAGACACCGTTTAAAAACTTTGCTTATTTCTCATTTAAAGTTCCAAAAATTTTGGAAAGGAAAAAGCCCAAAATCTAGTTCTCTGTGGAGAAAATAGATCCCATTAGAACCTTCTTTCTGAATCCCATGGACATTATTCTGCCCTTTCTTTTCATATGCAATTTGGAACCTTAAATTGAATAAATACAATCATGTTGATTGAAATCACATTATCATAACTTCTGAGAATGTTTTCAAAATGCCCAACAGTTCTATCACACTTGCCAACCCATTTTCAATTCTCAGCCCCTAAGACAGTTGTTTTGCGCCTTCTATGAAAGTATTGACATTCTTTGATCAGAGAAAATTATCTTCATCTTTCCATCCCATCAGTCAAACCACAGACCTCTTTGCATAGACCCCTTAGGTCTGGTCACGTATCTGGTCTTAACAACAGCCAGGAGTTCTGCTTGTGTGCCAGAGACTCCATCCTCTGCAGTCTATTCTGTCTTCTGTCTCCTCCTCCTCTCTTTGCTTCCATCCCTCCACAGACAGAGCGCAGCACCTTCATGTCTCCACACACAGTGCACAGCAGCATCCACCCATAAAACTTCTCCTATCACCATGAATGCCAGTTCATGGTGCTCCAAATATCATCTCTTCATTATGTCTACTCACGGACCCTCCCCGAATTCTTTTAAAAAGTTAGATTGTACTTAACTTACAAACATGCTCTTGTTTTCTAAACTCATTCATTCTCGTACATTTGTTGACATTTTTATTATTATCCTAATTGTGTATTGTTTCTGTTGATTTTTCCAGTTGAGGAATCATAATACCTGCAAATTGAGGCATGTTCCTGTCTTCAAAGCCTTCCTCTTCTTACTTTTTCTCAAAATACTGCCCAAACTGCCTGTACCGTATGTTATTATTAAGGGTGTCACCAAGCACCAAAGACCTCAATAACACAGCATCTGTAGTGTCTCAACACTCAGAGGATACTTCATGGTTTTCTCAATATTAACTCTGTTCCTCTGATTCCTCTAAAGGAAATTATCCTGATAATATATAGCACTTTTAAACTCATGCATCACATGGAAACTTTTATTTTATAAAACTTATTTTTCTTTTATGTATATGAGTGTTATGCCTACATTATGCCATGTCATGCAGTGCCCACAGAGGTCAGAAGAGGGCATCAGATACCATGGAACTGGAGTTACAAACAATTGTTAATCACCATGTGGGTGCTGGGATCCAAACCCGGGTCCTCTGCAAGAGCAGCTAGTGCTCTTAACTGCTGAGCCAATGCTCCAGTCCACGGAAAATATTTTAAATGATATCTCTTCAAGCATAACATATCTTTCAACTTATGACATGGAAAGCAAGTTTCCAAAATTTATCACACTATAGAAATAATCTTGGAGGAGCACATACAAAATTACTTATGAAATTGTCTTACAGGGCTTCCAGCTGCATCACGCATGTAGCTCTGGAACAGGAACATCTCCTGACATCATCATATGTCAGTCCCATGTTAACACTTATCAGCTGAGTTATAATCACTGAAAATCCCTCTAAACCTATATCTTCTGGATACTAAAATAAAGAAGATTGAAGAGAAGATCATTATATATGAATAAAGCAAAAATAAATAAAATAATAAATTTTTTCCAGAAAATTTTTGTGTTGGGCATACTTTAAAATAATTTATTTGGCTATACAAATCTATGCTATTATATCACTTGAATCAGTATGAAAAGTAAGCAAACTATAACATTTTTTACTTTAAAATGTAGCATGCACAGATTTTACATGTAGTTTTGAACAGGTATAGATTTCTGAAGCAATCAAAGTAAACACATTAATTTTAATCAATTCTTCCAATTAGGACATACCATTTCAGTGTACTTCTGTCAGCATCCCATTGCTGATGGGGTACAAAGGTGTGTGTGAAAGAAATGGACTTTATGATCAGCTGGAGGGTATCGTACAGAAAAGGAGAGAGGTAATAGAGAGGGTCCACAGGAGCGCCCCCGCGGATGCCCGTTTGCCACAAATGCTGTAGAGGAAGCTTAGTGTTTTGTCAAAGGATCGAATGGGCAATTATACGCAAGGTAGTCAGAAATGGTGGAACTGATTCTTAGGCTGAGATGTTAAGTTTTCAAATGATCCGGGACTGTGACTATGGGAAATATTTGGAAAGCACCAGCTAAACAACTGTGGTAAGAGTGAAGGGAGAAGCAGCGAGAAGAAGCTCGGGGATGCTGACAAGCAAGAGATGTAGGTGGAAAGTTACAGGTCAACAGGTAGAGCATAGTGCCGACACAGCTCATATAGGAACTTTGATAAAAACTGTTTTACCCGTTCTCTAACCCTTGTAAGCCAAGTTCCTATAACATCCTTAATTTTTTATATCAATTGAAATTTATAGTTAGAAAGAAAAGATTACATGTATGTGCAGGCATGTGTGTAATGTAAAACACAGAAAAAATCTAACACTGTAGAAAAACAGCTAGTAAGTACACTTTCTTGATGTCTGCACTATCTGAGTTCGAAAACCCCGGTGCTGGGATCGGAAGGAATTAAAGCCAGAGCAGGACACAGAACTGAGATCTGATCTGATGGCATCTGGTTTGGTAGTAAAATGTAGGAACCAGAACTGAACTCCCAATGCCAGATAAGAGAAGACATGGCCTTGTACGTCTATAAATGACCAACTGGAAACAAACTGTCAGTGTAAAGCCATGCTGCAGAAGAGGATTCCTCAAAATAAAACAGCTCTCAAGTTAAACTGGTCAAAATAATCACAGCACTGAAACCATCACTGCAAGTTCGGAAGATCAGGTAGGAAGGTAGGCACTGTGGTGTGCGCTGTGTACATGCGTGTGTGCATGTGTGTTTATGCATGCATATGTGTGTGCAGAAAGGAAGAACTGGAGAAATGAGCATCTACATAACACTGTGAGAGTGGGCAGCCCCAGAGGCTGCTGGCTGCATGCCGTGTCAGGTGAAGGAGCAGGCTCCTGCCATTCTCTCTGTTGCTGGGGAAGGTGCTGGGCACTGTGCTCACAACCAACGAAAGGGAGTACAGTTCTATGACATTTACATGATCTGGACATTGTCACTGGCATGTGGCTTTCTAAGGACATTCATGGGTAATTTTCTCCTGTCTCTGGCCTAATATGAATCCAAGGAAATGACAGGCACTGAATTGATAGGAATGAATAGACACACCACATCCTAAAAGAGGATCCTTGATATTCTGGTGGAAACTGGATGCACTACAACACAGAACAGCCTCCACAGACCACCACAACTTAGCCTCGGACTGGAGACGTATGGGGACAACCTGCTTTGTGCACACAGGCAGGAGCCTTCTCAGATTTCTGGTAAAATAATTTTCTTGAAAAGCTCAAAAGTCTGACATTACCAAGATGTCACAATAAGAGGACCTCTTGCTCTCCCGTAAAAACTGGTGGCACACGCCTGTAGTCCTAGCACTCGGGAGGCAGACACAGGCAGATTTCTGTGAGTTCAAGGCCAGCTTGGTCTACATAGTGAGTTCCAGGAGAGCTGGGGCTACAGGGAGACCCTGTTTCAAAAAGACCAAAAAAAAAAAAAGCCTGATTAAACAACAGTTTATAGATAACACCTTTGTAAGAGCGCTAGTGTACAGTTGAGAAGTTATATGACCCATCATAAAATAAAATCTCCCTTCCAGCTTCAGAAAGAGAGGAATACAGGTTCACGTCCCCTGGGCCAGCCCTCCCCAGTCCGGCACAATTCAAGCCAATAAGCACTCCCTTCAGTCTGGACTGTTTTCTCTCCCAGACAAGAGATGACAAAGTGAAGATTCAGCCTCCCTAACTCTTCTGGGAGTCCTGCCTCTGTCTTATCTTACTCGATGGGAAGAACTGTCTTGTCTGACTGAGTGGGAAGAACTAAATCACACAGGAAAAGTTAGGGACAGCACAGAGGAATAGCCAACTGCACCCAGCTACAGAGCTCTACAGCTGATACATAGACCCTGCCATTCTGTCTTTCCAAAGACCCTATCAGTTAGTTTGCTGATCCCCCTACATGGACAGTCTGTCATCCATATGTCCCTCAAACAGTTGCCTGATTTGTGTGCCCTGAAGACAGTGCAGCCCCTAGACAGAAGGCATGTTTATCCCTGTAAACCTCAGCACCTGCTTTGACTTGTGGACACTCCAGGAGAGCTTGTACTGGCACGTCAGCTTGTCATGCTAGGAGAAAGGCGGCGGTGCTGACATGTTTTGTCTGTAGAAACTCTCTTTTAAGAGTTTATGATAAAGTCTTTCCTAGACAAACAGAGGCTAAGAGTTCATTGGCATTACAAGAGATGTGAGGGGAATTCTTTGGCTTAAATGAAGTTTTGAGTCAGCAACATGGAAACATGAAAGTACACATTAAAACATGGAAACATGACAGTACACGTCAACCGCGTGTGAGACACGCTGCTCATATGACAGATACAAATAAGTGGAGAGTATGAAACCTGAACCAGAAAACTGTGCAAGGCAGATACACTGAAAACAAAACAAGTCAGGATACAGGACGACAGATATAACTCCGTGGTAAGGTGCTCGGCTAGCACGTGTCGGATCCTGGACTCCATCCTCCCCGCAACCATCCCAGCCACAGAAAACCAACCTCCCAAAAGTCAAACAACTAAACTGCTGCACTGCTACTACAACAGTAACAAAATCACTAACCACAAAGAAACAGAAAGAACAATAGCAACAAAACTCTACAAAGAAACAAACTGACAGGTGACAATGATAAGACCAGGCCTAGGAGTAATCACCTCCAAAGTGAGTGGACGAAACTCCCACTGAAAGATGTGTAGGGGAGGAATACGGTAAAAAAAATGCAACTTCAGCCTCTTCCTGTCTACCAGAGAGCTATGTTAGATTTCATGACACACTCTGAGAGGGAGATGAAAGAAACCGACCAGACAGACAAATGTTGACCAAAGTAAGCAGGGGTGATTATACTGATGTCAAACAAAATATACTTGCAGTCACAAGCCACAGTGAATACAACGTATTTTAATATAGTGATAAAAGATCTAACTGCGAAGGCAGATTCAGTAATGATCATGCATTGTCGTACGCATCTGCATCTGTATCTAGGTACGTAAAGCAAACAGTGACGGAACTGTAAGGGTAATAGGAAAGAATCATAGGGGGACATTCAAGAACATACTCTGACACTAGCTAACCATGCAGACAGAAAGCCTGTAAGAGAAGAGACTGAGCAACAGGGTTCCCAGTGAATCTTGCAAAAGTGATGGTTTTTCACTCGAAGCTCGTGTTTCTCAGGTGTACAGACACTGTTCAGGATGGGCCAGGTGGTCCCAAAGCAAGGCCGAGTAGCCCCGATTTATTTTCTCGAAGTTCAACGCACAATCGTGTGATTTTACAACGACGGGATGAAAGCAAAGTGCATCCAATGGAAACTTTAGTTCAAATGTTGGTTTGGTCTCTCCCACACCAGTGATACGAAGGGCAATGCTCTCCTCCAGTGAGTCCTGGCTCCCAGTGAGCCCCACGGTAACCCATGGTAACCACAGATACTCTGAAGTGTACTGTATGCTAACCTGTGATGCTTTCAGTGTGTTAAATGAATTATTTATATATTATTTTTACTTTTATGGGTATGAGTGTATTGCCTGCATGTAGGTAAGTGCACCCATGTCACAAAAGAGGCCATCGGATCCCCTGGAACTGGAGTTATAGACAGTTGTTAGCTGTCACATGGGTGCTGGGATTCAAACTCGGGTCTTCTGCAAGAACAACCAGGGTTCTTAACTGATGAGCCATCTCTCCAGCCCCTAAATGAATTTTATGTTTACAGTAGTTTTAACTTACAATGAGTTTATAATGCTACAACTCCACTATAAGTTAGAAACTTCTGTATGGACAAATTTAAGTTAGGTGAAAATGACTCTAAACATCTCTTCCAACTGCAATGATGTGAAACCAAATGTAAATAACAATGAAAAATTAAAAAAAGGAAATAATAATTAAATAGGAAAATGAAACAACAATCAGGAGCTATTGAGTCAAAAGAGAAACCAAGAGGAAATCAGGGCTGGGGAGCTGGCTGCTAGTAGAGTGCTTGATACACAATCTGAACCCCTGAGCTCAGATCTTGAAGCTATATAAAGAGCTGGGTGTGGCTATGTGGAGCTATAATCCCAGCACTGGAAAGGTAGAAACAGGAGGCCCCCTGGGGCTCTGAGCCAGCCAGTCTACCTGAATCAGGGAGCGCTGGCTTCAGTGGAAGACCTTTTCTCAGAGAATAAGGTGGAGAGAGATTGAGGAAGACATCATGTATCAACATCTGGCCTCCAGACACATGCACATGCATTCACATGCACACATGCATGCACACACACAAATGAAAATTAAAACACAGCATGGCAAAGTGAACAGCGCACAGTTCATAGCTATAAAAATATATATTTACAAAGAAAAAAAGATCGCAGACAACATCACGTTACAGTGATGGGGCCACCATCACTCAGATGTTGTGATACCGAGTGTAAGGCATGGAGAAACGCCACATAATGATGCTCTAATTCAGAGTCCTTTATTAATAGCCGATGGTCAAGAGGGGGCTAACACCCAAAAGACCTCTCGACCCTGAAGAGAAGCAGGGCAGGGCTTATAAAGCTTAAAACCACAGCTATATCATGCTGGGGCAAAGTCAATAACCATAGTAACACCAGACCAGGGGCAGGTCAGTTAAGAAGTTTTCAGTTAACAAAAAGTTTTGGTTAGGAAAAACAAGTTTCTCAGAATTGTGGAAACAATGGGCTCCATGGAGATGCTGGGAGAGGATGAGCTACCTGGCCAGTTGCCCAGTAGTGTAGAAACAATGTACTCGTGAAATGCAGGTGCAGCCTTCATGGCTGTTCTGTCTGTCTGGCTGCAGTTGGGGAGGGTGGCAGGTGGGGCATGTTGAGCAAAGGCACAGAGTGGGCAAAGGTCAGCTAGAATAAACTGGAGTTAGTGTGGACATTTTCATACCAGTCACATATAGACAGTTGTAAGAAAAGAAAACTACAGGCCAATGTCTTTGATGAACATGGATACACAAATCCTCAAAAAACCCTAGCAAACTGCATTAATATTTGTACAGATACACACTTATTTTGCTGTTTTTCTTCTCAAATCCTTAGATCTCTCCAATTTACTCCTCTGGTAGAAGTCAGGATAGATTATCCAGGTCTTGCAAGTTTTCAAAACCATCACCTTTCAGAGAACCAGTGACGCCTCTGTTTACCGTGTATGAGGAACTGAAAGGGCTACAGCAGAGTAGGCAGACCAAACCAAATCCAGCCGCTGCCTGCTTTCCTAGATTCTACGACTAAGAATGATTTTTGTATTTTAAAGTAGTTTTAAAACTCAAAAGAAAATATTTTATGAAACATGGAGACTATGTGACATTCAAATATCTTTATCCATAAAGTTTTACTGACGCCAAGAACACTGAAAACTTGTGGTACATACCCTAAGACCCCATACATTTCGTCTGGACCTTTACAGAGTTTGCTAATCCTTGAGATAGAACTCACTTCACTCCACAAGGCACACAATGAAAATGAAATCACAACAGGACCTTTAAGCAAGAGAAGAAAAGATTCCCTGTGACAGTCAGCTTTGTTAACTGGACAGAGCCTAGTCACCTGGGAGGTGAGTCTCAGTACAGGAGCGTTTACACTGGGTCGGCCCGTCAGCATGTCTGTGAGGGATTGTTAATTGATGTGGGAAAACCCAGCCCATTGTGGGAAGTGCCATTCCCTAGGCAGGGGGTCCTGAGCTCTACCAGTGGAGAAACTGAACTGAGCACAGACAAGCAAGGACATCATCATGCTGCACCCATTTCTCTCTGCTCTTGTCTGTGGGTGTAACTCACTGCTTCAAGCTCCAGCCACTGTGACTTCCCTGCTATGATGGGCTGGAACCTGGAGCCTGACTAAAGCTGTTTCCCCCACGAGGTGTTTCTTGTTAGGATATTTTGTCACAACAACATAAATGGAACTAGAACACTCACTACACAGATAGATGAGGGTAACCTGCTTTAGTTGACAAAAACACTGACTAAAGAGAGACTTGGAATTCAGAATGTTCAATTATCTTTGTTCATACAGCACTTATGACTGTCTCAAATCATAGGATTCCATTCTTCTCAGTTAAAGTCCTGTACTAACAGATTTAATGAAGCTATACACTAAGCTGCATTTAAAACTGTGCAAGAATTAATGACCAGCACGTCTAAGGGATTTTCCTTGGTTATATTCATCTCACAGTTACAACACAAATGCAACCTGCAATCACGGAAGTCTAAAAGAATTGGTTTATCAGGTCATAAATCATCAGTGAAGCAACAGAAAACACCAAGGCAACCCTGAGATGAGAAAAAAAGTCACTTTTCACTCCAGGAGAAGAGCTCCCACGTGAGTATAGAACCATCACTGGCACTCATAAAAATCTACAGACGGAGGAGCAGGTAAGCAGAGGCAACAAGCCACAGGTCTGACACACTGCTCCAAGCAGGGCCAGGCTATGATGACCTTACTACCGTCCCCCTCTACCTTCCAGGCATCCACACTGAAGATACACTCAAGAAGTAGGAGTAGAATGTGCAGTTCCTGTGAGGCAGTCTGGAGTGGCTGTGAGCATACAGAAGTGAGGGGCTGGGCCCGAAGGTGTTCTCAGAAACACCAGGGGATGGAGCAGAACACTAACATTAGAGAAAGAAGATGAAGAAAATGATTTTAAATGTTTGTATGTGCTAGAGAGAAAAGAGAAAAATAGAAACCTAAAATGAACAAAAAAGCAATATTGTAAAAATTCTCAGCAGTTAATTCACATCCATATAGAGAGGACTTCAGTAGATGCATCAGATCAGATGACAAAAGATACCATGTGGGGGAGCAGGAACTTCCCTGGAGGCCTTCTAATCAAAGTTTAGCTGTCATAATGCTAGATGATGCTGTGCAAACTGTCAAGGGAGAAAAACCATCAATGATCCAACCCAACCCTAAAGCCTAATTAACCATCACGACCAGCACAGCAAACTACTTCTATTGTTGCAGTAGTGGCACTGTTACCTGGGGGGCAACCAACAGCTATCTAATTGGAGGCCCTCTCAGTGGGAGGGAACTCATGGGTGTCACTGTAAATTCAGCCAAATCCATAGGGCAGGATGGGTCCTAGATCCTAGAGAAAATCCTGTCTCTAGACAAATGAAATTTCTTACCATATGCTAAATAGCAATCTTGATATTTATAGACAAACATACTGTACACCATTCATCAGAGAAGCTTCGTTTTGCACAAGTGATCAGACATAGAGAATATATATCTGAGAGATGCCCAGTAATAGGTGGCATATCTACAGTTGAACCTCCACAACTAAGGCTCATGAAACATAGTGGAACAAGGGGTAGAGAGAATACTAGTGCATCCCCTAACTCTTGCCAGTAAGGCTTCCTTACACAATGGAGTGCGATGCACACAAAAGGCCATGACTGGCCAAGTTTTAGAGAATAAGAGACTGCAGAGTGTATATCCTTGGATAGGACTCCTATCCTGAACTTCACCCACCCGTGACTCAGGGACCATTGTGGAAGAGGGGACAGAAAGATTGTAAGAGCCAGGGCTGGTTCATGAACATAGGGAAGCAGAGGTTTTTGGACCACTGGAAGCTTGCACATGTGAACTTGTGGCGATGGTGACATTGAGCACAGGACCCATGCCAACTCAATCAGACAAGGGCCCAGAGGGGAGGGGAGAAATGGGTATTGGGAGGCACTAGATTGAGAACTACTGGAGACTGATTGCTACTGCATAAAGGAGAGTAGACCTTACATCTGATCTCCAGATCGGCTGACTAGACTCCAGGGGATGAATTTATACTGAAGGACATCTGGGTACAAATGTTTGACTGGATAGGACTTAACATGTATGGCAGAATGCATGATGTCTGGTGGGGGTATGGGGGGACATGGATGGGGGAGTCTAAATTTGACTAAGGAATTACAAAAAATGAAATTGATAAAGCTCAATAAATAAATTAAAAAATAAAAAGATATCATGTGAGGATGGAAAGTTGTTAAATATTTCTACAAAGAAAGCAAGTCACACACATGTGAGAAAGAATGGCCTTAGGTTTCCAGAGGGAAGCTGTCAGACAACTGGAGACTGTTAAACTCCAGTGTATGAATAAACCCACTGTTTTAAAATAGCATTTATTTATTTACTTATTATTTTCATGTGGGAGTGCTGCCTCATGAGTGTGGCTATCAGAGGTCAGCGTATGAAAGTTGGTTCTCTCCTTCTACTACGTGGGTCCCAGGGATTGAACTCAGGTCACCAGGCATGGCAGCAAGTGTATTTACCAGCTGAACCATCTCACCAGACCCCAAAGTTCTAAGAGAACTAAATTCATTTTTCCTCACCCAGCTCCCATACAGTTTGCTTCCCATTGTGTCCAGTCAGTCGTGGGAAGGTCCATTCTACGACAGGGAGTGAACAGAACATCACATTGGGATGCACACATTGCAAAGGAGACATGACCAACCAGTGTGAGATTATGCAGCAGGACTTGTACACACTGACAAAGAAGATATGTTCTCCAGAGTGTCTCTAGAAAAGAGGGATTTCTCACACATATAGCAAAGTGGAGGCCCTTTAGTTTTATTAAAAATTTGGACAAAATTATTTGGATGCAATTATTAAAAAAATACTTTGCAATCAAGGCAGTTTTACCTTAGTTCATTATTTGGTTCATAAGAAAATACAATGAAATTTGCAAAAACAGCTTAAAGTATTAAGAAATCAGGACTGGAGAGATGGCCCAGTGGTGAAGCGTACTGGCTACTGTTGCAGAGGATCCAGGTTTGAATCCCAACGCCCACATGGCAGCTAACAACCGTCCTTAACATCAGTTTCAGGGGAATCT
Source organism: Nannospalax galili (assembly GCF_000622305.1). Classification (NCBI taxonomy): domain Eukaryota; kingdom Metazoa; phylum Chordata; class Mammalia; order Rodentia; family Spalacidae; genus Nannospalax; species Nannospalax galili. The sequence goes on along the minus strand of NW_008330293.1, from coordinate 752,335 downwards.
GACCTCTGCAGGCATTGCGTGACCCAGGTGTACTTTCGTACTGTAGGCAGTACACTCATACACATAAAATAAAATAAATGAATAAAATATTTTTAAACATCAGGGGCAATTTCAGTAAACATCACAACTAGTTAGTGAAAGTGTGTACTAATATTTGTGGCATACTTTTTTGCTTGAAATTTGTAATTAAATGAAATCTTTTCAGATTCTAATAATTTGACCCCCCTCACACATAATGGATCTACATATACAGAAAAAACTTTAGAAATATTTGACTATTACATGAGTATTTATACACTTCAAGGTTTTTAAAAAGCAGTAATAGAAATAAGAAAAAAAGCTCACATACCACAGCAACACCCACACTGTGGCTTTCATTGCATATTGCACCAGGGAACGTGGCTCCGATGCGCTGAGGATGCTTCCCATAACTGCATCACAACAGTTTGACTTTGTATTAATGTAATGTAGAACAATGTATAAACTGCATAATACCATCCCATAAAATTTGGAAAATTACTTCAGAAACATAAAATGCTGCACTCTGGACATAAATTGTGCAAAATATCCGAACTATTGAAACTATTGCTTTCTGTTTTTTTTGTTTTTGTTTTTGATTTTTGAGACATAGTCTCCCTGTAGCCTCAGCTTGTCTGAATCTATGTAAACCAGGCTGGCTTCAGTCCTACAGAGAGCCACCTGCCTCTGCCTCCAGGGTGCTGGGTTAAAAGGTGTACGCCCCCACTTCTGGCCACTGCCAGATTTTTTATTGACTCTTCGCTGTTATCTCTATGTGGGATCAAGTCATCTATAATTAGTGGCAAATATTCCTTTCACACCAGTTGCTTCACTTAACTCCCAGATTTTTTTATAATTTTATTATCTAGAATCCAACAAATTTTCCCTTATTGTACACTCATCAACCACTAAATGTTAAAAGGAAAGTTTAATTTGTGGAAGAAGCAATTTTACTTCTCCTAAAGATAAGTACTTGTTTAACATTAAGCAATTACAAAAAAAATCCTACCTAAATCCTTCTTTGTGAAAAGTAGACATGAAATTCATTAACGTATGGGTAAAGATAAGGGCACAGTGTAATATTTACGTTGTTAATAAGCTCAAATTTCTGTAGTAACTCAGTATCCTGTAGTAAAGCTGATACCATACAAGTCTATGAAATTCAGGATTTGTTCACATTAATTACACTTCAAGTATTAAAATGTTAATATAAAAATTGGTCATTATTGTTTTTATTTTTGAACTATTGCCTTCATAATTATTAAATATACATATATATTTATATATGATCCTCAAAGCATCTCACAAAAATTGAAGAACATTATGAATGCAAAACTTGACCTTAATGGAACTATAAATTCATTTATTACTCTTAGAACACCGTGTCTACTTACATGAGTAAGTGTGTTATCTCAAGGGGCTGTAGGACTAGAGAGCCACGTTTCCAGTCCAAAAGTCTTTGTAAAACATCATCGACATCTCCGTCGGTAGAAATTTGGTTTTTGTCTGACCACAGTCCCAAGGAGGACAGTATAATAGCCAGTTTGAACTGAGCAAAGACCTACAAATAAGATTGCGGCACACACGTCACCAACTGCAATCACTGCATTCAAGCAGCACCTCAACACACAGAAAACGTTCACTTGCAGCATTTTAACATTAAACTAATAAAAATATTTAAGTTACTCATTTGCTGTAGTTGTAAAATGCAAAGTATAGTCAATGTTTTCCATGAAGTTAGAAAAGTGAAAAACTAAAAACTTACAGTGTTGACAAGCCCAAGAATCTGGATAATTTTCTGTGTTACCATCATAATTTCAGATCCCATATAATCATACTGAAATACAAATTTAGCTTTTTAAGATTTAAAAAAGATATAAATAATAGTAAATTTTCAACTGCTGAATTATCTTGATAATACCAGGCTTTGTCAAATAACTTACAACATTCTAATATAATTATTATGCTTTTATAACAAAACACAACAGACAAAAACACATGTGGGCGTAGACTCAGCGTAATCTTTTAAGACATTCTCAAGCAGAAGAAATAAAATAAGTGGCAATGACAGAGTTCTGAGGACGTCACCCTCTTACGAAGGAACCTCTGTAGCTGGATGCTGGCTAGGAGGCAGAGTTCCAAGTATCTCTCCTTGAATGTTCAGGAAATAAAGAGCAAACGGGTAAATAAACAGAAAAACTCAATGAAGTTCAAAAATATGTCTGTTTATAAAAGAAAAGATAGAAATCACCATGATATGTAGTGAAAATTTATGTAAAATGAATGTGCCAATGAGGTCGGATCATCAGCTGAGTTTCTGCAGCAGGGACCACAGTCCTCTGAAACCGTCCACTTCCTGGGGGAATGTGGACTTCTGTCTGAGAACGTAATGGACCCTTTGCTCTTCAGAGTAGCAACTGGAAAATGCTTCTCATCTGTGACAAAATGGCCCACTTTGAAAACAAGTATTTCAACCAAATCTTAAGAGAATTTATGGCTTTTGACTCACAATAGATGTGGTGTTTCCAAATGTTGATAAATGCAATAATGTAAACTCAATCCTGTATTCCCAGTGACTGAATTTAAAGCTGAATACATTCTAGACAAAATAATTTCTCCATAGAACAAAATATACATCTGGTAGGTACGAGATATATGAGTTCCTTCGTTATGACACTTCGTGAAAACTCAAGCTCATCAAACAATAGAAATACAGCTTTCTTCCTGAGGTGAGCTTCTGTGTATGGCTGGCTCAGCCAACCCTGTCTCAACACTGTATGGCCTATTCCTGAGCAGTTCATTCTTAAATGATCTAGTTCAAACAATAGCAGCACTCTGTGCTTCCAAGTTTCCCTGGGCTTATTTCCCTTGGTTTATTTTCATTTATTTCCTTACTTATGATTTTGTGGAGAAGATGTGGTTCTGAGTGGGGCACAAACAGCGGCAGGGCTGGTCCAGTGCCAGCCGCTCTGGAAGGAGTGTGTGCTCTTTTCTAGTAGATGAATTCCCAAGGAACTAATGTCTAATGGGCCATATTTGGGCACAGATGGGATGGAAAAGTAATAAAAAATACACCTTGACCTCTAGGTATCCAGCCTGCTGCAGTTGTAAATCCAGGTCTTCAGATTCTCCCTGGAAGAATCTGAAAGGTGTAGAGCAAATGTATGTGAATGATGCACGCACGCGCATGTGTGTGTGTGCGTGTGCATGCATGCATGTTCATGTGTGTGCATGTGTGTGCGTGTGTGCATATGTGTGCATGTGAGTGTGCATGTGTCTGTGTGCATGTGTGTGCATGTGTGTTCATGTGTGTGTGCGTGTGTGCATGTGTGTACATGTGCGTGTATGTGTGTGCATGTGTGTGCATGCATGTGCGTGTATGTACACGTGTGCGTGTGTGCGTGTGTGTGCACATTTGTGCGTGTGTGCACATGTGTGCATTGTGTGCATATGTGTACGTGTGCATGTGTGTGTGCATGCGTGTGCATGTGTGCATGTGTGTGTGCATGTGCGTGTGTCTGTGTGTGTGTGCACACATGTGCGCGTGTGTGCACGTGTGCGTTGTGTGCATGTGTGTCTGTGTGCGTGTGTGTGCGTGTGTGAGTGTGCATGTGTGCATGTGTGTGCGTGTGTGCATGTGTCTGTGTGCATGTGTGTGCATGTGTGTGCATGTGTACATGTGCGTGTATGTGTGTGCATGTGTGTGTGCGTGTGTGTGCATGTGTGCATGCGTGTTCATGTGTGAGTGTGCATGTGTCTGTGTGCATGTGTGTGCATGCGTGTGCGCGTGTGTGTGCATGCGTGTGCGTGTGTGCACATGTGTTTGTGCGTGTGTGCACATGTGTGCGTTGTGTGCATATGTGTACGTGTGCATGTGTGCACACGTGTGTGCATGTCTTTGTGCATGTGTGTGCGTGTGTGTGCATGTGCGTGTGTCTGTGTGCGAGTGTGCGCACGTGTGCGCGTGTGTGCACATGTGTGCGTTGTGTGCATGTGTGTATATGTGCGTGTGTGAGTGTGCGTGTGTGCATGTGTGCATGTGTGTGCGTGTGTGAGTGTGCATGTGTCTGTGTGCATGTGTGTTCCTGTGTGTGCGCATGTGTGTGCGTGTGTGTGCGTGTGTACATGTGTGCATGTGTGTGTTCATGTGTGTGTTCACGTGTGCATGTGTGTGCATGTGTGTTCATGTGTGTGCGTGTGTGCACGTGTGCATGTGTGCATCTGCGTGTGTGCGTGCGTGTGCACATGTGTGCGTTGTGTGCATGTGTATACGTGTGCATGCGTGTGTGCGTGTATGTGTCTGTGTATGTGTGTGCATGTGCATGTGTGTCTGTGTGTGTGTGTATCTGTGCGTGTGTGCGCACATGTGTGCGTGTGTGTGCACATGTGTGCGTTGTGTGCATGTGTGTACGTGTGCGTGTGCGTATGTGTGCATGTGTGTATGTGCATCTGTGTGCGCGTGTGTGTGCGTGTGCATGTATGTGCACATGTGTGTGTGCACATGTGTGCATTGTGTGCGTGTGCGTGTGTGTATGAGTGTGTGTGTGGTGCGTGTGTGTGTGTGTGCAGGGGGGAGGGGTGTTACTCTCCACAGTCAGGGAGTGGGTGACAAAGTACAATGACAGATCTGCCCAGAATTGGTGTAAACAGTTAATACAACTCTCGAGTAAAAAAAAAAAAAACCACAGTTCGTTTGGTTCTTGTTTTTGTTTTTATTGAATTTTTTGTGAATTTCATACAATATATACTGATGTTTGCTTTTTAAGACAAGATTCTCAGCAGTAGTCCATCTGGCTTGTAACTCAGTATGTAGCCCAAGCTGGCCTCTAACTTGTGGTGATCTCCTGCTTCACCTTCTAAATGTAGAAATTTTAGGTATGAACCCCCATGCTCAGGTTTATTTACTATTATTTATTTATTTGTTTATTTATTTATTTCTAGTGGGCGTATATACAGTGATTAAAAATGGGTTAAATATATGTGACTCAGAAGAGCCAAGTTAATAACGAAGAATAGGACAAAAACAGACTCAATGACAATAACGTTACAGTAACTGGCGCCTTAGGTATCGGATCAACCAGACACACACAGGGCTTCCGAGAGCGAGACTTCATAGGCCACACATAGTTCACGATACGGCCTTGGAAACTGGCTCACTAAACTGAATGTAGTAAGAGATATATTTTCAAAAATGGTGCTGGAGAAAATGGATGCACACATGGAAAATAAAGCCTTAATCCCTATCTCGTGATATGTACATTTATCACCTAGATATAGATCATAAGACCGATTTGAAATGGTAAAGAAATTAAAAATTGAAATTAAAATATAGTTGAGGGTACCTATTTCCTTTGACTAGGATATTTTAGTTAATTTGAAAACAAAAGATTCAGTAAGAAAAATCATAAACGGACTTAAATGTATTATTATTAAGAATGCTTATCAGAAGACTCCATTTATGATGTATAAATTTGGACCATAAAATGAGATTAAAATACCCATAATAAAGAAATAAAACTATTAAAGGAGTGCCTTAACTGCTGAGCCATCTCCAGTTTTTTTTTTTTTTTTTTTTGAGACAGAATCTCACTATGGGGAGAGCTGCCTGGCCCGGAACTCACAGAGATCCTACCTACCTCTGCCTCCTAGACCTTAAAAAAATATCTGGGGCTCGAGAGATGGCTCAGCAGTTAAGAGCACTGGCTGCGTAGAGGACCTGGGTTCGGTTCTCAGCACCCACATGACAGCTAACAACTATCTGTAACTCCATTTCCAAGGGAATATGATGCCCTCTTCTGACCTCCATGGGCATTTCATGACATGGGTGCACTTATACACATACAGGAAACATACTCATACACATAAAATAAAAATAATAAATAAAATATTAAAAAAGAAAACAGGCGATATCAATTTAAGATTCCTCATGTAAGAACAGGTAGGAGGGAAGAAGGAAGGGGAAGGAAGCAAAGAGTGACTGAGGGATGGGGCAGAAAGGAAAGGGACGTGGGAGAGATCGAGACGAGATGCGGGGGGCAGGGAGAACGGGGAGGAAAAGGGGAAGGACGCGAGAGAGACAAGTGGACTTACCAAAGATTTTTCGATTATTATGTGCATTTTTAGAAATCGGGGTAATAGTTGTGAATGTTTTTCATCCTGGAAAACAATCAAGAGCACTAATCAATTGTTAGTGTGTGTTGAATTTGCTAAGAGCCAAAGAAGACATTCAAAGGAGGCAGAAAAGATGTACATAAAATCAACATGAAGAATATAAAAATCAATTGCAAAATATTCCTGACTTTCAGGATTCCCTGTGAACTTGCCAGAGTAACGAAGGAGCCCAGGAGTTCTGTCAGCACCTCGCGAGAAGAAGGTGAATACAGGTCCTGCTGTGCTCATCGATGGCAGACCTATTCTATTGTATTCAGATGTCATACGTGAAATGTCTTCACTGACTGCCTTAAACACTACATAACAAAATCAATCAGATCACTAGAAATCTTCCCTTTTTCCAGCAGAAAATTATAGGAAACTCTGGTCATGTGGTGGCACACGCCTTTAATCCCAGCACTGAAGAGGCAGAGGCAGGTGGATCTCTGTGAGATCCAGGCCAACCAGGGCTACATAGTGAGTTCTAGGACAGCTAGGACTACAGGGAGTCTCTCTCTCTCTCTCTCTCTCTCTCTCTCTCTCTCACTCTCTCTCTCTCTCTCCCTCCCTCCCTCCCTCCCTCCCTCCCTCCCTCTCCCCTCCCTTTCCCTCTCCCTCTATAGGAAGCTATGCTATCTAAAAATTATTCAAATTTGAAAGCTTACAGTCTACACAAGAATTCAGATAAATACTTTGATTGCCAATTAATCACGTGACAGTACAGGAATAAAACAGAATAAAAATATCAGTAATCACTCAGAAGTTCCAACACATAGGCTGTGTGTCCCACTTGATGCAATGTGATCAATCTTGATGGTACTAGTAGCTGTAAATACATAATTATCACACCACGAGTCAGCATTTTTAGCTTTACATGCATGGTGAAGTGCCATTTCACATCCAGAAAGTTAAAACTAAAATGTCTTCCTTTAGGAAGTATATTAGTCACCAAATAGAAGAGTAAGGAGGGTAAAGTGTTTGGATGTGTCATGAATGGCCTGATATTGAAAAGTAAGCAAAGAAACAAGCTGGACTTGATGCATAGCACGGTGGTTTAAATAGGTTTGTGTGTATCTCCACAGAGAAGCGAAATATGCAAGTCCTGTGTGCCCACTGCTGTCACATCTTCCGTCATCTCTCTACTTCATCTAATCATTTGTCCACCCATCCATCCATCCATCCATCCATCCACACATCCACCCATCCATCCATCCATCCATCCATCTACCCATCCATCCACCCATCCATCCACCCATCCATCCATCCACCCATCCATCCATCAGCCACCCATCATCCATCCATCATCCATCCTCTCATCCATCATTCACATCCATCCATCCATCCACCCATCCATCCATCCATCCATCCACCCATCCACACATCCACCCATCCACCCATCCATCCTTCCACCCATCCATCCACCCATCCATCCACACATCCACCCATCCACCCATCCACCCT
>NW_008330293.1:733914-744622 GCF_000622305.1 Nannospalax galili | reverse complement strand
ACTGACCAAGGCCACGGGGCCACCCATCCATCCATCCACCCATCCATCCATCCATCCATCCATCCATCCACCCATCCACCCATCCATCCTTCCACCCACCCATCCACCCATCCATCCATCCGTCCATCCACCCATCCATCCACCCATCCATCCATCCACCCATCCATCCATCCACACATCCACCCATCCACCCATCCACCCACCCATCCATCCATCTGCCTCTCATCCATCTCTGCCTGAGTACTTGCAGATAGCTATTTTGTAGGGAAGAAAATGTTCTTAACTCTTCTCTCAAACTTCTGAAATACATCTCTTAAGCTTTTTTTTTTTTTGAAATTTTTTAAGTTTAAATTTTTACTTATTATTGTATGCGTGTATAAGAGGTGTGTGTGTGTGTTTTATGTGTGTGTGTGTGTGTGTGTGTGTGTGTGTGTGTGTGTGTGTGTGTGTGTGTGTGAGTTTGGGTGCATGTGTGCCCTGGTGTGCATGTGGAGGTCGGAGAACAACACTTGGGAAGTGGTTCTTTCCTTCTATCCTGGGTTCCAGGGTATCTAATTCATATTGTCAGACTTGTGTGGCAGGTTGTCTAACCCACTGAGCCATCTCACTAGCCCAGACTGTTTTGTTTCTAATTACAATTTTCAGACATATGCTTCAGTATTGCCTAACAATGACCAATTTTTCCCTCAAACTACAATACTGTGGAGTGGAATAGGACACTAAATTAATCAAATTATATAATTCCTCATACTGATAGCCAATGACTGAAAAAATAGAACTTATTACTTTGGTAGACATAAAAATATTTACACTGTAATTACCTCTAACTCTAAATATTTTGCTAAATGTGTATCTAGGGATACAAAGTCAAAAGTACAAATAGAATTCCATTGATTTATGTATATTTCTGGATGGTTTTAAGCTTTTAGGAATTTTTTTAGCCTGATTCTGCTACCAGGTTTGTGTTCCTTCTGTCATCCAAATAAAACCATATTTATCTTCAGTTTCTAGTTTTAAAACAAATTAAGAACAATATTTTTAGTTATTTATTATTTATTTGTGTGAATGTACATCTCTCTCTCTCTCTCTCTCTCTGTGTGTAGTTTCTGAGTTTTAAAACAAATTCAGAACAATATTTATTTATTTATTTATTTATTTATGTGAATTTATATCTCTTTCTCTCTCTCTCTCTCTCTCTCTCTCTCTCTGTGTGTGTGTGTGTGTGTGTGTGTGTGTGTGTAGTTTCTGAGTTTTAAAACAAATTCAGAACAATATTTATGTGAATGTCTCTCTTCTGTGTGTGTGTGTGTGTGTGTGTGTGTGTGTGTGTGTAGTTTCTGAGTTTTAAAACAAATTCAGAACAATATTTATGTGAATGTCTCTCTTCTGTGTGTGTGTGTGTGTGTGTGTGTGTCTGCGTGTGCCTGTACATGTGCATGTGCATGTAGGTACCCTCAGAATCCAGAAAAGAGGGTCAGATCCCCTAGCGCTAGAGTTACAGGCAGGTGTGAGCTACTTGAAGTGGGTACTGGGAATTGAACTCTGGACCTCTGGAAGAGCAAGTAGTTCTCTTAACCACTGACCCATCTCTCCAGCCACTGCAGAATATTTTACATTACTTTTTGATGTGGCACTTTCATTAAAAAGAACTCCTTGCCTTTTGCCAAATTTTAACGAAATCAATCTTTAGTCATGAAGTATTATATTTGATTAGGTTTTTATGGATAGCATTTATAAAAGTACCATTTATTCCACGGTTATGGGGAGTATGTATCAAATGGGTGTGGGATTCTATTCTGTCCTTTACTATGCAATAAACAAGATGCTACTTGAATCCTACTGATACAGTGAATTGCTGGTGTTGCTTAATATTAGACCCAACCTCCACTTATTGAATATGAATAAACACCACTGGGTGGTGTGAAATCCTTTTATATATTGTACAGTTACTTTAGATAATATTTTTTTTTGAAATTTCTACATCTGTGCTCTTGTGTGGGTTTGTTTTCTACCTCCGTTGTGCAAAACAAGTGAATAGTGTAAAGAGAAATACAGAGCTTAAGGCAAAACTTGTTATCAGAATATGAAGACACACACTTAGAAGTCAGCATCAAAGCAGGCCTGCTTCCACCAAGGATGCCCGTCAATGTAGGAAAAACAAGGGAACCAGAAAAGCAGTTATATTGAAAGTTATAGATGCACGTCACATTGGTGGTGGTAGGGATGGAGTCACAGCCTCAGCAGCCTGAGGAGTTCCCTCAATCTTTGAGGGAATTTGACTCAGGCAGACCTACGATTCTTGGCTATGGCTCAGAAAAGATTCTCAGGGTGAGCCAGCCGAAGGCAGAGTTGAAATATATTAAAGAATAGAAAGGCGGGAGGTGAGGGAAAGGCGAGGTGCCCTGGAGAGAAGGTGTCTGGACTTCACAGAGTCTCGCTTCCAGTATCTAGTGGGGGCTGTGTAAGAGAGCTGAGCTTTCGGAATCTCTTTGTTCATTGGGTTTCTAAGGGATCCTCCCCTCCTCTACCTTCATTCCCAATGTTTGATAATTGAGATTAGAGTGACTCTGGAGGTGCCATGGATGGGATTACAGTATGATGAGAGTAAGTCAAGAGCAACTAGGGTTGCACAGGAGTTCAACATGTGTCTTTCATTTAAATGGGGCTTCTGGTGAGGAGCTTAGAAAACTGCAGTTCATAGCTGCAAAGAGGAAGAGTCTGTAAGTAAAGGCACTTAATTGTTTTAATTGATTGAATTTCGGATTCCCAACTGGTGAGATGCTGCAACTAGACACCGGGCTGAGGAGCTGCATCTCCTTGCCCTGTCCAGGACCCCCTGTCTTTCTGTCCTTCCTAATCATCAAATTAATAAAATGGGCTTACAACAGTGAAAAGCGGTGAAGAACCAAAAACTCTCCAACATAAACCAAGAAAACTGACAATTACTAGAAGCAACTTTTTCAGACCTCTGGAAATTAAGCAAAGCCTTCAGCAATTTGGAGAGGTTTTTTGCCCCCAAGAAAAAGAAATAATTCATGTGAAAATAACAATCTTTGTGGGATTTAATTTGCCTGGTTTTTCCCTTTGCAAACTAAGTGCTGTGAATACTGGCAGTTTGGCAAACACCAAAAACACAGTGCTGGGTGTTCTCCAAACCTCAGACCCGAAAAGCAGGCACAATCTAACCGCATCATGCTTCCTAGAAAATGCACTTCAAGCTTGCCTGTATTTGATTTGAATCCAACTTCATTTAATGCTAAAAGCAATGTATTTGGAAAAGGACAGTCATGTTTTTAACTGTCATTGTGGTAAATGATATGGAAATAGCCACGGAGCAAATCGTGTGATAACCAAAAAGAGCACAAGGAAAAAACCTCCTGGGTCCGTGGACGTCTATGACAGATTTCTGGGCCTCCAGAACGTCGCCCTGATGGTCAGGGCTGAGCACCTGCTCCACAGTCTTCAACTTACTAAGGAAAGACCTAAAAAGGCCCCAAACTTTCACCTTTGGCTGCTCTTAAGACTCTTCACTAGCTTGAAGTGCAGTGACGTTTGAAGTGCTGCCTGGCTGAGTGCTGCGGCCTGTCCACTGAGCACCTGGAGCCCCATAAAGAAGGCAACAGGATAGATACCGAGTCCCTGCACACAAGGAACACAGACACTGGGGAACCCGCTGGGGAAAGTCAGAGGTAAAATCCACGACAAACAGCAATTAAAATCAATAAACAAGAAGGAAGCCCTGAGGGGGCCCTGGGGGGGACTCTGACTTTGAGAACCACAACTTTATATTATTTGGAGTGCTCAGCTTCCATTTTCTAAAGAAAGCAGCTTCTGGAAAGTATTGTAATGATAGTTCCTTAAACAGAAAGTATCAGTGACATGGTGGACACGCCCCAAAAGAAAGAAAATTCAAAATCGAAGAATACAGTCACAAATTAAATATTCAGTAGGGAGGAACAAGCAGACGGAAGACCAGCAAACTTGCTTATCAACTGAGATCACACAGTCTGAGGAACAGAAAGAGTGAAAAATGAGAAAAATTAAGAGCTTGAGACACCCGGGAGACCCTGCGCACCAGGTCAGCGCACACACACCATGAGGGTACCAGAAAAGCAGAAGGAGTCGGTGCAGAAACACTTAACGAACCAGTGGCCCCAAGCTTCCCAAGTTTGATTTGCAAACCCTAATTTCCATATCTGAGAATCTCTATGAAGTCAAAGTAGGATAAACACAGAAAACTCCACCACAGGCACAACACTAGTTGTTGTAAGACAAATGCAGGGAGCCTTGACTCATCATATACATAAGAGTACTAGCTGATATTTTCATCAGCAACCATGAAGGGCAGACGTCAGTGAATTTAAATATCATTGAAGAATTTCACACCAGCTCTATCAGAAAAGTAAGGGGGTTGAGTAATGTCTTCATTCCATTTTTCTGTGGCTGTGATAAAACACCATGAAGGAAGCAATTTAAGTGAGTAAGGGTTGATTCGGCTCCATCACTGTGGAGAAATCAAGGTGGAAGGAGATTGAACGACCAGTCACATCACATCCCCGGGCCAGAGCAGGAGTTTCATGAAAGCATGCCAGTGCTCAGCTCACTTCCTCCGCTCTCACACAGATCTCCTGCCCAGAGAACGGTGCCCCCCACAATGACTGAGCAGGACCCCACTATTCAAGATAAGAGACATGCCCACATGCTGACCTAATCTGGACAGTGCTCCTTGAGACTGTGTCAAGCTGACAATTGAGATTAACCATCAAAAGTACTATAGAAGTGTTTGCCTAATGGTACGTGCTTTGTTTGAAAAGTACAGACAACAAAAATGTTGCAAATTCTAAATGAAACAATGAATTTGAAATACAGTACTAGGTAATTGCCAGGCATTCTATGTGGAAGTTGAATGTTTTATGTCAAGGGATAGGAAAAACCCTGTGAAATGTAGTATTTCTACTCAGCAGCTGATGACTAGCTTCCTTTCAGGACTAAAATTCTGTGCGTCATTTCCTAGGATGCCATAGCATCAGAATCACCACAGTTACCTGAGCATTTAAATGAACTTTATACGCCTGGTCCTTTAGCCAAATTCTGGTGTAATTTTCTGCTAACGTTGGATTGCCGTTTTTCACTTCATAAACTATGTGCTCAAATCTCGCTGAAGATTCCAATGGTTCAATTCGATAGCTGATATTTTCAAACTGCAGAAACCCCCTGAATATTCAGAAAGGCAATGATTATCAAAATCCTTCAGGGTCCTGTGAAAGCTACCATCTGAAATGTTGTGAGACATAAAAAACAACAGTGAGACAAATGATTTCACCTGTTTTCTTTTTCTTCTTGTCACCACCACTAACAGCCGCCATAATTTGCCTTAATTTGTATCTTTTTTCTAAATGTAGCTCAGGGTGGCCTTGAATTTTCAATCCTCTCACATCAGTCTCCTAAGTGCTGCAGTTACAGGCAGCATCACATCCAGCTCTACTCTCTTTTTACTTTTTTTTAAAAATTTTTTAATTGAATTTTTTGGTATTTCATACAGAACAGCTCAATCAGTCTTAATCATCTTTACACCCCCTTCCCCACTGGTGCCCTCACATAACCTCCCCCTCGAATTCATACATCTGTCATTTGTGTTAAGGCCTATTGTGTCAAGTTAGTGTTCCCAGACACCCTCAGTGCAAGTTCATCCACTGAGGTCTAGTCAGCCTATCTAGAGTCCCTCCCTTTAAGAAGACCAGCTCATCTTCACCCAGCAGTATATCAGCTGCCAATAGTTCTTCAACTAAGACTGGGGTCTGCTGTCCATTTCCCCAGTTCTTGGTTTTTGTCTGCTTGAGTTTGCATAGGTCTTGTGCATGCTGACACCATTGCCATAGAATCGTATGAGCAGGGTCCCAGAAGCTTGTAGGACTCTGTTTCCATATGGTCATGCACCTCCTCCCTGGCTCTTGCAATCTTTCCTCCCCCTCTTCTGCAATGGTCCCTGAGCCCTGGGTGGGTGAAGTTTAATATAGGAGTCCTGTCTAAGAAACAGTATTCTACAGACTCTTAATCTCTATACTTTGGCCATTTGTGACCTTTTGTGTTCCTGGTCTTCTGTTACATGAGGGAGCATCATTAATGAGAACTGAGAGATTCATTAGTGATCTCTTTACCCTGTTCTATGTTCTGTGAGCCTTAGGTGTAGAAGCTGCATTGTAGATGTGTCACTTAGGCCTGGGCAATTCATAGACAATATCTGTGTGTGACCAGTTGTGGTACTTGGTAACAGTCTCCGGTACAAAAGAAGCTTCTTTGATGAGTGGTGGCTAGGATATTTGTCTGTAAATATAAGGATACATATTTTATACATAGTAAGAAATTACATTAGTCTAGGGCTGTGATAGTCTTGGGATTTTCTCTAAGATCTATGACATGTCCAGTCATGTGTATTTGGCTATATTTACAGTACCACACATAAGTTTCCCACCCATTGAGTAGAATTTTATTCCAATTAGGTAGCTGTTGACTGTCCACAAAGTTGCTCTCTTTTTAAAAAGGAGATTTTATAATTCAAGATGTTTGGAGGCTCGGGGATAGGGAGAGAAAACTGAAGTATACTTCTATGTCTCAGGGAACAGAAAGAGCCAGGAAGGGAAACACATTCTGATGAGAGGAAAGAGAAAGAGCTCTGGGAATCAAGAAAGAGGTGAATGGAAAAACTGAATCAGGAAAGCACTCGGAGAAAAGCACAAACCAGTCTGCAACTTGGAGCTTGACTCCCCAGCACGGGAGAAACCTAGACCCAGCAGGCACAAGGGGAGCCAGAGAATGCACGCATACCACCTCACTGCTAACAGCAGACTGGCGTCCTAGATTCATACAACTCTTACACCCAGGGTGGAATGTGGCAACATGACTCCCCTGCACAGCAAGCTAGCGTTAGACAACAAAGCTGTGACATCTCTTACCAGCACTGAGGGCTGTAACTAGGGCCATCTAGAAAAGGCACCTAAGGTTAGGAATGACACTACTATGTGGGTCAGAAAACATTTGTGTGTGTGTGTGTGTGTGTATATATATAATGTATAAAATCATGCATATATATTTGTATTTCAAACTATACTACAAAATGACATGTTGTAGATGTAAAACAGACAGAGCAGTGGACTAGGACAGAGAACCCAGAAATAAGCCCACTCATCTACAGCCAACTTATTTTTTATTATAGTTTATTGAACTTATGCAAATTTCAATTTTGATCATATTTAGATCCCTTCCCCTATCTGAAGCCCCTTTTACTGCCCCCACACAATCACCCAATTCATGTGCTCTAATCTCTCTCTCTCTCTCTCTCTCTCTCTCTCTATCTATCTATCTAACTATCTATCTACCTACCTACCTAACTATCTATCTAGGCTTGTGGAGTAAGGTTTGTCTCTCCAATACCTCATCCATGTGGGTCCACACTGGAGCCTGGTTAACCTACCAAGAGTCTCACCCTTAGATGAGACTGACTCCCCTTTCACAGCAGCTAAGGTCATTTTCCACAGTTGCAACAACAGCAGAGATTGAAGCAATAGCCTTTAAAGAGACAATGTGCTGGATAGCGTTAGTGTTGACTTGACACACCTGGGTTGAGGGAGCCTCAATTGGGGAATTTCCTTCATTGGACTGGACTGTGGCCATGTCCATGGGGCACCTTCTTGATTGTTGAGTGATGTGGGAGGGCCCAGCCCACTGTGGGTGGTGCCACCCCTGGGCAGGTGGGCCTGTATTGCATAAGCAGGCTGAGCTGGGGCCAGGAGAACAAGCCAGTAAGCAGAACTTCTCCATGGCCTGTGCTCCAGCTCCTGCCTCCAGGTTCCTGCCATGAGTTCCTACCTTGGGCTCCCTGATGAACTGTGATCAGGGAGATGTAAGATAAATAAACCCTTTCCTCCCCAAGTTGGCATTGGTCAGAGTGTTTTCTCACAGCAATGGAAAAACAAACTAGAACAAGGGACATTCTAAAATTTGCTTTTCTGAAATTATCCTTTCCTGCCCAGGATACTGGAGACCTCTCCGTTGAGGAGGCCCTCAACCGGAATATGTTTAGGGATTAACATTCAAAGGCTGTCATAAAAAAATCTTTCAGAGTTCAATTTCAAGTTTTTCCTGGTTTGTGTCTGCTTGCCACACATTCATTTTAAAGTGAATCCTATTTTACATGTGTATAAATATTCTCTAAGACGTTATTACCTAAGTCCCGAACAGACACTGACTGTCACAACAGAATCTGGAATTTCTGCAATGTGTCCTCGGTACTGACAATGCGTCTGAAAAGCAGATCACACGGGTAAATACAAATTCTTCTGAAACCAAGAGTGTATTGTTAAACATTTCAGAAGGCTTATGAGATGAAAATATTTGACACTATTAAGATCAGGAATTATACAGCACTATTCATGCAAATTCTCGGGAAACACAGTTTTGACACTTTTTTCACTTTGCACCTGTGGGTCTTCTGTGTTCTGTCTCTGATGTGGTATTTCCATGTATAGTAGTCATTCATGTAACAGCTCAGAGTTAACAGAACAAAACGTCGGAATTAGATTGTCAACACAGTGTCTGTTTGGGATATGGTACGGTAGCAGAGTGTGTGTGCAAGGACCTAGGTTCAGTACCAAGTAACCAGAACAAAATGTCTACAAGGAAAAAAAATTCTAAGTGTATTATATGTCCATGTCAACAAAGAAACATAACAGATGTCTAGGACACCTGACTCTTACCATAAAATAAGAAGATTCGGAATGCAAAGATCCAGTTTCGTTATACACAGAAATCAAAAAATTCTCGGATAAGAATGAGCTAAAAATAAAAAATTTAAGTCATAATTTAATATGAATATACACATCAGTAAATCAATGATAAATGTATCAATTCATACAGCGACATGATTTAATTACAGCAGTTCTGGTGTGGTGTCATTGCTGACACTGTTACAGCACTCAACCGCACTGTCAGGTATGGTCATTTGTGCCTATTTATGTCTTCACTCAGCAAGTACTACTTTGTCGACCTCATGAAGGCCTTGTCTGGATCCTGGAATGCAGCAACGAACATAGGCAAAGACTCTGGTCAGTAAGAGACACACATCACTCGCATGCTATATAACAGTGAATGAGGCCTGAGTATTGTGGGGGTGTTCATAGGAGTTTGTAGAATGACACTGTGAGGCTCTCCAGACAGATGACTAGACACAAAGAACAAGCCGTGTGGACTTTCGGGCAGTCACGACCGCATGCACGGATCTTGATAAGTTTGCGTAGACACAGAACAGCTGTGGTTCCACGTCTGGGATGGGCTGTGGAAGAATAGTGTGTGAGGTGATGAGATGGTAGAAGACTTTGGTGACTGGGTGCTGATGAAAACCGAAGCAAACAACATTTCAGACCACTGGGCCAAACTACTGCTCATAACAGACCCACATTTTAAAAGAACCAAACTCAATGCTGTGTTGAGAATATGCTGCATGTTACCAGAAGCAGAGGGACCAGGGAGAGGGCCGGAACTATCTCCCAGGCCATCCCTGCTGGAGGTTTGAATGAGGAAGTTTGAATGAGGAGGGCAACAGTAGTAGCCGTCCCATTGTGGACATATGTGAAGAGCAAACACATAGGTTTTTGAACAACTGGAAGAGAAGACTCATCTTTTACTGAGACCATTATGAGAAATTTAGGGGTAAGAAGCAGCCCAGAGCTTCACTTTGAGCAAATTACATACATGAATCCCACTGAATTGTATTTTTATTACCAAGTAAGTCATCAGCGTATGAGTTTATTGCAATGGGGAGATGCAAGAATATAAATGTGGGAGCAACCACGGAAACCGCATGGAAAGCCACAGGACTGAATGAAAAAGCTAGCTGACTGGATACATACTAAAAACAGGGTTCAGGAAGTACGCTAAAGCCCATAGAAGAACCTGCAAAGAAGCAAGACAGACAGACAGGAGTGATAATGCTGGAAGTCAGACCAGGACCAGGAGCCTCTGATATTTTGGGAGCCAACAGAGAAAGAATTGTGTGCAGCAAACAGACACTGACCAGTTATGCAAAATGGTACCAATTAATAGAGAAAAATGAAGAAACACAACCATGCCATTATAATATGAATATAATATAAGTCTTATCAACAATTCTAACCATTTTTAGTGAAATGCATTGAGGGAGGAATGAAAGGCCAGCATAAGGTTAGCAGATCTGAGTTAACTAAGTGCAGTCTCAAAGCAAGAGTGTTTCTTCAAGCTTATTCAACTGCAGAGATACAGGAAGACATGTAACGGTTGTCATAAGTCCATGTTCTAAAACCTGAGACAGGACAGTTCTCAGGAAATACTCAGCAAATGCAAACGAAGATACTAGAAAAGTCTGCTGACTGTTGCCTTGAACTGTGTGTGGGATTGGAAACCCACTGAAATTACGTGAGCCCTCTCTGAAGGAAGGGAACGCTAAACCTGAGCTAGAGCTGATGGCCACATCAACGCTGAAATCCTGAATTGGGCACTTGGGAGAATTTATACATAAAATGTATGCAGTGAGGTTTTTAAAAACACATATACAATTAATTCATCATAAAAGTGATGTATTAATATACAGGACCTAACTAATTCTAAACTGAAAAGTGGATTGGTAGAACAGTTTATATCGTACTGTTACTGAATTTAAATACCGTACAGAAACTTT
>NW_008330293.1:727745-733763 GCF_000622305.1 Nannospalax galili | reverse complement strand
TATCTTACTGTTTCCTGAGGTATAGGGTGTGCGGTTCCCCATCAACTGTAATGACATAAATCATCTAAAATGGAGCAAATTGATAGACAGTTTAGCAAATCAGAAGTATGTAATCTGACAGTATTTTTCATCCAGATTAATAAAAATAATTCAGTACTTTAAAAATGAACACATTATTTAGAATTTAGATGTATCAGTAAGAGTCCCAAGTGTCAGTTTTGGAGTGGATGATTAACGTATGGAGATGAATTGTTTAAAAAAGGAATATATTTTGAAAAAATATAATTTGAGTATTTTTCTATACATTTCTTTTATTCTATGAAGACATACATTTTTAATAAAAATAAATGCAACTTGACTGAGGACTATAATTTCATACGAAATATGATGAACTAATAAACCACTTATAAGCATAGGCCTTATATATATATGTATCTATATGTACACTCAGGTACATTTACCAGCTCTCAACATGTAAAACCAGGGGAGACAACCATCTGAGAATACAGACAAGAAGAGACAAGGAATACCACAAACTCAGAGGTGAGGGTCTCAGATCACAGACCGAGTGATTCATTGTCCTGTGCGTCATCCAAAACCTCACGGTGACTCTATGGAGCCACTGGACACGCCCACACATGCAGACTGACATCTCTCCTGGCCACTCTCCTCACTTGTTTGTCAAATCTGTGAACCTGGCAATGCTGGCAGTACTGTGACTAAACACCCAGGAAGTCCAAGAACACAGATGCAGGTGAGCTGCTCATAACCCAGACCTGAGGCCAACCTGAGGCCACTAGTCTCTTAACACCAAATTCCTCAGCAGGTCCAGCGCCTTGATGCAGACAGAGGGGGAGCAGAGGCAGTGAAGTCCTCCAGGATCTCAACCACAGTGCCGAGTGCACGATTAAAGAAAGCTGTTTCACATTCAAGGTTGTTTAAAGCTGGGTCAAAGGACTCCAAGTAGAATACATCCAACAAAGGAAAGAAATCATTCCTCAGAACACATGAAGTATTTGGTAAAACATGACCTTCGTACAAGTCTATTTCCTGTCCTTAGAGAAGAAAATACAGATATTATCCAAGAGTAGGGATTTGATTCAATGCCATGCTGTTTCCATAAACTTCTCATGCTGAGCCAAGGCTTGTCACATGCTGAGAATGATTGGCAGTACTTATGTTTGCTAATTTTTGTTTTGTTTTTCTTTGACACAGGGTCTCACTGTGTACATCAGGCTGGAATCAAACTCATGATGACCAACCCTCTTACTGCCCATCCTGAGTGCTGGGTTTATAGGCTTGTCCCACCAGGCATGTTTATATCTGTTAAATATCTTTTTATACTCACCAAGCTATACCTAATCAAAAAAATAGCTATGATAATTTTACACTGAGGGCATGTTAAAATTTAAGCCTTTAAATATTTTGATTATTATGTTTAATTTATGTGTATGAGTGTATTGCCTGCATGTAGGTAGGTGCACCCATGTCGTGCAATGCTGGTGGAAGTCAGAAGAGGGCATCGGATCCCCTGGAACTGGACTAAGGGACGATTGTTAGCTGCCATGTGGATGCAGGGAATCCAACCTGGGTCAAGAGCAGCTAGTGCTCTTAATTGCTGCCTCATCTCTCCAGCTCAAAAATTTAAATATTTTTAAATTACTAAAATATAATATCATACATGGGCATTGCATAATGACAGAGAAATCAATTCTCTATGATGACTAAACAATACTTGGTGTGTACGTGCCTAAAAACTGACCATCAAAATACACAAGGCAAAACAGGGATGACAGTACATGGTATATTCCCAGCACTTGAGAGGCTGGGGTGGAGGAAGGTGAGTTGAAGGCCAGTAACAGGCTCCCAAGAAACCTGCACTATATCTGTCTCAAAAAGGAAAAATACTGGAGTCGCTATAATAGTTGGAGACCTTACCTTCTCTTACATACGTATAAGACAGATCAAGCAGGCAGAGGTTAGGAGGGAGATACTAGAACTCAATAGCATCGTCAACGCCCTGGGTACAATAGGTGTGTCCACCATTCACTGGCAGATGGGTGTGTCTGCATGTCTGCAGTTCACCTGCAGCAGAACACCCACTTGTCTCGTTCTCCCAATGAAGCACATCTTAGCAAATGTAAAATAAAAAAAAAGCACATAATGTATGTTTAGATCACAGTGGAATTAAACTATAAATTCCAAGTTAACTCAAGACACTTAAATAACACAAGTTAAATAAATGTAAGAAAAATTAAAACATATCTGCAATTAAGAGATAAAAAAATGCAGCTTCTCAAAATGTGTGTGATGCAGTGGAAGCAGGACCCAGAAGGGAGTCCACGGCCTGGGATCATAGAAGACACGCTCCTTCTGTTAGGAAAGAAAAAAACTAAGCAATTTAAGCTTCTACCTTGAAAACTAGAAAAAAGATCAAGTCCAAAGCAAACAGAAAAAGAATGATTTAAAAATGTAACAGGCATCAGTGAGACTGAAAAAAGGAGAATTGTTACAAAAAGACAACAAATTCAAAAGCTGGTTATTTGTATAGGCTGATAAAACTGAAAAGCCTTTCACCAGGAGAGGAGGCCACATATTATGTCCAAAATGAAAAAGAAGACATCACTACAGATCCCACATATGAAGAAAAATTAACACAAGAATACTCTAAACAACCTTCACCATAAGGAAATGATCATTTTAAAGAAAATTTATTGAAACACTATTGTGTGTGTATGTGTGTGTGTGTGTAATATTGAAGACAGGCCTCATGGCACAGACTGACAATCCCAACTACTTGGGAGACTGAGGCATGGATATCGCCAGCCTGGATGATTTAACAAGACTCTGACTTAAAAACAGAAAGTATAAAAAAGGGTGTAGATACTTTTAATAATAGGCACAAGTCCTGAGATCAGTCCCAACTACTGAAAAATAAATAAACATCAGATAAATAATGACATGACAACATATTGATATGTAAAATTAAAGTGTTGCTAAGTATAACTCAAAAATAAATATATAAAAATAATTCTATGGTGACAATTTTGTAGCAAGCATAAAATAGACCAATCTCCTGAAAAACACAGTTTCTCAAAATTCACACAAGGAGAAATAGGCTGTTTGAGTGGTTCTACATCTATGAAAGAAATTGAATCCACAATAACATTCCAACACAGAAATCACCAGGTGCAGACAAATTCACTAGTGAAATCTATAAAATAGTTAAGGAAGAAATTAAATGAATTGCCTATAAGCTAGTTTAAGAGATAGAAGCAAAAAGAATACTTCCTGCATCATTCTGTGGGCCTAGAAAAAAATTCTCAACAAAATAATAGCAATGTATAAAAATAACTATATACCAATTCTGAGATTTATATCAGGAAATGATGATGCAAGACTAATAATCAGCTAATATAATTCACTACATCAACAAAGTAACAGAGAAAAGAATCACATGACTACACAACAGATATGGAAAAATAATTTAATAACAATAACAAACTTTCAGCAAACTAGGAATAAGGGTGGCTTATTTAACTTAATAGCATCCTTTTTAGAGTCTACGTTTATTTTCATACTTAATGTTGACAAAGTAAAAGCTCTCATGCTCTGTACGAGGAACAGAGAACTCTGACATCCTTTATAGCATCATACTGTAAGCCCTGGACAAGATAATATAAAGAACAGAAATGAAAAATGTTCATATCCAGGAGAAGAAACGAAAGTGACCTTTTAGTGGACATGATTTTCCGTGTAGAACACTTGAAAGAATCAATTCTCTGAAACCTCCTGAAGCTCATAATCATTACAAAGAGGCAACATACAAAGTAAATTGCTATATGCCAGCAATGAACAAGAGGAATTTGTAATTAGCACAGCACCATTTACATTTGCACCCCAAACTGAAGTACTTACATTCACAGCTAATGAAACCATGAACAAAGACTTCCACAAAGAAAAGTACAAAGTACTAATGGAGTAAATCCAAGAGCCAAACAAATGGTATCTACCTCATGTTCAGAGATAGCAACACTCAGCCGTCAAGATGTCAGT
This sequence comes from Nannospalax galili, assembly GCF_000622305.1. Lineage (NCBI taxonomy): Eukaryota > Metazoa > Chordata > Mammalia > Rodentia > Spalacidae > Nannospalax > Nannospalax galili. The sequence continues at coordinate 729,707 of NW_008330293.1, read as the reverse complement.
CCTTTCTAACTCAGCGAGTAGGTTCAAGGCACTTATCAAAATTCTAGTTGGTTCTTTCGTGGCTATTCACAAATAGAGTCCAAATTTTATATAGGAAACATAAGACCAAGAGTAATGAACATGGCTGGGCATGATGGAACAAGCTTTTAATCTCAGCACTCTGGAGGCAGAGGCAGGCAGAGCTCTATGAGTTCAAGGCCGGCCTGGTCTACATAGAGAGTTCCAGAATAGCTGGGGCTATAGGAAGACCCTGTCTCAAAAAGACCCCCCCCCAAAAAAGAGTAATTAACATGATATTGAAGAAGGCCAAATCGGAGGACTCACGGTAAATGATGGCAAGACAGACCTGAAGGTGCAGTAATAAAATACAGTGTGCAGGGAAGGCACAGCCAGCGAGCACAGAAGCGCATAAATGTAGTGAACTGACATCTGACTAGCAAAGGCAGTTCACAATGAATCAAAGATTTTCTTTTCAACAAAGGCACAGGAACAATCAGACTACATTTACAAATGAAAAAATATAGAGAAAAAGTTAAGGTACAACAAAATTAACTGGAGATGAGAGGCAGACCAAAATGTAAAATATAAAACTACCTAAAGAAAACATGGGGAATTTAGGCCATGCTGATTATGCTGGTGACCATTTAGTGAAATTCCTAAAGAACAGTCCATAAAAATGGGTAAGATGGACGTCATTAAAAAGTGAGAACTGTTATGGGCTGGCAGAAAATATCTAATAAATGACTGTTAATCCCAAACATATAAGTAAGTCTTATTCTTCAACAACAGAAAACAAACAATTCAAATATTTGAAACATTGAACAAGCACTCCAATCGAAGGAGACGTATGCAAAACTGTATCCTCTGTTTTATGGCATTAAGGAATTGCAAATTAAAACAATGATGAAATACGTCCATATACCTTTTTAAATATCACAATTTCAAATGTGGGAAGTGGGGCTGGAGAGATGGCTCAGCGAATAAGAGCACTGGTTGTTCTTGTAGAAGACCCGGGTTCAAATCTCAGGACCCATAGTACGGTTAACATCCATCCGTAACACCAGTTCCAGGGGATCTGACACTTCTGTCCTCCACAGACATTGCACAACACTGGTGCATTTACATACATGTAAGCATAACACTCATACACATAAGAATAGATAAATATGTGGGAAGGATGTTAAACTGTTTGGAATATTAAACTGTCCTTATTCTTTGCTAGCAAAACAGTAGAAACATTTTGAAAGATAGTTTGGAAATTTCTTTTATTTATTTATTATTCATTTATCTATTTATTATTGTGTATGTTTGTATGAAGTGTTCATGAGGAGTTCAGAAGAAAACTGTGAGGAGTTGGTTTCTTCTTTCCACTGTGGGTCTGGGAACCAAACTCAGGTTAGGCTTGCACAGCAAGTTCTTTTGTCTGAGTCTTAGTTTGACAGTTTCTTACAAAACTACACGTCTCCTTACCAAAAAGTTTAACAGTCACTATTGTCACTATCTTGCTATTTACCTATAAGACTATAACACCTTTAATATAGCACTTGGGAGGCAGAGCTAGGCAGATCTCTGTGATATCGAGGCCAGCAAGTTACAGGCCAGCTGTGGACACAGGGAGGCCCTGCCTCAAAAAGATTCACCTCAAATTTTGTATGAGCTCAGGAACACTGGTAGCAGCTTTATTTATAATTACCCAAAGAAAGCAACCAAAATGTGCTTCAAGAAATGAATTAATAAAAAATTTTGGCACATCTAGACAATGTAATATTACTTAGCAGTGGAAGGTGGTTATCATGCCATTAAAAAAAAAAATGATAGAGCTGGTCACGGTGGCGCACGCCTTTAATCCCAGCACTTGGGAGGCAGAGGCAGGAGGATCTTTGTGAGTTCAAGGCCAGCCTGGTCCACATAGTGAGTTCCAGGCCAGCTGGGGCTACAGGGAGACCCCATCTCAAAAAGACC
>NW_008330293.1:714039-727620 GCF_000622305.1 Nannospalax galili | reverse complement strand
TTAAGTGAAAAAAAAAAAAAAAAATCTGAAAAGCCTATAGACCATACTAACGTAACTGCAACACGGTCTAGAAAAGGCCAAATTGCAAAGATGAAGCCTGCCAGGGTGTTTGGGAAAAACAGGGCCAAGCACAAGGGATTGTCTAGTGCCGAACCTGGCATCACACATTTGTTCCAGTTGACAGACTATACAGCTGGGGTGGCGGGGGGAGTGCATTCAACACTGAGGTCTCTGACCAGAGAGAAGCACAGAATGATTACAACTGAAAGACATCGCGAAAACACCAGGACTCAAAGAACAATAGACCTAAAGTCAAAGCAAGTGCAACATGGAGCGATCACTGAGACTTGAAACAAAGACAGCAACAAAATGTTAAACCAAACCTGCTTCTTTGGATGGGTAAATCCCATCAAATCTAACAAAAAATGAAAAATATGCCAATTAGAACCTCAGAAATTAAACCAGTGATGCCAGTGGACATGCCCACACCAGAGGGCAAACAGACAACACTACCCCATCACCCACACAGTTTACACAGCTAACTGCGATTAAAAGAAATTGATTCATGTTGCATACATGTTACAGCTCATCCAATACAGAATAGATGATCTTAAGAACTTTAAACCCAGTGCGGACATTGAATTAGGTGGGAAAATAAGAAGTAAAACTGTCGCTGGTGTGGTGGCAAATGCCTGTGGTCCCAGACAGAGGCTGAGGTAGAGGACTGCGGAGTTCAAGGCTAACCTGACTTACTTGGTGAGATCCTAACTTGAGCAAGAAAAAGAAAGGAGGGGATGAAGGGGCAGGAAGGAAGCCTGCCTGCAGATATGATGACTGGCTTTGTATAAAATTCCAAAACATCTACAAAGAAATACACACACGATAACAAATGCAGTGGCTTCATGTTCTCTCAGTCACTGTTCCTACAAAGGTCTTGTGATCTTGCTTACCTGGAACCCATCAGACATTTTCCAAACTACTTTTCATATAACATTTATACATTGCAACCTTTTTCATCATAATTAGCCAAATATGGAATTTTAAAAAATAATTCCTCTCTTTAAGAAAACCAACTTATTTCTAGTTGAGCGACCATGAACAAAACTGATAATTGCATGTTGGGTCATTGCCATGTGCATTTCCCATTGATCTGTTTTGTAATGACTTTTTTCGGTCAGAGTGATTTCTGGGAAGTGTTCAGCATTACTTGAAATTAAGAACAAGGAAGAGGACCAGCGGGATACTCAGTGGCTAAAGGTGCCTTCAGCCAAGCCTGAGGACCCAAGTTCGACATCTGGGTCCCACGTGGTGAAGCAGAGAATCTGCCATGGACACGCACACATTCACACATGCACACAAGTAAGTAAATAAAAGGTCAAAGAAAAATTTGATAAGAGGTGGAGGAGTCTAGAAAGAGAGAGGACGTGATGCCCAAACAGCAACGAGACCGAAAAAAATCCCGCGGAGGTGACAGGCGACTAGGACCTGGGTTAACGCAAAGGCAAACAAAATGTCCTTCAAACTTTAAGCACGACGCAGCTGTGCGCACTGACCTTCCCTTCCCGAGCTCCGCTCCTGCTCCCTCCTATCTTGCGTGGCACCGTGAGGTGCAGGCATGCTCCTTGAGAATCTGCAGCAAGAACACGAGTTTTCCTGTTTGTTTTGGTTTGTTTATCTTGTCTGCGTTGGCCTCGGTCCAACAAACACTCTTTTTTAAAGTATTTTGTTATCTTTATGTTACGTGTATGTCTGTATTGCCTACATGTATGTGATTGCACCCGTGTCATGCAGGGCCTGGGGAAGTCAGAGGAAGGAGTTGGGTCCCCTGGAACCGGAGGTACAGACGGTTGTTAGCTGCCGTGTGGATGCTGGGAATCGAACCCAGGTCCTCTGCAAGAGCAGATGGTGCTCTTCACCGCTGAGCCAGCTCTCCTGCCCTCCAGCAAACATTCCTGAGTACAACCCGGGGGATAACAGGGTCAGGCTTCTGTGCAAACCCAGCCTCTTTCTTGGTACACAACTTTAAGTACATTTCCGGAGGCCCCTTGAAAACCACCGAGATTCAGACGTCTAGCTCGACTGGGTCATCCGGATCCTTTCCAGAGTCCTGCTGAAGTCCGGCCCTGAGGAGCAAACTGAGCTCCCGGGACACACGCACCTGCATCCTTCTACCCAGGATGCGCTCACCTCACCTCCCACAGCTGGTTGAGGTGTCCTGCTGTGGGTCCAGGCGCAAGGGCAGAGTGGATGCCACTGGCATTACCCTGGGTTCTCCTGAAAGGGTTCGGGGCTGGGAAAGGTGGAGGAGGGTGTCCTCGGGAATCCCCAACCCTAGCCTTTCTCAGCAGCTGGAAGGAGGAGAGGAAGAACTCCAGGCGGGCTGCACTTACCAAGGCGGGCTAGCAGCCCTGGGAGCTCAGCCAGGAGGAGGAGCAGGAGGAGGAGGCGGACCATGGTCCAGGCAGGCGCAGACAGCCAGGCGGTTGGGCTCGCGCGCAGCTGGGGAAGAAGGCACACTGAGCAGTTCTGGCTGGAGGGCCGAGCCCAGCGGCTTCCAGGGGCCAACTTCTAGTGCGAGGCCCTCACAGGAGGGATAAAAGGACGAAAACGCATGATTTGCCTTTTTTGGCAATTTTTTGTTCTCCATGGTTTTCTGGCAGGTTTTATTTCTTTTGGAGATGATGAAAATCATACTAGAAATATCACGCACAGTGCCTGCTGCCTCAGTTTGGCAAACAAGGGAAAAAAGTGGAACTTGATCTTGGAGAGACAATCAAAAAGCACTTTTTCCCCCCTGTGTCTTTCTTACAATACTGCCTTGTAATTGGTAGAGACAAGGGAAAGGAAAGTTTAAAGTGCAACATTTAGGTCTGCAAAGCCGGTTCGCCAGTAGCCATATAGCTCAAGCCTCCTGCACTGCAGCAGCACACCCTCCTGCACAGAGTGTGCTAGCAGCCACAAAAGTAAACTAAGGTCACCCAGATAGAACAGTCTTCTATGTATGGCTATACCCAGACAACAATTTACTAGGAAGCTGGAGGGATGAGTCAGTGGTTAAGAGCACTGGCTGCTCTTCCAGAGGACCAGGGTTCAGTTCCCAGGACCCATATGGTAGCTAACAACTGCAACAGTTAAATACAGGGGATCCAACACCCTCTTCTGGCCTCCACAGGCATTGCACACATGGGTGCACTTACGTGCAGGCAAAACACTCATACACATCAAATAGAAATGAATATATTTTAAAGAGATTGGTATGAAAATAAAACAGACATGGTCATCATGGTTCAATATTAGTGGCTGTAAAGAAAAGGGAAACAGGACCATAACATTTTGTACTTTCTAAGTGGCTGTATTGTGACAGTTCATATGTCACAGGAGTCACAGGTTTGAAGTGCACAAGTGATTGATTTTAGTGTGCCATGGTTATGTGCAATCATTATTAATTTTACCCCCAAATAAACACTTGTCCTGTAGTCTTCATCCCTCCCCATTTTTTCCTTCCCAGGCTACACTTTGTCCTTAAACAGTGGTAAACTAAGTCTTATCCCTTCTGAGGTCCCTGTTCTAGACATCTCAAATACATGACACATGTATATTGGACTAGCTTTTGAGGTAAATGGATGGTCTCCTAATTCAGGCCTAATGTTCTAAGGTGCAGAGGTGGACCATGATCCCCTGCTGCAAGGGGATCAGGAATCAGGGGGACTGTAACAAGGAAACCACATGCAGAAAAGTTCAGTTATGGAAGCAGTTGGCAGGAATGTTGGGCTTCCCAGACATCAAAGGAACAGAAATTCAGTCCACACTACAAACAACTCCACCAGGACTAACTTGGTGAACCAACAGTTACTGCACTACTTACAGGAGCGTGGGTGACTCACACACAGCTGCATCAACCAGAAGGTGCATCCCAGCGCGGGCGAAGACTCATGGAAGTTGCGTGTGTGTGTGGGGGGGGACTCTATGCCCTCATGAGTCACAACTTTCTGAAGTGAGCTTTCTGAGCTTTGTACATTTGCTTAGCTCCCTAAATCACATAATTTATGACCCTCCATTCTCCATTTTGGAGAAATGATTAAACTGAGAGGAAATAGCGACTTAACACCCAATGACAAAGATTTCAGTTTTCAAGGAATGTAGTAGCCTCATCCCTACCTCTGAGCAGAAATTTAGGAAACTGCTTTAAAAGAGAGTGGTTGCAAGCTAGGAAGTGGTGGTGGCACATGTCTTTAATCCCAGCACTCTGGAGGCAGAGGTGGGTGGATCTCCGTGAGATCAAGGCCAGCCTGGTCTGCATAGCTAGTTCCAGGCCAGCTGAGGCTACAGGGAGACTCTGCCTCCAGAAAAGCAACAAAACCAAGAATAGTGACTCTCTGGGCCTGCAGGGACTGGCCTGACCCTCCAGCTCTCCCTCTCTGCCTCCTGAAATCTGGAATGGGTAGGGCAAAGGACTCGGGGGACTGGAGCAGAGCAAGCGGCAGTGTGCGCACCTGGCCACCGGCACCTGGAGGCTCAGCTGCGGTAGAGAGTGGGATATCTGCAGCTTAGAAAGCAAGTCTCCTAACGTCCAGGGCTTCTTTCTTACTAAAGGGTCCTGGCAGACACAAGAATCAACAGAAACAACTTTGAATATTTTCAGCCACAGTATTTATTTGGAGGTTGGTGCACAATCCACAGGAAAAACAGAGAAGGAGCTGTTTCTCCTTGCATCAGATCATTTAAGAGTGAGTTTCTTGAGAATATCCTTTTCCCACGTGGCTTTTGATATCACATAATTGCTGTTGTAAAAGAAATACAAAAAGTAGAAATGCTACATTGTCATCATTATTAAAACACAATCCAATTTCTACTGTGTAACTACAGGGGTAGTAACTAATGCAGTAAATGAACATAGTAAGACAGTGACTGAACTGTGCTTTCCTGCGCCTGTGACCCACGGACCGTATGAAGCAGCTTCTTTTCAATGACTGTCGTGCAAAAGAAAATGCTCTCAAATGAGGTTTATATGTTTCAGTTCCATTTTTCTAAACTTCACATGAGCAAAGGAGAATCATCAACAGGAAACAGAAGTTGAAGACACAGTCTTGCCTACTCGTCATCTACAGAGTAGATGCCATTTCCAGCCCCCTGTGCACCCCCTGCTGCCCTCCCTACAAAGTTCAAAGATCAAACACATTGTCTCTCCTCCACATCTTCACTCAAACACCAACCCAGGTCTCACCAGCTGTGAGAATTTATCATTGCAAAAGTATCTCTATCCATTCTGCCCAAATCTTGAGGACTTTGAGATTCTTTCTTTTCTTCTAAACCCCGAGTTAACGCTTCTCAGCGTAACCCAATCATGTCTCTCAAAACTTCTTTTCTCTCTTTTCTGTTACCAACTCTTGCCCCTTTCACATCTTTGCTGTTCATTTTCTCCTACTTTATGCTGAGAAATTTATGGAAACCAAACCAGGATAATCCTACTCTCAACTATTTCAGAACTATTTTGACACTATCCCTGTTCATACATGAAAAGTGAAATCCCTCCTCATGGCATGCTATAATCTGCCAGCTCATGGCTGGCTTTGCAGATTGCTTCTTTCATCATTCATAAACTGAAAATCAATGTGAAAAGTTATTAAAAGAACAAACGATACAGAGAGGGTCTATACATTTCAAGCCCAGGGCCTCATGTATGCCAGGCAAGCATACTGCTGAGCTACTTAAAAATTAAAAACTGGTCTTTTCTTCCTGATCCATATCAATAAACATTATGTCAGTGTTTCAAAAAAACCACTTTGTTACTTTATGTATATGAGTGTTTTGCCTGCATGTATGTGAGTACACCACATGCATGCAGTGCCCCACAGAGGCCAGAAGAGAGTGTCAGATCCCCTGGGACTACAGTTATGGACCGTTGTTAGCTTCCATGTAGGTGCTGGGAATTGAACCTGGGTTCTCTGGAAGAACAGCAAGTATTCCTAACCACTGAGCAATCTCTTCAGCCCCTTTGCCAGTGTTTCTTAAGGAAATCCATTTACCTCTAAAACTTATCCGTACTATATCCTTACTGTCTGAAAGGCTGAGGTGCTATCTCCACTTCTACCCTGTGGAAAGGACTTTTTTCACAAATAACTTATACCTAACCCCGTAACTAAAAAATTATCTTATGTTCTGAGATCATTTAACACTCTCAGCTTGCTTTCAATGTAAAACAAGCTTACTAGGCCTTTGTGTGTGTGTGTGTGTGTGTGTGTGTGTGTGTGTGTGTGTGTGCAAATGATGCTGGGATTACATTGATGGCATCTGCTTGTGCTTCTGTGTGTTAACTTAGGTCAGTAGGGATCCAAGAGGAAAAGTTCTCTGAAAAAAAACAATCTTTCTGCTTTTTCCTTCCCCATCTCATGCTTGGATATACTGTGTCAATAGAGAGCAGGGTCTTTGTTCCAGAGCAGAGTTCCTGGAGAAATCTGAAGGAAAAAGTTCTCAGAACAGTTCAGGTCCCACTCTTGGTTTAGATGGATGCTAAGAACAAGAACCAGGCTGTCTTTCTTCAGACATTGCCAGAATGTGGCATCACACTGCCATAATAGAATGTTTATAAAACAAAACAAGCACAAACGAAAAAACCAGCTTTGAACTTGTAAAGAATGTGTTTGAAATTTAAATCTTCCAATGACTCAGAAAGAGAGAGAGAGAGAGAGAGAGAGAGAGAGAGCCTCTAAGCACCCGATGAGTTTCATGCACCTGGCCTTATTACTCCCCCTGTAACAGTTTCCTGGCAAACTGTCATCCTTGCTTTGCTAGCAATCAAGCATTCTGTTCTGTTTTGTTTTTCCTCGTTGGGGCCTTCATGTGTTGGAAAGCTACCAGTTAGATGCACTTGGATAATTCTGTCAGCCATGTGTCTGTGGGTTGTGTGGAACCCTCCTCCTTGGCCCCCTCCCCTGGACTCCCTAGACCCCTGCCCCTATTTAGGACTAACTGCTCTTTTCGCTTCTGTAAATCGCTTGGCTTGAGGGAACCATTTTGACTGCTGATTCCTCCATTTTTGTGATGTCTCATGGACATAGACTAGGCAAGCCTGGGATGTCCAGGGGGCCCGGGCAGGTTTGAGGCCTTATAAGGAATAAACAAGATCCTCTAGCCCTGAAGATAACAGTCAGCATATTCCACAGCCCTGAGGGCAGCACCCACCAATGAGAGGTCTCCAAGACTGTAACCAATCAATTCAAAAGTATGTTGGCACACATGGGTTCTTTGGACCAATCAAAATATAACTCTGTCATTCCCCTCCTCCTTTGTCTGAAACCTATGAAAATCACCCCTCCCCACCGCAATCGGGGCTCTCAGAAGAACCTACCACCTTAGTTTGGTCTGAGAGTCTGAGCTTAAGCCTGAATAAAGACTCTGTTCTTGCATGCTCTCTGGACTCCACGGTAATTCTTGGGGATCCGTTCTCTGGGCACAACAGGTTGGAGTTGGGAGCCTTGATCAATAACTCTGGTATAGTGTGGGTATCTAGATTGAACATATAGCCAAGATATGGGGCAATAAGATTGATCTAGGGATGTTTAAATTTTAAAATAAGAAATTGAGTCACTGTGCCTCTCCCACCCTGATACTTGGTGACAATTTCACACATGTGGTTAGAAATTTTGTATAATATATAATGCATGTTTCTTTTACCCTGTCTTATGGTAAAGAATTGCCTTTCTATTTCGCAGGAAGTGTGCCTTTAGCATATTTCCTGGTCCTTCATCAGTGTAAGGACTGCCTCTCATCTCTGGTTATATCATAGGGTGTATGTGTTAAAATGGTTCTGCCAGTTTAAACTCAAGACTGTTGCCTAGACTACAACTTACTGATAGTCTGTAAACACGAAGAAATGCTTCAATTCCTTACATCTATTTTCTAATTTCTAATAGGGTAACAATCACCATTGAGTCTTAGGAAGAAATATATAGATATATTACGAATATATATATATATATATAACAAAAATATATGCATACACACACATATATGTTGGGGGAGAAATCACTTGTAAATTTGTAAACTAGATCCTTAAATGATCACGCAAACAGCCTGTTCATAAATACAATATTGGAAATCTTTCTACTGGTCTTATTTTAGCTTGTGAAACGGACACACAGGAATCTGAATGAGGAAACATGGGAATAATGGTTTTCTCATATGAGGTACTTTTTAAAGAAAGTATAAATTACATCATTTTGTAAATAATTTGATTTATTCAGTCACCTTTAACTCTATGACTGGTTGCTGACTTTGTTGCTGTCTTCTGTTACAGATCTGTATAAAAGAGATAGGATTGTTTTAGGCCTATAAAATATTGTAATCGTGAGAGAAATCAAGAAAATGACAAAAGCTTAATTTATGCTAAATAATCAATTACTATACACCAGCACAGCACCTTCTTCGCAGCTGATATCCAACGCAAACATCTTACATTCTAGCACTTGGTCTTTTTCAAATGCTACCAAACTACCAAAGATATGAAAACCTTTTCATTTTAACATTTCAAAGCAACAACCCAGCCATTATTTCGATCTCTCTTATCTACGTGGAAGATGGGATGAGGTATTAAAATATTCGTTGTAATAGTTCTCTTTATTTGTATAAATTTACATATACATCTCAAATTCCTGTCTCTGTAGTTATATTTCTATCAAGTAACTATAAAGAATTCATTATTTATGACCTGAGAGGTGGTAATCTGCTTGAAAATGAGGGAATATGCTGGGCAAAGGCGGCCAGAGCAGCCAGTGTTAGTGGCTGGAGCAGAGGGCGATGATGCTCGTTGTCTTCCGACTCAGGGCCGCACCTCAGAGCTTCAGCTCTGCCACATTTTCCCCTGTGCAGACCTGGAACCACCTGTATTTGTACAGCTTAAGCCACTTTGACGTGATTTTGTCATTTTTGACCAATGAGTCCTTACCAAAAATAAACAAATAAATACTAAAAGTTGAATTTCTGCCAATTCTCTAGATTTTTGTGCAGGAAGACTTACACCAATTACCACATAATTAAGTGGTTTTATAATAACTCAATTATTTTCTAGCTGTTTACATAAATCATTTAGAACACTGCCCTGAATTTAACTAGTTGCTGCTACACTTCAATAATTACTAATTTGAGAAACAGAGATGTTGCTGGAAATTTTATGTCACACTTTTCCTTTAGGACAAAAGAGCTCCCTGTTTCCCCAGTCTCCCCCGGCTTGTATGGGTGTCATGGCTGAGCAAGGACTGCACAGCACCTTGATTATAAGTCAGAAGCACACAGACACTTGATTTCTTGCCCTTACTTTCCTTTCTTCTTCGTATTTCTAGTCACAAAATTTGCTCCAAAGCCTGTCTCTGTTGATCTCCTGGGCATTGAAATGACTTCCAACGTGAGGAGACTCGGGTTGCTTGGAAAACATCAGAACCTTCCAAATGAATTACATGTCTTTTAGCTGAAGGGTACTGAAGGTTTACTGAGTAGCTTCAGTTGTCCTGGGCTCAGGGGGACATGGAGGATGCTTGTCTGAAAATTGAAAGCAGCCCAGTTGTGCTCCGAAACCTTGTTCTGAGTTGTTCTCCCCGTTCGCTCAAGCAGCCGCCCATCCAAGAAGCTGAGTTTCTCTACTTAACCACGTTCGAACACTTTCCATGGCACATTTTAAATACTAATCTGTTACTTACATTCTTAAAGCTTCTCTGTGCCAGAATCTCTTTGATGTCCTCCTTTTAACAACAATGACGGCAATAATAAGGAGGAAAGGCAGAAAAATGTAGAAACTGATCAAAAGTCCTTTTTTATAAGTGCCACGACGTTTTACAATCAAGGGTGTGCTTTTATCTGAAAATGTGAGAGTACCTTTTAACTTTTTATAAAAGTATGGTCAAATCACACTTGTGATTTGAATTACAAAAATGTGAAACTTAAATATTACAGTTGAGTAACGATTAAATTCGACTCAAAAGTGTTTACTAATCTTTGTGCCTATGACCCAAAGTACAATATGTAATTATCTCTAAATTATATCTATACTCAGTATACTTCTACATACTTTTTTTTTTATCTTTTTGAGACAGAGTCTCCCTGTAGCCCCAGCAGGCCTGGAACTCTCTTTGTAACCCAGGCTGGCCTCGAACTCACAGGGTTCCACCGGCTTATGTCTCCTGAGTGCTGGGATTAAAGGCATGTGCCACTGTGACAGGTCTACTTCTATGTACTCTAAATAAACAGCCATTTATAAAATGTAGTCACCCATAATATATAACTTATTTGACAGACATGTAGTATAATCTCTCTGTGTATACTTAATCTTATAAAGTCAAGGTTACACTGGCTCTTTCTACTAATTGCTAATTAGGAGACATAAACTTTGTATTATTGTCTAATAATAGGTTCTTCAGGTTACAGATAGAAAAAAAACTATTTTTGAAATAGTTACAAAATTTTATTAAGATATCTGAGGCCTACCTCTTTTCTTAAAAAAAATAAACTAGATTAAATTGCCATACCATCTATACAAGATGGTATTGTTATCATCTTACTACTAGATTAGATTGCCACATCATCTACACAGGATGGAATTGTTCTCATCTACTTTATCAATTAGAAAATAGAAATAATTCTGTTAAAAGACATATATACAATCATTAAGAATATTGAGAAAAATAAAATCAATGGAAACTTGGCATCATCAAACAAAAGAAATAAGTTAGACAACCAAATTCTTTAAAAATCAAGCAGTCAGAACTACCAGCAAAATAAGCATTTTGTTAGAAAATATAATGAAGAAAAATCGTCCCACAAAAGACATGGGATCAGGGATGAAAGCACACAATCCAGTTGCTTGTTCATCTGAAATGATTCAATCAAAGGAGTTCGGCTCAGGGCGTTTGCTACTGTAAGAAAAGAACTGGAAGGTGTATGAAAATATCAAAGTCACAGAAACAGGCAAGTCTCAGACTGTGGTAGAGCCGCATGCTGCTCATGTTCCCCACATTTCCACATGCAACAGAAAACATCACAATGTACCACAACATGTCACCATATGCCATGGTAATGCCACAATGTGCCACAACATGTCACAATGTGCCACGTGTCACAGTATGACATGCCCTAGTTTGCCACAACATGCCAGAAGACCATTTGTCAATTAAAGTATGTTGAAAATGGCATTCCTTTACATGTACTTAATTACTCCAAAAGTTGACTTTTTAAATGAAGCTAATTTATTATTGGATTAATTGAAAACATTTGTTATCGTAAGGAAGGGCAGCAGGACTTGTCTGCATTAGATGCCAGTCAGGTCATCTTCTGATGAAAATATAAGGCATGCCAAAACCTGAGAGAAGCAGGTTATGAAAGTCAACAGGAAGTACAGAACTACACCATTAAAGGCAACAAAACATAAGATGTGTATTTTATGAGAACTGAATTCATTTTACAGGCAATTTATTTGCTCAGATAAGCACAGAACTATGCACTATCAGACCAAGGACAATATTTCCACAGCCTTACAGAGGCAAAGGTCAGAGCTGAAGGCAGCATGAAGGACTGAAATTGGTCAACTGGCTCAGTGTTACATTACTAAGAGGGTCGCTCTGGTGCTCTGTTGTGTAGCTATTAGCTATACATGGAAATTGTGTGTCTAGTATATTGCATCTGTCAAAATAACTAGAAGTCAGTGTCCTTGCTACAAAGAGAAGATAAATATTTAAAATGAGTTTGCTAGCCACTCTGGTGTGACAATTTATAATACATATGTGCATATATATCAAGACATTACACTATACCCTATAAATGTGTATAATGATTTGTCAGTAAAAAGCAGGTCTTTAAAGTCAGTTGACTGTTTCTTTGGATCAGTGTGTTAGATCCCAGAACTTCACAGATTCACCACACACCACGGCACCCTCTCCCCCTCCAGATGCCCGTAAAGGGCTGAGAGGACCCCTCCAGCTCAGCTGAATCTCCCCACACGCTGGGCACACACTGATGCAAGGAATCTGATCCGCCTGATTGCGAGCTCACTTAGCCAAGCCTGAGGCCTCCATTGTTTTCTCTATTAAGAATCCCTTGCATTTCTGTATCACTTTTAGAATATGCTTCACTACTCCTGCTAAAAACAAAACAAGCAAATTACCAAGAAATAACAAGAACATAAAATGTCACCTGGAGTTTACTAAGAACTGAATCACCTTGGGAAGAACTGAGCAATGTTGAGTCTAACAACAAGTGAACATGCAGTATTTTTGCATACGTCTAGATCTTTCGTTTCTTTCAATAACGTAGTTTTACTTTTCAGTATGTGCTGCACTTCTCTTCCTATGGTAGTATCTACACAGCTTATTGTTCTGGTGGGCCTAACCTGGAGCTTTTTCTATTTCACTTAAAGCAAAATGCAAATACATAAATTTGGTGTTAGCTATTCCTCTCCATATGCCCCTCTCTTCCCAGCCTTCCAGCTTCCGTCACACTTAGCCCTTCTCGCTCCATCGCTCTGTTCCCTTTCCGCCTTCATACCACCTGTTCTATCCTCCTCTTCATAAACACCCCCCACCCATGGCCCTCATCGGTTTTCTGACTTCTCTGAGTAACTCCAGTTTAAGCAGATATATTTGAAGATTCAAAACTACCATCCACCCCCAAGAGAGAACATGAAACACTTGTCTTACTGAGTCTAGGTTACCTCACTCAGAACGACTATTTCTGGCTCCATCCACAAACCTGCAAATTTCATAATTTCAGTTTTCTTAACAGCTGAATAATATGACATTGTGCATATGTATCATATTTTCATTATGTTCTTGAATTTGGTTTGCAAGTATTTTATTGAGATTTTTGAGTTGATATGCATCAGAGAGATTGGTCTATAATTTTCTTTTTCTTGTTTCTGGGTTTTTATCTGGTTTCAGTGTCAAGGTAATACTGGCTTCATAAAAAGAATTTGGAAGTCTCTTCCTTTTCTGTTCTATGGAATAATTTAAGGAATATTGATGTTACCTTCTTTGAAGCTCTGATAGAATTCCGTGCTGGATACTTCTGGCTCTGGCCTCTTTTGAGTTGGGAGAACTTTAATTACTTTACTTAATTACTTTGTTATAAGTATCTTTAAATTATTTACTTAATCTTCATCTAACTTTGGTAGATTGTATACATCTCGGATTTCATCTGCTTCTTTTAAATATTGTAGTTTAGTGGAACACATTTTTAATATATCCTCATGACTCCCTAATTTTCTTCAGTATCTACTGTAATAGCTCCTTATTTTATTTCCAATTTTATTGATTTGGGCCTTCTTTCTTTTTTGGTTAATTTGGCCAAAGTTTTATCAGTCTTGAAAATCTTCCAAAGACCCAACTCTTCCTTCTGTTGATTCTTTGTATTTAAAAAAGATTCTATTTTGGGGGCTGGAGAGACGGCTCAGTGGTTAAGAGTACTGACTACTCTTGCAGAGGACCCGGGTTTGAGTCTCAGCACCCACATGGCGGCTATGAACCGTCCTTAATTCCAGTTCCAGGGGAATCCGAAGCCCTCTTCTGACCTCCATGGCATTGCATGACACGGGTGCACTCA
>NW_008330293.1:667494-713296 GCF_000622305.1 Nannospalax galili | reverse complement strand
AATAGTCCCACAGTCTCTTAAAAATACCAGTTTGGGCTGGAGAGATGGCTCAGTGGTTTAGAGCAAATGGTTGCTCTTGCAGAGGACCTGGATTCGGCTCTCAGCACCCACATGGCAGCTAACAACCATCTGTAACTCCAGTTCCAGGGGATACAACACCCTCTTCTAACCTCTGTGGGCATCGTACAACATGGATACACTTAAGTACATGCACGGAAACAGTTTCTGTAACCAACAACATTTGGTACAGGGGAAACACAGAGACCAAGAAATTATATCCAATGGGATTTAAAACAAATGGCTAGAGACAGCCTGAGAGGGTGGGTTCCGACCTCCATCGGTGTAGTGGCTCTGATCTCAGCAGACCGCCAGAGAGTGCCGACTTCTGGCCTCTCTCTAGCCTCCTTCTGGCAGAGAACCTGAGAACACAGGGGACTGCCTGAGAGCCCCAAGATCCTTTAATTAGATGGTGGTCCTTTAATTAGATGATGCTATACAGTCCCTTCTGCATGAAATAACTACCATCATCATTACTTCAGCTGAGCCTGATCGCTAAACAACGTCATGATTGGCCTTGTTGATGGTTATGCTCATTCATTACACATGGCCTCCTGGATTTGGGGAGGGCTAAAGTATACAATCTGGAGAAGGCTAGGAAGAGAAGGCATGGCCCATGCGGGGTTAAGGCTTTCCAGTGTGCAAACCCTCAGGTCATACATACACCTCAGCAACCCCTCAGTTATCCTGGTAAGTAAGCTCAGTAAATTCATTGGTTCCCCAGTAAAACTTTAATCAAACATTGGTTTGACACTAGAACCTTAAAAGAGAATAAGCATTGCTTAGTATCCCCAGGAAAATAATTCTTTCAACAGAAGGAAAATTTACTTGTAAGTGCTGTAAAAAACGGGTATGTAAAAGATGTTAAAAAGATATGGGAATGGAGATATTTTCTAAAACAGAAAATATGAGAAAGCCTAAGCAAGTGATGAAGTTCTGTGTAGGTTTGTTATGATATACAAAGGATGAGACAAAAATAATATACACATAATCTTAAAATTTCTAAGGTCATATTTTAGTTAACCCATTTAAGGAATAAAATATATATCTGGTCAAGGTTTATCTGAGAATATTTGGTTTTTTGAGAATATTTGGTTTTTTACCCAAGCCTTAACTACATAGCACATGACAATTAAAAGTACAAGACTGGTAGAACTAACCTTCTTCGATGTTTAATGTCCATAGTTTGAGGCCTATACTAATGTGGTCAGAGGGACTTAGAGGGCAGTTTTTGCCCCTTGCCCTCCAAGGTCAACCAAGTGCCAGGGGACTATGGAGCATCTCTCAAAATGTCCTGTAACTGTGGTGAGTCACCTGTCCTCTTGTTCAGGGAGAACATGGAGACCCCATGAGATGGACTTGAACCAGTGTCCAGTCTACAAAAAGGAGGGTCAACTCAGAGGAAACATCTCATTCATGCTTCCTAGTGAAGCCAGGCATGATTGAGCAGGACCTTTGACTTAACTTCACACAGATGGAACTGGTAGAAGAAAGGAGCCAGAAGCTCCTTCCAAGCCCTCGTGACCCCTGAGGAACAGATCCTCAAATGACCTTAAGTGTAAAAATAAATTGATTTATTTGGGCCAACTGTATGGTCTTAAATAGCCAGAAGGAAAGTATAACCAAAAAGTAAGGTCATCAGTATATTTCTTTTTGTCTTGTTTTGTTTTTTTGAGACAGGGTCTCCCTGTAGCCCCAGCTGTCCCGGAACTCATTATGTAGATCAGGCTGGCCTCGAACTCACAGAGATCCGCCTTCCTCTCAGTATATTCCTTTAAGAGTTCAAGGGTTTACACTTCCCAGATATCAAGTATCTCCCATCAAACTACTTAGCTCCATTTCAGGCACCCTACCTCCACAGCTACACTGGAGCTGTACTACAGTAAATCAGGAGCTCTACATCCCAATCAAACCTGTGTCCATCAGTCACAGAAACCTGAGCAGAAGTCCTGTCTTTTCCAAGGTACTCAGGGGAGCTCAAGGAGCAGTTGGATTGGACCTTCTCGGTGCCATGCTGAGAGCTGATGGCGGCCACCACACCAAGTGTGTAAGGCAGGTCCTCCAAAGGGACGATGCAGTCTTCATATACAGGAAACTGTCCACACATAGATCAGAGAGACAGAATCTCAGATTCAGGATTGCTGGGAGCACAGAGCTCAGGGTCCCATCTGCTTTCAGAGGCACACCCTGCACTTATCTCAGGGTGAATGCCACCTTTGATCCTGCTCGAGTTTCCCTACATTGCAACAGAAGACATCCCTGGGGCACTTGTCCTCTTCTAGTAAGTGGTTCTGGTATCCGTGGGAGAGGGCTTCCTCATACATGCAATGGGCCCTGTTCTTGTCCTCCAATTGCGCTACAATTTTCTTGCCATCCACCAAGGCCTTGAAACTGTAGACAGCAGAGTCTTCATCCAGAGGGAACACAAAGAAGGCCTTCTCTCCTCATTCTCATAGTTTGAGGTTGTAGAGACACCAGTCACAAAGCCATTGATGGACAAGGTCACAGCAATGCTCTTGAGTACCACGGGATTGTTTTTGCCAATGAGTAGGTCACATGAACGCACTGTGCTGACACTCATGAGCAGAACAGGAGAAAGAATGATCAAATTATACAGTGGAGCTCTCCAGATCACACTGCTTAGCCCAGAAGCCTTCTCTGGATATCCCTGTGCTGTGATTCAGGGAAAGTGAAATCAGCTGCAGCTAAATTTTCCTTAAAAAAATCCAAAGTCTTTTAACTGTGGTCTCTTGAAAAAAACCAAAACTGAGTTACATACATTCTTATTCCAAGAGGGAAGAAGCAGGGCACAATTAGAATCAGATCAAGGCAAAACCAAAGTCCAATAGTGTAGCTAAACCTTGTAGCTCAATGGATACAATGGGACTCACAATTTTCTGGGCTCCAAAAAGTGCTGGCAGCTCCACTTCTCCATCTCTGCCTCTGCAGTACACACAGTTTTTCTGTAGGCTCAGGCTGGCCCTACACCACACATACCAGTCTCCTTGGTGGTCATCTCTAGATCCTGCCTGGCATCTCCATTATGCCAGGGTCTCCATTGCAACTAAGGCTGCACCTTCTCCTGGCCTCACATAGGTCCCTAGCCTCATAGTCTCTCCAAGTCCCCTTCAGTTCTGGAGTTTTCACTATAACTAAGGCTATACCTTTCCCAGTGCTTGTTCCTGACCTCTCACAGTGCCAAGGCTCAGCTGCTCTCCATGACTCCTTCATGCCATCAAAACCAGTATCATGTGGGAGCCTCTTACTGTTAAGTTCATCTTTGAGCTTGAGATGACACCTTGGTCCCCTCTGAACCACAGTGTCTGTGTGCTGACCCTGAGAAAACACTCCCAGTTTCTGCAGCCCTACCTGACCAACATCTATTGTTCCAGCAAAGCAAAGGTTTCACTCCCGTGGTTCTGGTCTCTTGTTAATCACAGCTAATTCTTTAGTACCAGCTGACTAGAAATCCCAGATTCTCAGTTCAAAAATATATCACATGAATGGCTCTGATAGAGGCGTTGACAGACTCTCAAACTTCCTTCTGAAACTTTATAAGCCTCATCTCCATTGTCTACATTGCTCTCAGTGTTATCTCCCAAGTTCCCACAACAGCTCATTAATCTGTGAGCACTCAATGACTTTTCCAGCCCAACGTTCTAAATGCTTCCAACCGTCCTCTTAAAAACAGTATGGTATGTTCTATCACAGCAATACCCTGCTCTCTGATACCAGTTTTTGTTTTAGTTTGCTTCACATTGGCCATGATAAAACACCAACCAAAAGCAACTTTCTCTTACAAGCTTTAGTCCATGCTCAAGAGAAGCCAAGGAAGGAAGCTTGAGGGAGGAGCTGAGGCAGAGGCCACAGGGGAAAACTGCTTATTGGCTTCCTTCTGTGGCTTTCTTAGGTAAATTTTTTCATATATCCCAGACTCACCTACCTAGGGATGGCACCTCCCACAGGATGCCTGGACCTCCCACACCAATCAGCAGTTAGGAAAAATGCCGCACAAATATAGCTGCAGGCCAATCCAGTGGCAGAAATTCCAGGTGACTCCATTTTGTGTCAAGCTGACAAACAGCACAATTTTGATTTCATGAGACTCAGTTCTAGGAATATTGAAACTTATTTCTTGATTTTTTTTCCATGACCCAATTACCATACAGAATGGTGTTTAGTTTCCATGACTGTGTATGATTTCTGTAGTTTCTACTGCTGTTTATACCCAGCTTTCTTCAATTATGGTCAGAAACAAGGCACAATGCTATTGTAATGTTCCTGTTCTTGTTGAGATTTACTTTGTGAACTGTTCTGGAATTGTTTATGTCCTGTAACCCCTTGGATACATCCTTATCTTCAGACTGAAGTATTCCTTCCAATTCCTTCCAGCATCCTCTGTGGAACTGGCTTAGTAGCCATAAATTCCTTTGTTTGTTTGTTTGTTTTTTTTAAATCAGGGAAGGGTTTAATTTCTCCTTCAATTTTAAAAGATAGTTTTGCTGGGTATAATAGTCTAGGCTGACAATTGCAGTCTTTCAGAACTTGGGATGCATCTCAGGTCCTTCTCACTTTAAATATTTCTTTATAACAATTGGGTATTATCCTGATGGACTTTCCTTTATAAGTGACTTGACCTTTCATTCTTTCAGCTTTTAATATTGTATTTTTAATGTTTTAACTATAATATGATGGGAGGTGTTATGTTCTGTTTTTTTTTTCCCTCTATTTAGAGTTCTGTGGGACTGGATGAGCATCTCTTTCTCTAGATCTGGGACCTTCTCTTCTGTGATTTTGTGAAAATATTCTCGATGCTGTCTCCACGGTACCCTTATACTTCCACGCATATAATCTGAAGGTTAGGGCTTTTCATGGTGCTACAGAGCTCTCCCACATTCTGTTTATATATTTTTTGAGATTTACCATTGATTTTTACTCTCCTTGTCTTTCAGTCCACGTTGTCTGTTTCCTACATGATCTATTCTATCAGTGAGGTTTTTCATTGAGTCTTTTATATGCCTGTTGAGGTTTTTATTTTCAGAATCATTTCAGTTTTGTTTTTCTTCAACAACTCATCTCTTTGTTTAATTCTATCTTCATATTTGGATTGACCTCCTTTTTATGTATCTCTTGGCTTTTGTTCTTTTGGAATATATTCATGTCTTCTTTGAGCTGTTTGAATATACTGCATTATTCTACAGAAACTGCTGAAACGGTGCACGCTACTACCTGAGCTAGTGCTGTATGGTCACATCATAAAACGCTGAGACATTGCTGCACTACAGTCTGCTTTAGGGTCTGCAGGTACTGAATTTCTCCATACCTGGAGTGCCTCCTTCATTGAGTCGTTCTCACAAAGAAATTCATAATTCCCTATCCAAGGGCTTATTATAGATCCCAACTCCCAAGAACAACTTCCTAGAAGATTCTCCATACTCTCATCCTAGAGACGCAGCACTCTGAACCTAGCTGTTGAAACCCTAGCTCCAACCCAACAGTTGTGACCTGGTGCCTGAGCCCATGTGGTATCCTCCCTTCAAAGGAAAGACAATGTGAAACCTGGTACCACTCCTGTCATCTAGGTCTATACAACCAATGTTGAACAAAACAGCCCAGACACCACCAACAGAGGATCAAATACAGTTCAAAAGGCAAGTTGAATGCCTGCCTTGTATTACGTGAAGCAGCCTGACTCCTCAAACCTAAGTCACACAATCTTCTGCAGCCCAGGCCACTGATGTGCCTGTAAGGATCCCTGTTGGTGATTATAGCTGAGGGAACAAGTGCTGCACAACTGAGCTACCTGAAGCCAGAGCCACGGCACTGTGTGTGAGCAGAGTCCTCGGGACCATCTTCATGCACCACTGTATAAAAGTGGAAGTGACATGGCTTCTCCAGATGCACAGATGTCCATGTGAGGAGCACAGGAATGAAACTCAAAGAAAATGAACAGCAAGAGGTAGTAATAATCCTCCAATAACTGGCGACAGTGAAAGTTTATGAATTACACAAAAAAGAATTTGAAATCATGACTTTGAGGGACCTGAGTGGCTATAAGTAGATGTTCAGTGGAAGAGGAAAACCAATTCATTGCCTTAACGACAATTTCAAAGGAGAGATTCACATCCACTTCAAGTGAAGAGGCAGCCTTTGGATGGGAAAATTTTTTCACCAACTATACATTTGACAGAGGGTTAGTATTTAGAATACGCAAAGAACAGAAAACAAACATCAAGAAACCAAATGACGCAATTAAAATTAGAGTAAGGAGCTAAACAAAGTTCTCAAAAGATAAAACACAAATGGCTGAGAATTTTAATGTTTAACATCTTTAGCCATCAGGGAAATACACATTAAAACTACTTTGAAATTTCAACCTACCCCAGTCAGAATTGCTAAGCTCCAAAAAACAAAGGATGACAAATGCTGGTGGGGATGTGAGGGAAGGGGAACACTTATTCATGGCTAGTGGGAGTACAAACTGGTGCAGCCGCTCTGGAAGTCTGTGTGGAGGCTCCTCAGAAAGCTAGAAATAGCTCTACCACGTGATCCAAAGGGCTCTGTATCCTACTATAGAGATACCAATTCATCCACCAATTCATCCACGTTCAGTGCTGCTCAATTCACAATAACCAGGAAGTACAAATAGCCTGGCTGTTCATGAACTAACGAACTGATAATGAGAGTATGGTGCATTTACACAATGGAATACTGTGCAGCTGTTAAAAATGAAATTATGAAATTCACAATTGTAAGATGACGCTGTAAACAATCATCCTGAGTGAGGCAACCCAGGCTCAGTCAGACACACATCACATGTTATATCTCCTAAAAGAATGCCAGGTTTCAATCTTTGAATATGTTTTTTTCAATTGGAAAATCCACAGAAATCAGGAAACCAGTAAGGAGACATGGGATGGGACAACAAGGGAAGTGGGATAGAATTCAGTGATAGAAAGGTGGAAAGGAGCATAGAGGACTATGAAAGACAAATGGGATAAGGAATGGGAGGGGAGGGTGGGGGTATAAAGGATAACTGACCCTAAACTCCTTTGGAAAAAGTCATATGGAAACATTACTGTAGGAACTTCTTAAAATACACACACACACACACACACACACACACACACACACACACGGTATTCTAAAAGTTTAAATGGAGTTACCTTATAACAGGTGTAGGGTATCAGGGAAACAATGCCTCTACCAGACACCACAGGCTAGAAAATAAAAAAGCCCAATGCAAAGAATGGACTTCTTTTGGAGTTGCTGACTGGAGGATCCCATAGACCCTCAAACACTTGTTCTCGATTATCCACCATAACATGGCAGTAAGACCCTAATGCTGAAGACACTTCGTGTATGAGTTGTAGAACAAACACAGAAGTCAAGCTGGTGCTACCTCCAAGCTTCATCCACACTCCTGGTTTCCATGGTGCTGGAAGGTGCTGTGCATGCTACTGGCAGGTAAACGTAATCAAACCTTGCTAAGCTGTAAGTCATGTGAGCCACAACCGGCCTGGCAAGATCTGCCCACTGATACAATAGTGGCAGGAATATTAAGGGAATAGCCATCCACTTTATAATTGGATTTAGTGTCTGCTTAATAAAACAGAGCCTGTACTTGACAGTGATATACAGGCTAAGCATGTCACAGGCCATAGGAGAAAGCCTACTACTGTTATTCGGCAAAATAAACACAGCATTAAACTGATTCCTAACAATTTGTCGTCTAATCCATAGATAAATGCATCTCTCAACTCATGCCAGAAAAGCTTCCGCATGCAGCAGATGGTGAATAATGTGGAGAACCATAACTGACCAAACTGCAGAGAATAAGAGACTGCAGAGTGCTTATCCCTCGCTAGGACACCTGTGTCAAAACTTCCGCCTCCCAAGGCTCTGGGATCATTGCAGAAGAGGGGCAGCAAAGATGGTAAAAGCCAGAGGTGGTACATGACCACAAGGAAACAGGTTCCCAGACAGCTGGTCAGTTGTTCATATGAACTCACAGCAATGGTGACAGCATGGACAAGTCCCACGTAAGCTCAAGCCAAACAAAATCCCAGCATAGAGGTGGGGAAGCGAGTAAGAAAGCCCAATCCTAACTGAGCAACTACTGGCCACCTATGGCTGTGGAAGGAGGAGAGTTGGTTTTCCTATAACAGTGTGACTCTGGGCATATCACTTTAGTGGATAGACACACACGGAAGGGCATTAGGGCACATAAATTTGATTTGATAGTCCTTACCAAAAAATTATATATATATATAAATTTTTGAATATATAAATTTGAATATTATTATACTGAAAAAACATGCTGAATCTTCTTTAAACCAACCCATTCCACAAGGAAAATACACAAGGCCATAGCTGGCCTCACTGGTAAATTCTACCATTATGCAAAATTAATTAATAGTAATAACATTATACTTTAAAAGAATCATAGAGAAGAGGTCTTTCTGTTTTTTTATGTCTTCCTTAATCTCTTTCTTTAAGGATTTAAAATTTTCATTGTAGAAGTCTTTAATGTCTTTGGTCAGGTTTGTTCTGAGATACTTTATTTTTTTTGCAGCTATTATGAAGGGGAGTGCTTCCATGTGCTCTTTCTCTGACTGCTTGTTATTGGTATATAGGAAGGCTTCAGACTTTTGTAGATTAATTTTGTAACCTGCCTATTTACTGAACATGTTAATAATTTCTAGGAGTTTTCTGGTGGAATTTTTGGCATCTTTTAGATATAATATTATATCATCTGCAAAAAGGGATAATTTGATCTCTACTAATTATTACTCCTTTAATTTCCTTCTCTTGTCTTATTGCTCTTGCAAGAATTTCAAGCACTATGTTAAAGAGGAGTGGAGATAGTAGACAGCTTTGTCTGGTTCCTGATTTCATTATAGTCAGGTGTGGCAGCACACACTTTTAATCTCAGCACTCAAGAGACAGAGGCAGGCAGATCTTTGTGAATTCAAGACCAGCCTGGTCTACATAGTGAGTGCCAGGCCAGCTGGGGCTGCAGAGAGACCCTGTCTCAAAAGACCAAAAAATATTATTAAGGATTTATTTTTGCTCATGTGTGTGTGTTTGTGTGTGTGCATGTGTGTGCATATATGAATGTCTTCCACATGGGGGAGGGTGCCCTAAAGGACCAGAAGGTATCAGGTCCCCTGGAGCTGGACTTGGGAGCTGCCCAGCTTGGGTGCTGGGATCTGAACTCAGGCCCTCTGGAAGGGCAATGAGAACTCTTAATCTCTGAGTATCTCTTCAGCCCCTGCATGCTTAAAATTATTAGGGGAGAAATGAGAAGAATGAGGGCACTTTAAATGGGGAAACCATGGTGGAAGGGTTCGACGGTGAAAGAGATAAATAATGCCTAGTTTTAAAAAAACAGAGGGAACCACATTAGCCCAACAACCTACTGAAAATTGTACATACAACTAGATCAAGGAACATAATATATGTCTAGGCAAAGTTTATCTGAAAACGTTTGGTCTTTGTCCAAGCTTTATCTACATAGCACATGGTAAGTAAAAGTACCAGACTGGTGGAACTAACCTTCTTGGATGTTTAACAGACATACTTTGAGGCCTATACTAATCTGGTCAGAGGGACTTAAAGGACAGTTTTTGCTCCTTGCCCTCCAAGGTCGACTAAGTTCCAGGGGACTATGGATCATCTCTCAAAATGTCCTGTAACTGTGGTGAGTCACCTGTCCTCTTGATCAAGGAGGCCATGGAGACCCCACCAGATGGACTTGAATCAGTGTCTAGTCTACAAAGAGGAGGGTCAACACAGAGGAATCATTTCCTCCATGCTTCCAAGTGAAGCCAACCATGATCAAGCAGGACCTTTGACTTATCTTCACATAGATGGCACTGGTAAAAGAAAGTAGCCAGGGGCTCCTCCCAAGCCCATGTGACCCCTGGGGAACAGATCCTCAAACGAAAGAAGAGATTAAATTATCCCTTTTTGCAAAAGGAAAATATAACCAAATATTAATGGGGTCAATATAAGTTTTTAAGAGTCCATATGTATATCTAAAGGCTACGAAACAAGAAACAATGCCAGACAGGAGATACCTTTGAGTTGTTGGCCAGGATGGCCCAAGAGACTCCCAGACAGTAACCCAGCATAGAACTGGGAAAATGAACAGCAGACCCCAATCTTATCTAAAGGAATGTTGACAATTGATTGCTTCTAGATAAGGAAGAGCTGAACCCTAAATAGGCTGACTAGACTCAGCTGATGGACTAGCACTGGGGAACGGCTAGAAGCAATGATAACACAGTGGACAGTAATAGGGATGACAGAACATATGGACTCCAGTGGGGAACAGGAGAGGCTATGGGAGGGTGACATTTAGGATGCAGCTATAAAGACGAATAAGATGGTTTGGGATGTTCCGTATGAAATACACACAAAAAAATCAATAAACAGCAAACAAAACAAAACAAAGCAAAAATATTTTTTTTAATCATGCAACTTGGTTGTAAACTAGCACACCATGGGATATAGCTCCCTTCAGAAATACAGACTATGGAATAGCCTATCATATTCACTATACTTCATCTTATGCAGAATACTATGCAGTCTAAATAGAAATGTCCAATGGTTCATGATAAATTAGAGAATGGGGAGGTTTTAAAATGCTTACTTGGTTAGAATTAAAATACCTACACATGATTATGTAAATTAAAATACAGAAGAATTATAAATTCCTCAGTGTACTACCTAAGCATCAATTGGCCAACAGTCACAGAGACTGGCAGAGGTGTAGGGTACCTCTATGCAAGCAGACCCTGCTGTGGGTACTAACCTATGGGCAGCCAAAATCCGTCATCTAAGCTTCCGCCAGGAGATGATGGTGTCATGTCACACTCTGGAGGCGCAAACCCAATTTCACATTGACAACTGTCTAAGTTGTTGCAAATCTAAAACAAAATCCAAATGGAAAGTCAGTTCATCAGACACATTCATTCATATATCACATAAAAATCAAAACATTATTTGTGACAATTAGACCATGTGAATTATTAAAATATTATAATTTAGTTTAAGCAATTTTGACATAAAGGTAAAGTTTAAATAATAGCGATCAGTAAATTTGCTTGCTCTATCTTTTTAAAATCCAAAGAATTATCACGTTTCTAAATAAAACTAGTAACATTCTTGATATGATTGAGATAACATTCTAGAAAGGTATAGCGATTGCAAAGCAGTGGGCATAAGACCTCAGTTTAGAATTTATCACTAATTTACAGTAACAAGTGACAGCGGTAGGAGACAACTCCCGTGAAACACGCAAGGAAACAGGCCAGAGGAGATGACTGCGGAATCAGAGGCAGACACCAACACTCGTGCAGAAGCCAAGAAAGAAGCTTCATGCTTGACAAGTATGCTGGTTTCAGTGGAAGTGCTCTCCAGGGCGTCCAAGGGTTTGAACACTTGGACAGTTGGTGCCACTGTTTTGGGAGGTTTAGGAGGCGTGGTCTTGCTGGGGGAAGCCAGTCACTAGGATGGACCTCGAGAGTTGATAGCTTCGCGTCCAACTTTCGTGTTCCCTCTATGCTTCCTGTTCGTGCATACTTGGAGATGTGAGCTCCCAACTCTCTGCTCCAGTCACCTCTCCCACCATGCCTCTGCATAGAGGACTCTTGTCCCTCTGGAATGTAAACCAAATAAACTTTCCCTTCTATAAATTGTCTTGGTCATGATGTTTATCACAGCAGCAAAAAAGTAATATCATAAGTAAATGGAAAAGGAGGATCTGGAGAACAGCATAGAGTCCAGACATAGATTCACACAAAACATTACTCTATAAACATCTATAAACATCAGATTGAAAGAAGACAGTGACCACACATTTAAAGAATAATGTATGCTTGAAATATGTTACAAAATTTCCACAACTCAGCACTATTTGCAAAATAGAAATAGGCCATTCATGGCTGAGAACTAGATCATTAATTACTAGATAAAATCAAGTCAACCATGTATCCAGCACGTTAGAAGAGGTTAAGCTAGTCTCACGAGAGTATGAGGAAATGTACATTCTCATGCAAGATATCTGGATACAAACTGCCTAGGACTTGCTAAAGAGAATTTGAATGTCACGTATATTTGTCTCATTAGATATCAGTGCTCATAAAGAGAAAACAGTATGTGCTAAATGCACATTGAGGTGTGCTGTGCCAGCCCCGCTAACAGTTAAATGCTATTTGAAAGGCCATCATTATATGAATTCTTGAATGCAGAATAAAAGACTCATGAAAGGAAATGAACTGAGGTTGCCAAAAGATCAAACGAATCTGAATGAACCAGCAACTCTGCCATGTTCAGGTACATTAAATGACTGGGCACACTGATGGACACAGAACGTACCTATGCACACAGTGTCAATAGCACAAGCAGGCATGCATGAATGTACAGAATACACATAGTGCTTGATAAGTCTACTTCTAAACTTCTGAATCTTTCACAATTTATTTTTGTTTATCATTTAGAGCAGTTTTCCCAGTCAGCCTGTAACAGTCTGATGGTGCATATAGATTGTGTGTGTGTGTGTGTGTGTGTGTGAATAGTAGAATCTACATTCCTTATTTAACTGATATTTTACAAAAGCAATTTCCACATCAAATAATTCTGAACCTGCTTATCTTGGAAATGGTTTATTCATGTGCATTGAAACATTCATACTTTAAAAAAATAGAATGGTTACATGCCCCATGTCCTTGGCATTTCTCCACTGAGCTGCAATTCGAGTGTTTTGGAACGCTATGCACACTTCTGCAGTAGCCTTGAAGACAAACCTGAAAAGCAAGTAAGCTAAGAATGTTAAAGTGACCTCCGCAGAGTTGCACAACATGGGCACACTCACACGCATGCATGCAATACACTCATACACATAAAATAAAAATAATAAAATGAAAAAAATTTTTAAAAAGTGAACGACAGAAAGTTTAAATAAAAAGTCTAATTAAAGAATTATATTTGATATAAAAGCTCTGGACAGGGGTGATATACAACATGGCCTAAGATATATTTCACAGCTTTCTAATAAAATAAGGAATCACTACTTAGTGTGCTCTTATACTTTATAAAATATGCATTTTGCAAATGAGATGAAACTTTTCCCCTGGAGGAACAGAACTACACACACGTTATAGTGAATTGGCGTGAACTTTAGGATCCTATTATGCGTGCATTGTCTCCAACTGTGAAGACACTTTTCATCTTTCACCTTGGCAATGTGACCTGGAGCAAGTTATAGAATCTCTCCATATCTCAGTTTAAATCATCTTTAAAATCAGGGCCATGTAAACGTACGTCACAGGTTGTGAGGACAGAATAACTTCTTCTACACAAACGAACAACAGTAATGTTTGCTTCTCTTGCCTGGGAGCCAGATTAGGTTCCCAGAACCCACAAGGTGGCTATCAACTGTCCTTAACTCCAGTTCCAGGAGATCTGATGCCCTCTTCTGGCCTCTGTGGGAATTGCAGTCACCTAGTGCACCTACATACATGCAGGCAAAACACTCATACACATAAAAAATAAATAATTTTATCTTGTTTTTTTATTTTATCATTTTTAACTTTTACAAAAACTTTATTGAGAATTTCATACATGTATATAGGGTGTTTTGATCTAATCCATGCCCACTCCCTCCCTTCCAATACCTCCCATATCTCCTCATCACTTTTTTCTTTTCCTTGAAGGAGTTAAGAACTTTCTAGATTTTAGATAAAATTGATGGTCACCATGGTCATCGAAGGAGCAAACAGCATATGAGGGGAAGCACACGGAGTATAGTGGCTAGAGGAACCCCGAGGGCCGAGCTATCAGTGCTCTGAAGAGCTGCTGCTCATGTAGTGGGAGAAAGAGCTCCAGGGACAGGATGAAGAAGGATGGCTGACAGGGCGCAGCCACTAGGGCCTACTACAGCTGCATGCCAATGTCCAGTATCTCGCTAGATCACCACAGAATGTGCTGTTCAGCTGACACTGGCCTCAAACTCAGGATCCTCCTCCCTTTGGGAAGTTGAGACCAGTCAGGGCCACAAAGGCAGTGAAGGCCAGCCTGGGTTACATAGGAAATTGAGGCAAGCCCAGGTTACAAAGCAAGACCCTGTTAAAGAAAATGAATGAAAGATTTATAAGTTATAAGGGCACAGATGAAATATTCCTATTCCAAAAGGGAAAACTTAAGTAGGATGGGGATCAGATTAGTATCCAGGATGCATCAAGGCAGATGTGGCCCCACAGGGCAGGCATAACTCCGTGCCTACAGCTCACCTGGTGACAACCACCTGACCACTCTCTGTGACTGGCTTTGCCCTTGTCTGGTTTTGCTACTGGCCACAGTTTCCCCTGACAGACATTACACATTCTTCCTGCCTCTAACGGCCTGAAGTCTCTTTCGTGGCTTTAGTTTTTCACATCGTTCTATGGGGGCTCCTCCAGGTACCCCCCATTCTACATACTGTCCTGCTTCAAAGGCTTCCCTTTGAACTTGTGGTGGAAACTTCCACAGCCCCACAGTAAATCTGGCTAAAACCAGTCAGTAACAACCATTCTGTTGCCTGCGTGATGTGCTGACTTAAAGTTTTCTCTGCCATATACACTAGCCCTTCAGTTCTCAGCCTCCAACAAAGCCTCCAGAATGGGCAAAATGACAACCAAATTCTTTGTGCAGAAGTTTGGCCTCTTTCTAATTCCCAACAGAAGCCTCACCTCCATCTCAAGCCTCATCTACACAGCCTTTCCTGCCTGCATTTCTGCCGCTATGCTCACAACTATAGACTCTCACCAGAACCACAGATTAAGGCCCACTTAAAGCACTGTCCTATCCTCCAACCATTTCCAAATTGTCAATGTGTAACAGAACAGAATAAATAATTCCAGAGAAGAAATAAAAATTAATTTATAAAACATGACCCATGTCTTACCAGGAAGAAGGAACTTTGCCTCACTCGGAAGTCTTCTGGGGTCTGGGCTTTGACATGCAATGTCAGCAAAGCCCATCAAGCCTCCCTTCCTCCATTTCGCCTAATCCATAACAACCCATCCTTTTTGCACGGGGTTTTAAATTCCAGGGAAGACACATTTTGATGCTTCCTCCTGCCTTTGCCAATCACTTTTTACTTACAAACTTGGTATGTTAACAGGGACACAGGAGATTGTGAGGTGATTTTCTAAGAGAAAGATAGAGCAAGTCTGCATCCCACACATTCTTTAAGAAGCAGATGAGATGGCCCTCCTCTTTGTAGACTGGACACTGGTTCAAGTCCATCTCATGGGCTCTCCATGGCCTCCTTGAGCAGGAGGACAGATGACTCACCACAGTTACAGGACGTTTTGAGAGATGTTCCATAGTCCCCTGGAAATTAGTTGATCTTGGAGGGCAAAGAGCAAAAACTGTCCTTTAAGTCCCTCTGACCAGATATAGGCCTCAAGTATGGCTGTTAAACATCCAAGAAGGTTAGTTCCACCAGTCTGGTACTTTTAACTACCATGTGCTATGTAGATAAAGCTTGGGAAACCACCAATCATTCTCAAGTCAGAGGAAATATTTCCTACATGCTTCCAAGTGAAGCTAGCCATGGTCAAGCAGGACCTTTGACTTATCTTCACATGATGGATCTGGTAAAAGAAAGGAGTCAGGGTCTCCTCCCAAGCCCATGAGACCCCTGAGGACAGATCCTCCAATGACCTAAAGAGTTGAAATAAATTGGTTTATTTGGGCAAACTGTATGGTCTTAAACACCCAAAAGGAAAATATAATCAAAGATTAAAGTGATCAGTATATTTCTTTAAGAGTTTAATGAGTTAAGTCCATATAAAATGTTATTTAGACAATTATTTCATTGATGATTTTGTTCCTAACCAGAAAGTGCTGCTCAGATGTAAGATTTCAAATCTTGGTCTGCAATACTGTAGTGCTCACCTGTAGCTAGGGGAGACAACCAGCTATTGTTCTAAAACGATGGCTAAATTTGTTTTCTCCCACTATCTAGAAGCCTTTGTGAGGGAACTGACACTGATTCTAGCCACTCAAAGTGCCTGAAAACAGATCCTGAGGCCATCACTCTCAAGTCCAGCCTTGGCAGACAAAAGAAAAATGAGGAGGAACCCAATAGAGTGATGCTTTTGGAAGCTTTCATCAAGAAATCATAAAGGATTCTCATAAGAAAATTTGAAATTTTCCCTGTTCTGACTTTTATCTAGTTCCCTGTGTAGAACTTGTAATGCTAACTACTCTTGCCTTTACTTCTCCTTCACATCTCCTTTTCACCAGTCAAGGACTTTCTTTTCTCCCTACAGATAAGAGCTATGCAATTTGAGAGTCTTTTAGGTAGACCCACTGAAGGGGTACCCCAATTGCCTCACCCTGCATCCATCCCTGTTCAGGATGGAAGAAGCCAGAGAGGTCTGCATCCTGGTTCCCTATCTACAAGCTGGGTAACCTCTTCAGAGGATGATGTTGTAAGAATAGGAAGTAGGAATTGGCTAGGCAGTTAGGATAAAAAGACTCCAAAGAAAAGTAGCCAGTTTCTTGGCTAAAAGTCAAAATGTCCTTGGGCCTCTTAGCATCATACTCTGTTCCAAAGGCCAAAAATGTCAAAAGCATTTGGGAGCTCTTATCTAATCCCTTAAATATTTTAGGGTTACCTATTCAGAGGAGGAAATGTTAGAGTAGCAAAAAGCCCCATTTAAAAAGAGTACATGAAGTTATCAGAAAAAAAGTAATGAGGAGATATGGGAGGAGTTGGAGGGGAGGGAGTGGAAGAAAGAAAGAAAGAAAGAAAGAAAGAAAGAAAGGAAAGAACACAAAGTTGTCAGAAAAAAGTGATGGGGAGATATGGGAGGTTTTGGAGGGCAGGGAGTGGGCGTGGATTTGACCAAAACACTTTATATGCATGTATGAAATTCTCAATAAAGTTTTTTAAAGATTAAAAAAGAAGCAGATGAGAAAGCAAAGAACTTCTCCAAATGCACCCATCCCCCATTCAAAATCCACATACCTTTTCACTGTTTTTAAAATGGGAATGCTTTTTTGTGAGAAAGTCTCTGCCCTAGTTTCCAAAGCCTGGGCTTCACTGAAACTATTGAAGGAGACAATTTCATTCATACAGCATTACACTTTGTATGCTTAGATCATTTATTACAGATGGTTGGGTTTATATGCAGCTACAGTGGCTCAGCTATGCTGATAAGGAAGTGAAACTATTACCATGGAAAAATTACCACAGTTATGTGATGTCCATACAATGGTATGGACATCAACAATTAACCGCACTGCTGAGATTGTGCTACAACACATCATTTCATTGAGAATGCCTTAGCCCTTGCCCATGCTTGCTGGAAACACCTGCTTTTGTAAAACACCAACTATTTAAATTTCCTCTAATAGCCAAAAGTGCACATTGTTATCTGTACTAAGTCTCAAATTCATCAATATGGTTGCTGTCAAAAGATGACCTTGAAAATCCTATAAGGACCTGGGTATATGTCTGGTTGGGGCCCAAAACTTCAGAGCTCTAACTCTTGTGAGGTCACTAGTGATTGATGAAGGTGATTATTACTATCTCTTCACCAACCTCAGGCTCCAGGTTTATTTTGGTAGAGGTGGTGGTGGGCAATAACACTCTGCATGAGCCAGTCACAAACGTAATAGCTGTCTTGGATTGTTTTTGTTTGATCTTTTACTTAAATGTGCTAAAAAGTTATTGATACAATAATTATTTGTATTAGGACATCTTTTCAACAAATTATAAATATTAAACATACAGATGCACACACAAAGCACTGAGTTTCTGAAATCTCCTGTTGGGAGGTTTTAGAGAATAACTCAAGCCAAACACCTACCATTACTGGCTACTTTTCATATATATACATACATGAATGTTTTAACAAGAAAGGGAAGTAGAGAAGGAGACTGATGAATAAAGCTTAAGGACTCGTCTAACTTCTTCTGAGCTGAACCTGGACATCGTAGGATGAGGGTGGGGTCTCCTCATCTAGACTGAGTTGTCAGGGCTCGGTCTCTAGGGCAGAGGCCGTCATCTCATTTATGACTGAGGACAAAGTTACTGAGTCCAAACAGCCTGCTCCACAGTGTCCTGGATGACTGTGATCAGCATGCAGACTGAAGAGGGGCCCCCCTACAAATGTACGCGTCAAGACACTCGTTAAGACCATGTAGAGGTCCACTTAGGAAGTCTATGAAAAGCTTTAAAACTATTTTGAGTTGGAATTATTGAGATAACTGGGAGGGCAGCTAGACAAGGTAATGATGTAACTGGCAAAAGAAGTAGGCGCATGAGATTTAACCTCTTTTTTTTTTTTTCCACTTTAGAGGACATTGTGGAAAAGACAGAGAATAAATTAGGTCTATGTGAGGAAAGGTCAAAGGCCATACTTGACTATGGCATTACCTGGAAGCTTAGAGGAAGCTTTCCTCTGTGTTGACCTTCCTCTTTATGAAATGGACACTGTACTCCAAGAGGACAAGTTACTCACCAGGGTTACCTTGGGACCTCGATGACAGTACTTATGGGCCTAGTAAAACAGTGTTTATTTAGCAAGTTCAGGCTTTTTCACAATAAGAAAATGTATTTAGCATTTAGAGAAATATAACCATGGCTTTAAATGTCAAAAGGATGAGACAAATCCCTTGGTTTTAGAAACCAATTTTTGTAACATTGTTAAGAGCGAATCAGTATTTTTTAAGTTGTATATTATAATCAGAAAACCTCATTGTTATAAACAGAGTGCCAATATCCATTTTCTCTAAATGTAATATAATTTTAACTTTAGGAATTATGATTAAGTTATAAATATGATAATAAAAAAATCCTCATTGCTGTAAACGGAGTTTAAATAGACACAGGGATAAACACCAAAAATATATTTTTGTATTAAAAACACATCATTTTTGTATTTTTACTGCCATATTTATAGAAATGTGTTTTTGGTTTTGTGACATAGCCTTTGAAGGGTGGCTAGCATCACTGGACATTCCT
The DNA here is from genome assembly GCF_000622305.1 of Nannospalax galili. Lineage (NCBI taxonomy): Eukaryota > Metazoa > Chordata > Mammalia > Rodentia > Spalacidae > Nannospalax > Nannospalax galili. Next base: position 694,212 of record NW_008330293.1, on the reverse strand, counting down.
TGATTGCTGTTCTGTCTTTACTGGAGATCTTTTCTCATTCTATGATCACTATTCATTTGCATTTTCATCTTGGATTTCTTTTCTTAAAACACTGTTCCTACATGCATGAAATTGCTAGAATGAACCTTGTTATTTTTTACAATTAATATGTACAAATAAAAAAGCTTAAAATCTGTCAGTAGTCTGTCAGTAGTAAAATGCCTCATAAATTTTGCATGTCTCTCATTGTGCAAACTCATCTTGAACATTACTGCCATATCCCACACAACACCAGAAAACGCTGGCAAAACAGGGCTGATCACATTTGCTGGACATATTTACTAGAGCTGAGAGAGCCCAGAGAGAACAAGAATTTGTTAAAATCAATACAATAGATGTGGAGAGCAGGAATTGGAACAGTAGTCTCCAACTGCCAGGGAGAGAGGTGAAACCTTCTTGAACATTTTTTTTTGTGGGACTATGTAGGTCACTAATTAGTTTTCACATTCAGCCCTAGCCAAAATGGGCATTCTTTTGCTTTTAGGCACCATAGTTACCAGTCGGGATACAATATTAGAATTCTTGGAAATTTTATAAAAAAAAGAAAAACGAGTGAAGTTTAAACCTTATTTTTGTTCATTTTTTTCAATTTGTTATTATTTTATGTATTTGAGTGTTTAGCCTGCATGTGTGTAAGTGCACCTGTTATGTGTAATGCCTACGGAGTCCAGAAGAGGGTACCAGATCCCCCTAGAACTGGAGTTATAGATGGTTGTTACCGCCTACATGAGTGCTGGGAAACAAACGCAGGTCCTCTGCAAGAGCAGTTAGTGCTATTAACCCCCAAGTCATCTCTCCAGTCCCTAAACATAATTTTTTTTATCGCTGTGTCTTAAAAATGGGAAATTATTTCAACAAGAATATTATGTCTGGGAAGAAGTAGAACAGGAATAGATTAAAATAAATCATTTACTTTATAACTCAATTATTTCTACTTGGTCAATCGCTGCAAGAGTAATGCTGTTGTTCACGGTGTTCTGGAACCTGACAAGTTGACATCTCACCCTGATATTTTTGGTATAGTATTTGACTCTCTGTGTTTATAGGTCATATATACTATTGTATTCCATATCCTGGCTTAAGAAGGAAGATTAGATCTCAAACGTGATAAAACCTGTTTAAATATCAATATCCAAATTCCTAAGGAAAGTGATAATGATTTTTTTTGTATTTTAAAATTTTTTATTAGCATTACTTAAAAAACATGATTATGTTGAAAATCTTTGTATAGCTTGGAGAATTTGGAAAGGGAGTGAATACCAAACTCACATTACAGCAGCAATGATAAATTTCACAGTATTGTTGAAGTTTGATAGTACAGTTTTGTCAGTAAGAAATACTCAAAAAATTATAATAGACATATAGAATTGTGAACTTACATTCTTAAATACAATTACATTGTTTTATTTTATTTTTATTTTATGTGTATGAGTGAATTGCTTGCATGTGTGTGAGTACACCCGTGTCATGCAATGCCGAGGAGGTCAGAAGAAGGCTTCAGATTCCCCTGGAACTGGAGTTATCAACAGTTGTTAGCTGCCGTGTGGGTGCTGGGAACCAAATCTGGATCCTCTGCAAGAGCAGTCAGTGCTCTTAACCACTGAGCCATCTCTCCATCCTCATAATTACATATTTTTAGTTTAAGAATTAGATCAGTTTAGTTTAAAGTAGTTTTTAACCTTCCAAACTATGATTTCTATCTCTAGAAGTTCAAACTGTCTTTCCACATATCATCTGCAGGGCACCAGTAAAGACTCGCCAGGACAGTGGAAGAGTGATAGGAAAAGAACGGAAAACCTCTTGGTGCCTGGGGATGACACAGGACCATGTGTGGAGCCGAGACAATAGCTGACCCTTGGGGAAGGTAAGAAGTCCATTCTAGAGAGTCAGTCCCAGTCAGCACTCTGCTTTCTAATTGTAGCTCTTCTAGGATGGGTTTTGTGAGTGCTGGGAATCAAGCCCAGGACTCATACTCTAAAGGCACATTATCAAGAAAAAGTCACTAAGAAGGCCATTGCATAATCGGATAAGAGAGACCCATCCCAACAGATGAACAGCGCTCAACACAGAAATATGAAAAGCAGCATGTTTCTTCAACCAGCAGCAATTTTGATCTTCCTTTTATTTATTTATTTATTTATTTATTTATTTATTTTATTTTATTTTATTTATTTATTTGTTTTTTGGTCTTTTTGAGACAGTGTCTCCCTGTAGCCCCAGCTGTCCTAGAACTCACTATGTAGACCAGGCTGGCCTTGAACTCACAGAGATCTGCCTGCCTCTGCCTCCCGGGTGCTGGGATTAAAGGCATGCCCTACCATGCCCAGCGATCTTCCTTTTCAAAATCAATTCTTGATTAGCATACAAACAAATGTGTGTCATTGTGATACCTTCCTACATATTTATCACTGTACTTTGTTATGAATAAGTAGCAAAAATTGTTCACACTAATTGTAAATAAAATCGAAGTATTTCATGTGTACGCACTTTCACACTCACAAACATTCATACATTCATACTTAAATCCACACCATACAATATCAATTAAATTTTTTATTTACCTCTTCATCACCACAAACTGTACCATCAGCTACATAGGCGAGATCTTCTTCTCCGTGTATTTTTATGTGTGCAGATATGCACACCTTACCCCCTAAGTAAGTGTACTGGACATCAAAATCCTTTCTATGCACAAGTTTTGCACTGCTCCAGTGACAAACTATCTTCCCACAAAAGAGAGAACTGGGAAATAAAGCAGAAGAGTTACCATGTAGGAACATAATGTATTAAGTCAATAACGGCTAAAACTATAAGGATAAGGGTAAAGGTAACTCAAAACCTCAGGACAATATCAAACTGTTGGGGGCATGCACCATATTACAAGGTGAAATATGTGACCTCACTGTAAACAGTAGGTGCATCTCGCCTTTGCCTGTATTTTCAGAGCTTTTCATAGGCTACACATCACACACGGAAAGTGTATAGTTCCCTCAGTACATACGTAGAATTACAGCGTCCACGACAGTTTCCAAATTTGTCATTTTGCATATTTACTTCTTGTGAACACTGATAATTAGAACCCTTAGCATCTGAAAAGAAGAACTTCTGGTTAGTCATGCTAAAAAGAAAAATGTAATTTAAAACACTTAAAAGAGTAGGAAATTAGTACTGAGAGAGCTGGTGTCATATACTATTAAGATTAGGTGCTGTCTGTGGTCTATACAGAAGGAGACAGGGAAGGAATCGGCTAAAAACTGCTCAGAATGCAAAGATTTGTATTGTGGTGCAGCAATTGTTGGAAGGACAGTCCTCCTTCTCTAAAAGCATATTCACACTGTCTGCTCCTATTCTGCACATCCTCAACTTCGACGTGTTATATGGTTTCATTTTACAGTTACTTGGTCTTTTACCTTTTGACATAGAGCAAATTTGTTTTGATTTGTAATTTTATTTTCAAATGTGAGTGTAGATCAACATTTTCAGTATGATTACAAGATCAACTTGTGACTTAAAATGACTGCGAATGTGGAGGGGGCATTAACAGGGGAAGGGGGAGAAAGAGAAGGTTAGGGAGAGACAAGTGGAAGGAGGTAAATCATACTAAGGCTATTTGAAGAAGACATAGGGAAATATTTTATAAGATCATCTAAAAACACATATACTATATATCTGTATGTGCTCGTGTGTAACTAAAGGCTATCTAACAAAGATCTCAGTGTCGGGCAAGGGAAACCTCCCTTTAAATTGTTAGTCAGGATAGTCCAAGAGACTCCTAAAACAATATAGGCTGTTGCCATAGCCTTTGGTTATTTCCCAGAACTTGCTGAAGACACTACACGCTTCAAAAACTGAGCTGAGAATAACCTGGAAGCTTTCCTCTAAGAAAATAAGATCTCATAGAGCTGTCAGCTGCCAAGGGAGAAAGCCAAGCAATGGCAGTTTCTGCCTGTAAAACCTACGAACAACAGCAAACTGGCCCCGACAACATATCTGCAATGGTGCAAAAGTGACGCTTTTGTCTTGAGGGTAACCAACAGCTGTCTAGTTGGACTTAAGACCCCCTCAGTAGGAGGGACTTCACTCATGGCACTATAAACATGGCATAGCACACGTGGCTGGAGGAGTCACAGCCCCTAGTGGAGAGTCCACTATCATCACTTCCCTAAGCCAATGCAGCTTGTTAATGTGTTCTAAATATTTATCCTGATGGTCACAGGTCAATGTAGCTCTTGCCACTTATCAAAGAAGCCAGTGTGGATGGGAGAAATATTACAAGGTCCCAACACTAGACAAAGAATTACAGAAAACCAATGGCTGCTGAAGGAAGGACAATCAGTTTCCTTCAGGGAAGAGCTCCTTGATGGGGTATTCAATCCCAAGTGGTCAGTCCTAGACTCGATACATTATATACATGCATACACACACACACAGACACATACACACACACATAGAAATAATCACAGAAGAGGTCACAAAATTGAGAAGTAGGGTGATGTAGAGGTTGAGGGGTGATGAGGGCAGGGTGAGGGTGCTGTCAATACAGTGCTCATATGTACAACTGCCAAAAAAATAAAACAGAGTTTAAAAACTAAAACTGAAAAGTAACCCCTGAAAAAAGGTGCATGGAGTACATTTTCCAAAGAGCTCTGCGCACTGTCTGTCTGGGTCGCGGCAGATTCCTTTGTAACAAAAGGCCGTCCCATTATTGCAGGGTTCTAGGTCCGCAGCTTGAGTGTCAGGCACGCAGTATTCAGATGATCCGTTGCAGAACTCTGGGAAATCACATAGGTCTTTACTTTTCCTACATAATTTTCCTCTTTCAGCTATCTATGAGACAAAAAACAGACATGTATTTGTCAGACTAAGCCAGGTTTTATTGCCCTGAATGTTGGGAGACAATGAATGGCTTTACTGCTTTGAACTATCATACAATATGAACTAAAAGGGGTATGAAAGATGCAGTGATATATCCACACCGCAGAGGGAGAAAGCTTGGTTGAGAATTGTCAGGAAAAGCAAGGACATTCAAAAGACATGCAGAATGAAAACCACAAAGCCACATTCACCCTCCACTTCCTCTTCTGTGCGTTTGTTCTCCTTTGCTTGTCCACTCATTAAGATACAACATACGGGGCTGGAGAGATAGCTCAGCAGTTAAGAGCACTGACTGCTCTTGCAGAGGACCCGGGTTTGATTCCCAGCACCCACATGGCGGGAATCCAAAGCCCTCCTCTGACCTCCGCGGCATTGCACGACACGGGTACACTCACATACATGCAGGTAATACACTTGTGCATGTAAAATAAAAATAATAAATGAAATATTTTTAAAAAAGATACAACATACATAGCTATAATTGAACACTGATCGTTTTTAATGGCCTAAAGGAAGAAGGACGCACTGGCTATGAGCATCCTCATCACAGTAAGCAGGGCAGTTCTGTTTACTGCTGTCTTTCCTATCTTTGCACGTGGACTTTGATCTAAACCAAAAATGTTTTGGAAAACATTCTTGGATCAAATTTCTAAATACTTGACAAGGTCTGGTAGAGGTTCTCCTGACAGAGAAAACAGCGAGCCTTTTGTACTCATGACAAATATTAATGAGAACAGGTTACACCACCTTTGCGTAAACCAGATTCTCTGCCATTGTACACAGTGAATTCAGTGTGCACTGATATAATACATCTAGTCGTCACCACCGAAGCCTTCCGAAATTACCTGAGCTGTGACTCCTCATATGAAACAATGACCTTTTCAGAAAATCTTAGTCTCCACGGTGCTTGACTTAGAGACAGAGGCTAAGACAAGAGCTCCTGTGGGAGGAAAAGGAGGAAGGACTACCGCCCAGATGTGGGCACTCTAGGTAGGCCTTTCCATGCACAAACCTTGGCAACAAATAGCCTTGGCTTTCATCATAGGACTTTTGAGTAAACCGTCAGGCCGCCTGCTGCATTTTCCTGGCTCCTCTGCATTCATTTGTTTTCTGTGATTTTCAGAATGAGAGGTTTTTTCATCTCTTTGTTAGCACATTATGTGAACACCAGGTGTGGGCGACATGTTTACTTCTCATTTTATTCTAAGTCATTTGATCCTGAGAAGCCACACACCCAGGCACGCCTAAGAATTGACAGCACAGAAGTAAATTTGAACAATACTCCATGCAATAGTTGGAGATGTCTTTGGGACAGAGTTAAACATACAGTAAAAAGCATGAGAACTAAGAAAGAGACCCCAGGGAGCCCGGGGATGCTGGCCTCAAAGTCAGAGAAAGAAGAAAATAACCGTAATGCTTGCTCCGTGGAGATATAACACGTATCCTCTAAAACCACGCTCCAGATATTCAGAGGTGATGAAGAATGTGAACGAAAGAAAGCTTTCCAAAGAAATTATGCATTAGAATATCTGAAAGATGTTTCCAAAAGAGACAATAAAAGGAGCTACCGCAGTCCCTGAAAGGCACTCGCGGTGTGTGGAGCCTTACCAAGCATGATCTTTTGTCACAGCAGGGCCCCGTGCCACACTCCGCAGACTTAATCAGAGTACAGTCCTTGGGGTCACAGCAGTTCACATGAGTGCATGTCTGAGAGCAAATACAATCAAGTTAAACACAAGAATTTAAAATCAGACATATGGTCTTGTTTCTTTTCAAAATACATGTGCATTTCATGATGAGTTCAGGCTGGTTTATTAAGCAGCGTCTAATAATCACACCCTTATCAACAACAGATCTTGTTGCATCAATATTTTTAAAACCTGCTAACAGATATCATAAAACAATAATTTAAACTTTTTGATTTATTTTTATTTTATGTGTATGAGTGTTTTTCCTGCATGTATGTTAAGTGTACCTATGTCTTGCAAAGCCCACAGAGGCCAGAAAAGGGCACTGGGTTCCCTGGAACCGGAGTTACAAACAGTTGTTAGCCCCATGTGGGTTCTGGGAATCAAACCCAGATCCTCTGGAGGAACAGCTAGTGCTCTTATCTGTTGAGTCATCTCTCAGTCCATAAACACAATAATTGAGGGAAAGCTAATAGAATTGTTTGGGTGGCCTTAGCCCAGAATAGTACTATAGTTGGCCTAGATGGCAGTCAGATCTACTATCAATGGAAAATGCAGATTGCCTGCTTGTACCAGAGTTAGTTACTGGAAGGCACAGGCTTACGGATCCTACTCTTACAAGTTCTGGCATGTCTCAGAATTGCAGGCATTCCTGCACTATGACAAAGCGGGTTGTCACTAGGTAAAGGATGACCTTCGTGGCCTGCTGACATGATTGCTTTGCTCCGTCTGTTGACTGAACAAGTGAGATGTGTGATGGACGACACCTGCTGCACTTAGAAAAATGGATCTGGTGTGGTAGAGGATACTTACAAGAACTCTACAGACAAGACATTTGATTGAAACAAGCATCCTCCTCTGGTTTGTTTTTGGTATATTTGATTCTGATGGGTTCAAGTTTGGGAGGCTGCTGTAAGGAGGACACATCTGGTTCTTCATTGTGCCCTTCTGACAGTCATCAAAACCTGGCTGCACTGCATCCTCTGGAGGTTCTAACACGTTCGTCTGCAGAAATCTCTTGCACATCCAATAGTCTACAGTTGGAGTTTTTACTCAAACACAAACAGAACCAAACACGCATTCAGCAGATCTGACATCCAAAACTGTTAATTCCACACTGAGATTAAATAAATCCATTTGGAGGTGACAGTAAGTCATAGTAAACGCCCACAACTTTGGTCAATTTTTGAAACTGAGAATGAGCAACGACGGTAGCATTAAGTCTGACCTATGCTGCCTGCTCATGTATCGCTCAGTATCTCTACATAGCAAGCTGCAACTTAACTTAATCTGCAAACTACAACCTGTTTAGAGTTCACTTTTTAAACAAATCTGGTTTTCAGCCAATGATAGCCATTGAGCATTGGCCGGTCACAAACTGGCAACTGTTGAGATGACCCTGATGGAAGACAAATGCCTCCCCGCAGCAGAGCGGTCAGGGGTGGATGCCACCCGTGTGGCTTTGCCCTCCCCATCCACTTTCTGTCTCTACTGCCATTTGCTCGCAAGGCTGGCCAGGGCTCTCGGAAGTCCTCCTGCCCTAGCGGCTCCAACATCCTTAGTTGCCCTTTCCAAAATAAGCTCTGCCAAATTTAATTTGTGTCAGGTTCTTCTAAGAGATGGACAAAGTTAAAGAACAAAACAGAATTTTTAAAAATATTTTATTTATTATTTTTTTATTTTATGAGTGTATTGCCTGCATGTATGTGAGTGCATCCGTGTTGTGCAATGCTGCAGAGGTCAGAAGAAGGCTTCGGATTCCCCTGGAACTGGAGTTAAGGACGACTTGTAGCTGCCATGTGCGTGCTAGGAATCGAACCTGGGTCCTCTGCAAAAGCAGTCAGTGCTCTTAACCACTGAGCAATCTCTCCAGCCCCCCAAATAGAATTTTTAAAGAAAAATATTTAAACAAGGATTCACAAGTTTTCATCACACACACACACACACACACACACACACACACCCCAAGTTAGTGGCCTTAAAATGTAGCAATCAAATGTATCCATACCAACACAAGGAGAAACATCTACAATAAAAAGGTTTCAAGTAAGAAAAGGGGGGTTTCCTCACTACCAAGATAAAGCTGAAGTTATCAACAGAGGCCAGATGAAAATTTTAACAAAGAATCACTAGACAGTTTTGGGGTTGTTTTGGGGTTAGGATGGAGGGGAGACAAAGGATGAATGACTGTGGATGTGAGCACCCTTGTTGGGCTCGTTCTATCATCGAAGATGAAAATGTACAAATCAGTAACTTTCTCCATATGCCAATTCTGGGAAGCTGAGTTAATATAAACCATATTTCCATAAATACAGTGAGTGAATTCAGGAAATAAAGTGCTGATGACAACATACTTAATATCTTTGTATGTCAGTTGCCATTTCAGAGAAGTCGAGGAATGATCTAGGCGATGATTAGATTACAAATGCCACCAAAGTTCACAATCTGGCTACTAATAATGATGACTGTTTAATCCATGCTAACTTTATCCATAATTTATATTTGCAAATTCAAAATCATCAGTTGTGTGTCACAAACTCTCACAGTCTCCCACGTTACATGAAACCAAATCTATATTTCAAGGTAAACATCAGATATTAGCAAATTCCTAAAATAAACTTTTAAAATAAATAATGACAATCTTGGTTGTATTCTAAGGTTAGTCATAAAGAACTTTTTGCTGTAGCTTTGCAGCAGTCTCACCATGTACCCCAGGCTGTCCTGGAATTGCCAGCCCCCTTGCTTCAATACTGGAACATTCAGGTGAGTGTATCCCCCATCCCCAGCTCTCTCCCTTAGACAGTTGATAAAGTAGTTCCTCATCTTCAAAACCATGTCTTCCTCTTTAATATCACATTTAAATCTACAAGACTATATGAGAAATGTAGACCAAATGTCTGGATAAGCTGGAGACATTTGTGACTCACCTCTGCTGGGCCACAGTCACACTCCTCTGGAACCTCCAATTTGTTGTTGCCACAAGTTGCCATTTGGGGCTGGGCAACAACTTTTAACACTTGCTGCTGCTGCTGCTGAAGGCATTCAGACTCAGGCTGTGAAGCCAGCTGCTTATATTCGCTCATGCTGCAGCTGCTAAAAATCTTTATACCATGGGAATGTCTAAAACAAAATTAATACCCCTCAGATAAATGAAATAAAATTGTTTCCAAGTAAGACTCTAATAAAATGCATGAATTCTGATGACTTACCTTAGAGAAGAGCCCTGGAGAAGAGAGGAGGATCTCTCATTTTAATGCAGGTCGTAATGAAAGCAGTGAGTTCATCTCTACTATAACTTGTTATAATGCACACAGAAAGCAGACTTAAAGTGGTAAGGCAGCACTAAGCAGTGCGTGGCACTCACAGGAAGACACTGGGTTCTTTTCAAGATAGTTATTACTCTAAGAAGTTCAAATGAGCATGAAGAAGATGGAACAAGCCAGAGAATTTAAGTGGAAAATTTTAAAGAATCAAAGATGATTATGTTGTTGGTAACAAAAATTAGTGCAATATTTTGACACAGAAGGAAATAAAAAAAAATCATTGAATTTTGGAGCTGGACAGATGGCTCAGCAGTTAAGAACACTGGTTGTTCTTGCAGAAGATCCAGTTCAAATCCCAACACCCACATGACAGCTAACAACTGTCCGTTAACTCCAGTTCCAGGGGAACTGACAGCCTCTTCTGTCCTCCATGGGCATTGCTGACATGGGTGCACTTACCTATATGCAGGCAATACACGCATTCACATAAAAAATAATAAATAAATAAATAATTTTTTTAAAAAATGTGCAAGTCTTTGATTCATTTTATTTTTCAACTCTTTGCTTGGTTTGTTTCTGTCCTTCTGGAACAGTGATCTCTCTATATTGCCCAAGCTGGTCTATGAGCCTCAATGGATTCTTCTACTTCAGCCTCTTGAGTCCTTAGACTACAAGTTCATGATGCCAATCCAGCACCTAAATTTCTATACATTTAAGTGCACAATTTTGTGAGTCTTCTGTTTAATTCTGTAACAAACTCCAGTTTTGCTCAATAATAAAATATAATCCAAGAAAAAAATTTCCTTCTTGAAAGCAGGAATGATGAACTCCCCAGATGGCTGAGCAGGAAAAGCATCTACCACCAAGCCTGACAGCCTGGGTTTGATCCCGGGAACCCACACAATGTGGAGGAGAGAAGTGACTCCCTAAAGCTGTCCTCTAACCTCTGCATATGCAAGTGCACCCACACTCATACGCACAATAATTAAAATAGTAATAAATACAAAATAAAATTTTAAAAGGAGGGGCTGGAGAGATGGCTCAGCAGTGAAAAATCACTGGCTGCTCTTGCAGAAGACCCAGGTTTGGTTCCCAGCACCCACATGGTGGCTCGCAACTGTTCCTGGCTCCAGTTCCAGATGAACACATAGGTACATGCGTATATGCAGGCAAAACACTCATACAGATAAAATAATCAAATAACAGTTAAAAACTAAAACAGTGAGATGATAGCACTGTGTCCTAATTTTTGTACGTTAGCATGTATACCTTACATATATGCGAATCCTATCACACTCCTTTCAAAATCACTTGCTTTTTACAAGGGAGCTGGGAATTCAAACTCTGATCCTCGTGGCGGCACACCAAGCAGCCTCACCCAGTGAATCATCTCCCCAGGTCCATCTACTCGGCTTAAGGTCTCAATGTGCTCCTTCTATTTTTCCCCAACCTAGCCACTTCATGCAAGCATTTCATCAGGGAATGGCCTTACATTGTTATGTTTAATTAGTGTTTTCCACTTTGCAATATATGCTAGATTTTTGTGTTTTGTTTTCCTAGGTTTTTGGAGGAGACTAAGAACCGGCACTTCTGATTTAAGGCTTTTCCACCTGGCTTTCATCTTCTCGCTCCCACTCCTCCCTCTGCAAGAAGCTGTCACGTTCGGGCTCCTTCAAGGTACTGCTCCCTCCTGCTCCCCTCCTCTGGTTGCTCCTCCGAGAGTCACCCGTTAACATGACTAGGACTGCACCTTCATCATAAGCTACTCTTTTCACCCCAGGACATCTCTCAAAATAATCTGTGCATAATTTCAATTCTCTTCCATTAGCGGAAGTGTTGTATGGTATGGACCACTTATCCTTGACTTCCAATCTCTATAACTTACGTACCTGCAGAGTTGAAATTCCAACACATGACTCAGAGTAAATTGGATTTAACAAATACAGTTTTACAAGTTTCTCCAGATTGTCTCACTCCCCGATAGTTTCAATAGTACTAAATTCCAATACACAAAAGCATTTGAATGACTTCTCAGAGTCCTTCACTCTCAATATGAATGAACTGCTGTCAATTCCTATGGAGCCTTCATCTCCGTCAGAGAACTGTGCTTCAGCTCTCGTTAACATACTCTATGTCCACTTTGTGGACGGTTGTTACTATCCATGCTGCAAAGTTGATTAAATTGTATGCTGTTGCATCTGTTATAAAATCCTGTCTTCCAATTCAGCAAACCTTCAAGTTCTGCCTCACACCAATGTCTGACCCCTCATTCCCCCGAATCATTCTTCTGCCTCACTGTGCTTTACCTGTTTTCCCTGTGCCTAAAATATTCTTCCTTACCATCCCAGTCATTTATATTTTCTTTTTTAGTTCCCTTTACTTGTCTCCACAGCAGTGCACACTACAGAATCACCTCACTCCCAGGTCTGCTGAACTTTTGAGCTTTTCGATATTTCAGTATCATTTCACATTCTACCTTAGAAAGTATATGAATAATTCTAACAAGACTCCAGCAAATCCCATAACATCCCCATCAATATCAACTCCTTATACTCACTGTTAAGCACATTTTCTGTGATATCCTAAACTCATTCTCTTTAATGCTTCTTAAGCAATTGCATATGTATTTATTTAAAATATTCTCACTCAAATTTCATTGTGAGAAAGTGTGTGTCAAACATACTACAAATATATTCCAAGAAAAGCACCTTACATTGCTTCAGGATTCATTATGCATGTGCTTCCAGGGCAGAAGCAGTTGTAGACATCGTCGTACGTCAAGCCCAGGTGAATTCCAAGCAGCTGTGCCAGAACAACAGCCAACGCCTCGATAGTTAATGTCCTCAAATGCTAAGTGGAGGAAGAGAACAGAACTGTTGTTGAGTCATTCCTGGTCTTTTCATTACTCACGAGATTTGCTTGGCAATGACACTAAATTAAAATGCAAATGCAGGAAAATGTTTTACCAAAGCTATTTTGTTGGGAATGTTAAAAAACGGACAATTTCTTTATTCTTTGTAAATGATAATGTTTTAGTCCAAATGACATTGACATGTTACTGAATAAAATTCAATTAAGTATCAAAAAAATATTTTGGAAGAACAATTTCAGTAACTTATTTTTCAAGACAAAATTAGAAAAACATTACAGACCATGACGTCTTAGTTTAGCCCTCCAATCAATTTTGACTTCAGAAATTCTTTGAGCAAAGATTCAAGTTATTTCTCTAAAAGCAGGATACAACGATTTGCCATCCTTGTTTGTTCCAATACCTAACAGCCAAGCTTCTTCGTAATACCTATAGCTTTGTGAACTCCTGCGCATCGCAGGGCGAACGCATCAGCCCTGCTTCCACCCTGGCTTCTCTCCATGGCCCTACATATTTAAGCTTTCCTAAGGGTGGGTTCATTTTCTTAAATCGCTGGAATTGTAACTACTGTCAACCTGATGGGATTTAGACTTGCTGTGGAAATAAACCTCTGGGCTCCTCTGTGAAGAACTAAGTAGTTTAGGTTAAGGTGGAAAGACCCATCTGAAATGTGGGCAGCACCATTCCATGGAATAGGGAAGATAGAAACTAAAATAAAAGAAACAGAAAATTTATGACTGAAATTATAATAGATAGATTTAAACAAAGAGAAGACAAGCTGGGCATTGGCAATCACATGTCTCTGTTTCCTGACTGTGGAGGCAACATGATCAGTTGCCTCAAGCTCCTCCTGTGACTTCCCCACCATAATGGACTATACCCTCACACTGTGGCCAAGTAGAACCTTCTCTAAGTTGCTATTGTCAAGTTATTGCTGCTTGATTACAGCATTAAGTAACTAATACATCATCCATTGTTTAATTGTACCACAATTTGATTACAGACACAGTTGCTAAGAAGCACACTGGTTACTTGTAAATTGTTACAGCTGTGAACCAAGCTACTGTGAATCTTTACATGCATGTTTTGCACATATGTTTATTCTTTTCAATTCAGTTGAGTCAACAGCAAGGACCACTGATGGCTCCTATGTGAAGAGTAGGCCAATTACTCAAAACTGTCTTCCAAATCGACTCTGCCATTTTTCAGTCAAGTCAGGGATGAACAACAATTCCTATTTTTTGACATCACAGGGATGCGGCTCTGTTGGTGTTCTGGGGCTCCAGTAGATACTGCCTGGGAGTGGTGAGGTGCTCTCTCATTTTGTTACTGATCTCAGTAGTTTCCTCAGTAGAGGAAACATTATTTCTTCTGCATAGGCATGCAATGATAACAACAGATAACTCGGCATTGTGTGAATGTTCTTTCTGAAAGTATTTTCTTTTATTCTTAGTTTACTGAGATCTTGAAATTGCTTATGTGTACTACAGAATCATACGAGATTTCTTCCCTCACCTACAAGATGTTAAATTCTGAGCAATGAGCCAGAATTAGGCATCTGTAATAAATCCCACAAATAATTTTCAAGAAGATAGAAACTAAAATAAAAGAAACAGAAAATTTATGACTGAAATTATAATAGATAGATTTAAAAGAACAATCATAAACATGATCAAAAAATTCAACAAATTTAAAGAACACACATATAAACAAATCAAAGAACTAAAAGAATTAGGGATAAAATTCTGGCTGAATTCACAGTAATATTGAAGGAAATTTAGGATGAAATGAAGAAGTGAAAAACTCAATAAGCAACATGAAATGACAGGAGAAAGCCTCACCAATAGAATGAATGAAATGGAAAACAGAGTATCTGTTGGGGACCTCTGTTGTGTAAAGTAGAAGTTTCTCCATGTCCGGATAGCTCACGAGCTCAGAGACTCCTTTCACAGCAGGGTGCCTTCCCGGCATTTTTCCTGACTCCTTTGTGAAGTAGCAGCCACAGGAATGTAGCCTCCGGCTGTGTAACTATTAGGCTTTCCTGTGTGATTTTCAAGCAGTTTGGCAGCCTGGCGGGAGCCCATTTCCACACGCAAATGAGGCCTATCAGCTAAAGCCTTTTACCACCACCTCCACAGTATAAGTATCCTAGTTCCCTCTCAATTATTGAAGGAGCTGGATCACTAGGGGCAAGGAACTGGATCACGGAGACTTGGAGCCACACAGAGCCATTGAATAAAGAGCTGTAACACTAAGTCTGACTGAGCTGAGTCTTGTCTCACTGTCTACGATCCAGCCTTCCCAGGAAGAGCTGTCTTTCCGTCACCGACTCATGGATCCCAGCTTTAGCCGCCTCACACTCTCCCGCGTGATCCAGCGGCTGGTGGATTTCGCATCTTGACGAAAGTACACGGGTGAAATTAGGGCGGGACTCGGCTGGGCAAAGCCCCAGCAGCAGAGAGCCACGGAAGACGCAGGGAAGCAGCGGAGAAGCAGAGACCCGCTGCTACAACAGAGACGCGGAGCCGCAGTGCTGCGAGACCTTCAGCACCTCAGTGGCGGACAGCGATGCGGGACGCAGTCAGGCCCACCGTGCCGCTTCCAGGGCGCGCAGAGAGCCCCGCGCGCCCCATAAGTATCAAGATTGGAAAACACAGTTGAAGAACTGGACTGCTCAAGCAAAGAATGTGAGAAATTGAAATAAAAAAACTACAGAAATGTAATATGCAGAAAATGTGGGACACCATGAAAAGACCAAATTTATACATCATAGGCAGAGGAAGGAGAAGAATCTCGGGTAAAGGGCACTGAACAGATTTTCAACAGGATTATAGAAGAAAATTTCTCCAAATTAAGGAAAGACATACACCTACAAATACGAGAAGCACATACACCACCAGACAGACAGGACCAGGAAAGAAATGTCCTGCAGGGTATCATAGTAAAAACACTAAACATACAGAACAAAGATAGAATACTAAAAGCTGTAAGAGATAAACAACAAGTCACATATAAAGGAAAACCCATCAGGATCACAGCTGACTTTTCAATGCAAGCTATGAAAGCCAGAAGAGCCTGGACCAAAGTATTCCAGTTATAAATGATCATAGATGCCAACTCAGATACTTTACCCAGAAAAAATATCTATTATAGTTGAATGGGAAGGAAAAAAATCTTCCATGACACCAATTCATATCCACAAAATGAGTCCTTCAGAGAAAACAAAGGACTGAAGCAATCAAAAGGATGGAAAAAGGAACGACTGTACCCCAGAGGCAACAGAAATTACGTGAAAGTATAATTGTGGAAACACGAAATTAGACCAAGAATGCAAACAGAAATTAAAATGTTAGCAATTAATACACATCTTTCAATAATAAATTCAATTATCTGAACTCCCCAGTCAATGACACAGGCTAGTGAAAGGGATTAAAAAGCAAAATCCATCTTTTTTTATCTGTAAGAAGCTCATCTCACCTTCAAGGCTAGATACTAACTTAAGGTGAAAGGACAGAAAAAAAATATTCCAAGCAAATGACACTAAGAAACAAGCATGGGCTGCCATTCTAATATGTGACAAAATAGACTTCAAACTAATCAGAAGAAATAAAAAGGATCACTTCATTCTGATCAAAGGCACCACTGAGCAAGAAGATATCACAATCATGAACATATATGCACCAAATTCTGGTTTATCCAATTTCAAAAAATCACCACTACAGGACCTTAAGACACAGATTAAACCCAACTCAGTAATACTGGGGACTTCAGTACCCCACTATCTCCATTAGACAGGATAAATGGACAAAGAATAAAGAGACATCTGAATTAAATGATACCACACATCAAATGGACCCAACAGGCATGAATATTCCACCCAAGCACCAAAGAATACACTTTCTATACAGCACGCCATGGAACTTTCTCAAAAACTGACTACATACTGAGGCACAAAACAAATCTCAACAAATACAAAAAAACTGAAATAATTCCATGCACTTTATCAGACCACAGTGCAATAAAGCTTAAGATCAACACCAAGTTTGTACCCACACAAACTCATGGCTATCAAACAACAAACTCCAGAATGATGAGTGGAATTCATGGAACTAAATGAAAAGAATAACACAACAAAACAAAATCTTTGGGACACTAAAAGCAGTCCTAAGAGGTAAGTTTATAATTCTAAGAGCCTACATTAAAAAACAAAAACAAAAGGAAAACAAATAAATGACTTAACACTCCAACTCAAGACTCTGGAAAGGCAAGAACAAATGGAACCCAACCCAGCAGACGGGAAGAAATAACAAAAATCTGAGCAGAAATGAATGAAATATAAACACAGCAATACAAAGAATCAATGAATCTAAGAGCTAGACCCTACTGCTGAAGACAGGACATACTTGGGATACAGGACTTAGAGAAATGGATCAGAAGCTGACCTGGAAGCCTTCTACCTGAAGTTTAGCTCTCATAATGCTAGATGATAATATGCAAACTGTTAAGGGAGAAAATCAATGAACGGTCTACCCTAGCCCTAAAGCCCAATAACCACGACAACTGGCACAACAAACTACCTCTACTGGTACAGTAGTGGCACGGTTATCTGGGGGGTAATCAACAGCCATCTAACTAGACCTAAAGTCTTCTCAATAGGAGTGAACTCATGGGTAGCACTGTAAATTCAGTCAAATGCACATGGCTGGAGAAGGGATAGATCCTCAAGAAAACCCTGCCTCTCTCTCTAGACAAATGAAATTTCTTACCATATGCTAAATATGTATCCTTATATTTACAGACAAGTGCAATGTATACCACTCATCAAAGAAGCTTTTTTTTTTTTTTGCAACAGATGGAGGCTATTGCAGAATTCTACAACTGGTTGGATACAGAGACTATACATCAGAGAGATGTCCAGTCCTAGGTGACACATCTACAGTTGAACTTCTACACCTAAGGTTCATGGAACATAGTGGAATGAGGCATAGAGAGAAAACTAATGCATCCCTCAACTTTCACCAGTGAAGCTTCTTTATACAACAGAATGTGATGCATACAGAAGGCCAAAACTGACTAAGTTTTAAAGAATAAGAGACTACAGAGTGTGTGTGTGCCTATATAGGGCTCCTAAACTAAAGCTCACCTACCCACGATTCAGAAACTATTGCGGAAGAGAGGGCAGAAATATTGTAAGAAACAGGGCTGTCCATGACATAGGGAAGTAGAGGCTTTTAGATCAGAGGAAGCTTGCCTCAAGCACAGGACTCATGCCAACTCAATCAGACAAGGGCCCAGAGTAAAGCAAGTGAGATGAGTGGCAAATTGGCCTTTGACTGAGAACTATTGGAAACTGGTTACTACTGGGTGAGAGAGAGTAGACCTTACTTATGATCTCTACATAGGCTCACTAGACTCCAGTGGATGAATTTTCCCTGAAGGACATCTGGGTACAAATGCTCAGTAAGACTTAATATGTATGCCTGGATACATGAGTTTCTGGTGGGGGTTGGAGGGAGCATGAACTGGGGAGGGGGTCTAAAGTTTTTTTGTTTTTGTTTTTGTCTTTTTGAGACAGGGTTACCCTGTAGCCCCAGCTGGCCTGGAACTCACAGAGATCTGCCTGCCTCTGCCTCCCGAGTGCTGGGACTAAAGGTGTGTGCCACCACGACCAGCAAGGGGATCTAAATTTGATTAAAAACTTGTATGAAATGTACAAAAACTCAATAAAAATTTTTTTTTAAAAGGAAGATTATCCACCATGATCAAATAAGCTTTATTCCAAAGATGCGGGGATGGTTCAATATACATAAGTCAATAAATGTTATAAATCATAAAAATGGACTCAAAGACAAATATCATATGATTATCTAAATAGACACCGTGCTGGATAGCTTTAGTGTCAACTTGACACACCTGGGTTGAGGAAGCCTCAATCGGGGAATTGCCTTTATTGGACTGGCCTGTGGCCATGTCTGAAGGGCATCTTCTTGATGAGTGATGTGTGAGAGGGCCCAGCCCACTGTGGGTGGTGCCACCCCTGGGCAGGTGGGCCTGTGTTGCATAAGAAAGAAGGCTGAGCAGGGGCCAGGGGAGCAAGCCAGTAAGCAGCATTCCTCCATGGCCTGTGTTCCGGCTCCTGCCTCCAGGTTCCTGCCCTGAGTTCCTACCTTGGGCTCCCTGATGAACTGTGACTTGGGAGATGTAAGCTGAATAAACCCTTTCCTTCGCAAGTTGGTAGTGGTCAGCGTGTTTTGTCACAGCAATGAAGAAACAAACCAGGACAGATACAGAAAAGGCCTTTGACAAAATTCAACATTCGTTTATTTTTAAAGTCCTAGAGGGGATTGGACTGGAGGGACTATACCTCAGCATAATTAAATACAACAAACCCATGGCCAACATCATTCTAAATAGAAAAAAAACACTGGAAGCATTCCCATTAAAATCAGACAGGGCTGTCCACTATCTCCACTCCATTTCAATATAGTGTTTGAAACTCTTGCCAGAGCAATAAGACAAGAGAATGAAATTAAAGGAGTATTAATCAGAAAAGGTCAAATTATGCCTATTTGCAGATGATATGACATTATATCTAAGAGATCCCAAAACTTCTGCCAGAAAACTCATAGAAATATTTAGCACTTTCAGTAAAGTGGTAGTTTACAAAACTATTCTACAAAAATCAGTAGCCTTTCTATACACCAATAACAAGCAATTGGAGAAAGAGTACAGGGAAACCCTCCCATTCACAATAGCCTCAAAAACAATCTCAGAATAAACATGACCAAAGACATTAAAGATCTGTACATTGAAAATTTTAAATCTTTAAAGAAAGAGATTGAGGAAGACACCACAAGATGGAAGGACTGCCCATGCTCATGAAGTAGAAGAATTAGTATTGTGAAAATGACCATCCTACCAAATCAATGTATAGATTCAGTGCAATCCAATCAAACCTCCATACATTCTTCACAGAAATTTAAAAAAAAAAAAGCGCATTCTAAAATTCAAGCGGAATCAAAAAGACCCCGGATAGCCAAAGCAATCCTGAGTCCAAAGAGCAATGCTAGGGGGATTACCATACCAGATCTCAAATTATATTACAGAGCTTCAGTCATCAAAACAGCACGTTAATGCTGGGCATGATGACACACACCTTTAATCCCAGCACTTGGGAGGCAGAGGCAGGCAGATCTCTGTGAGTTCAAGGCCAGTCTGGTCTACATAGTGGCTACATAGTAGCCAGCTGGGGCTACTGGCAGACCCTGTCTCAAAAAGACCAAAAGAAACCCCAGCATGTTAGTGGCACAAATATATAGACACATAAATACAGATCAATGGAATGTAGCGGAAGACCCAAACACGAGTACATGCAATTTCTGCCATGTGTTATTTGACAAAGGTACCAAGAACATGTTCACTGGAGGAACGACAGCATCTTCAACAAGTGGTGCTGGCAAAACTGGATCTCCACCTGTAAAAGACTGAAACTAGACCCTTATCAAATGGAGCAAAGACCTTAATGTGAAATCTGAAACCCTGAAAGTGTTAGAAGAAAACATAGGCAGTACCCTAGAAGATACATATGTAGGAAAGGACTTTCTAAATTGGGCATCAGCTCAGATTAAGGTCATCAACAAGTGGGGCCTCATTAAACTAAAAAGTTTCTGTACTGCAAAAAACAAACAAACAAAAAAAAAAACAAAAAAAAAAACAAAAACAAGAAATGAAGAGAAAACCCACACGGTGGGGGAAAATCATCACCAGTGACACATCTGACAGAAGACTGATATTCAGAATATAGAAAGAACTCAAAAAACAAGAATCAAGAAAACAATTGACTCGATTAAAAGTTGGGCTATGGATCTGAACAGAAAGTTCTTAAAAGAACAAATAAAGCAACAGAATGCATGAACTCCAGCGGGGGGGAGCACAGGAACATGCTTACGGGAAAGGGAGTATTAAGAGGACCAAGATGTTGTGTATGAAATATACAAAAATTCAATTAAAATATATTTAATAAAATTCTTCTTGCATACCGTTATAGAGAGGGTGATGTATTCAAAAAACTAAATGAATGTGATGCCACAAAACTAGTATATTTGGCAGAACAAATGTATAATTCATGTGATGAAGAAATTAAGAGTCTTTCAGACAAAAGTTCATTAGCAGTCACTGATCTACAGTAATTGCTTAGTGAATTATTAAGGTTTAAAAGAAAGTTCTAGAAAGTAATTTGAAAATTATAACATCCCCTAGCAAAGTTAAAAATGTGGACAAACTGTCATAATTTTGGTCTATGAATTCACTTTTATGTTTTGTATTATATTTAAAGAATGGAAATAAAGACAAAACTAAAAATGCATGTAGTGAGTGTTCAATACAAAAAATATGTTGTGCTGTTAGTTTAGAAACAAACTAAAGTCACCTTGGAAGAGGAAACATCAACTGAGGAATGGCCTCCACTGGGTATGTCTAGAAGACATTTTCTTGATTCTTAATTGGTATGGGAAGGTCCAACCAACTGTGTGCAGTGTCTCCTAGGAAGTAGGACTAGACTATAAACACAAAAGTTGCTGAGCAAGCCAAGAGGAAGCCAGCCAGTCACCAGCCTTCCTCCATGGTGTCTGCTTGAGTTCCTGTCTCAAGTTCCTGTGCTGAGTTCCTGCCTTGACTTCCCTTGAAAATATACTGTGAGCTGTAAGCCAAATAAACTCTTTTGTCCATGAGTTTCTTTGGGTCATGGAGTTTATCGCAGAAACAGAAAAGCAAACTAAAACATAAGCAATTTGTGATATCAATCATATATATAATCATATAGTTGATTATAGATGTATAAAGAGTAGGATTTGGTATATAACTCAAATTAAGCTTTATTATTTCATGATAAACTTGAATTTTAAAGATATTTCATACAAGTGCAATAGTAATAAAAATAATCTGTGGAATTCGCAGGTAAGGGAAGAGAGTGAAAGAATATCACCAAAGTTAATAAAACACAGAAGACAGACCAAGGAAATGAGAGACAAAAACATCTAAGATTACTATCACGTATCCTAAAAAGGGCAGAAAAATAACCTATGAGACAGTTAACAAAAGATTAACATTACATGTTCCCTACCGCCAATTCCTTTTAATGTAAGTGGATTAAACTCTAACCAAGGAATAGATCAGCAGAATGAGGTTTTAAAAACAGAATAGCTACATGTAAAAGAACGTTAAATTGGACCCTTATATTTTTCTACCTCTAAAAATTGGCTGAAAATGGGTTAAAACTCCTAGGCAGGAAGTACACAGATATAAAAGCAGAAGGCAACCAGGGACAAGATTTACGACACTGATTCCATCAAAATCTAAAGTCGCAGGAGGGAAACAAAACAAATGAGACTCTCACTGTCTGAACATCCCTGTTCCGCTGTGCAAGATCAAACCCAAGGAAAGACAACCACAAATAGGAATAGGACAAAATATTTGCAAATGACTTTTGATAAAAGATTAACCTAGGTTATAGAAAACCCAGAACTCAACAACAAAGCACTAAGCTACCTTAAAGACAGGAAAATACTTGAACAGAGATTTCTCCAAATACTAAAGTCCAACAAGTATATGAGCTGGCCGTCATCATTAATCACTGTGAGAACACAAATCAAAAGCAAAGTGGTAAGATGTCACACCCATTAGGATGCACCATCAACTAAAACAGAAGAGAAAATGAGTTTCAGTGAGAATGTGGCTAATAAATTGTAAACCAGCAGCAAAACCTCTATAGAAATTACATGATGGTCCTCAAAATAGTAATAATAAAACCGATTCATGATCCAGCAAGCTGACTTCTGGGTAGACAGCTGGTTAGTTGCCTGCACTACCATGTCTACAACAGCATCCCGCATAACAGCAAAGATGGACATAACCACGAGTCCATTGATAGAGGATGAAAAATGATGGCAAAGACTTACAACAGTGTTCAGTCATAAAACGGGAAAATTTTTACACATTATGGCCTAGACAAACCTTAAGGACATTATACAACATGAAGTCAGTCAGTCAGAGAAAGACACATGTAGAGTCTTTCATTTACATGAGAACTATAAAGTTGTTATAACAACAGAAGCAGAGAATAAGATTGGTACCTACTAGGGACAAAAGAGAAATTGTTTGATGAAGAGCTTCAGCTTTAAAAGGTGAAAAGCTCTTGACATTTATTTGACAATATTGTGTATGATTAACACTACAGAACTGTACCCTTAGAGTGGTTAAGATAAAAAATTTAGGTGTTTTCCTCAACAAAGCAAGCTCTTCTTGTGAGTTAAAAGTGAGTAAAAGCCTAAAAAAAATTAAATTTTTGCCAAAAATGTATGGTGGAGACATTATGCTTCTTTTTCCTTTATTGACATGGGCATAGACATTATAAACTCAATGTTATATTGAAGAGATGGGAATGACAGAATGCATACCACAGCAATTCCTGCAGAAAACTTTGGATTGCAGGCTGTCCCACGATACGTTGCTCCTATATAAGCAGGAAGGTCCATATACCTAGATTAAAATTTTTGTTATTATACATATTTCAAAATACTACTACCAATGACATTTAAAAATTGGGTTTCTGGAAGTTATCCAATTCTTTAAAAACATGAGACTATTATACATTTTGCTGTTAATTATTTATAAATTATAAAAACAATCAAATGGGATTTCCCCCATACTTCATATGATGTTAAGTTCTAAGGGATATTTAAGAGTCTAGTATCCCCCAAAATCAAGCCTCAGGATTCTCATCATTAGATGGAGATCGACTTTAAAATCTAAAAGTCAATGTTGTTTATTGTCAAGATTTTCATATAGTGAACACATCCTAAAAATGTGTACAAAATGTTGGGGTAGAGGGGAGAGAGAGGTGCACCAAGAAAATCAGAGGCAGTGTGCAGAAACTGTCCTCCACAAACTATTCCACCAGTGCTGCCTTCGAATTCCTGATCCTGGCCTTAGACTCAGCAGGAGGCATTGGTAGATGTGTAAGCTTATTCTATATTACTTTAAATTGTCACAACTGCACTTCTTATATTTATATGCAAAGCCAATAAGTAAAACAAGAATGTTGTCTTCAGAGACACAGGGCAAGAAGCTAAAGGCTGTGCTTCAGGTCAGTAAAGAAAACACAGGAAGTAGCCACAAGTGTGGCTAACCAGCAGGTCCACTTCAGTTCAGGTCAACCAGCAATAGAGGTAATGATTGCACTTTCATAACGTTCTTCTCGTGGCTGCAGCCCTTTCCCTGCAAGATCTTTATAAACTCAGAGGCCCCGTGTTCACCCCTGCTCACGCAGGAGCCTCTCCACAAGCTACTGACCTCACGGGGGAGCACAGCAGGATGGGTTCCATCCTGTGTGAGCAGATCTTATCTCTTCCATCTTGCTGGAATAGTATTCACCTCAATCTTTTTCAAAGTTGCCATAAAATTATATGCACATGATTTTGGTAGCTGACATATTAAACAATTTGATAAACCTTTGTAAATAAAGTACTCACAGCAGTAAGTATGTCATCTCATTAAGTTTTTGTAACCCATTTGCATTTTTCTGTTTCCATGACAAAAAATTTTGTAGCACTTCATCAGCATCCCCATTCGTTGAAATCTTATTTTTATCTGACCAGATTTCCAAAGACGTTAGCATTATCATCATTTTCAGCTGGGAAAACATCTAAAACGAGCAGATAGTCTGGTTGCCCATCATCGTCTGTACATGATGTTATCACATTCAACTTAGTGCTTGTGGAGATAACCCAACTCATTGATGGAAGCACTTGGTAGGAGTGCACATTCCATATAAACACAAAGTTGTTTACACAAACCATGTTAATGGATTAACATTAGTCTCTCATCTAAGTTAAAACAGAAGTACTCACAGTATTGATAAGACCAAAGATATGGACAACTTTCTGAGTTGCAGCTCCCATCTCAGAGCCCATGTAATCATACTGAAAGACAAATTTTATTTCTTAGTCACTATTATAAACGATTAAACAATAACATACTTATTTATACAGCTTTAAATATGGAAGTTAAAATAATGCAATACTCAACTGAAGAGGCAAAATAAACATTAAGTGCTTATTGTTTTTTAAACATAACTCTGGTGTGCTGGATAGCTTTAGTGCCAACTTGATACACCTGGGTTAAGGGAGCCTCAATTGGAGAATTGCCTCCATTTGACTGGCCTGTGGGCATGTCTGTGGGGGCATCTTCTTGACTGTTGAGTGATGTGGGAGGGCTCAGACCACTGTGGGTGGTGCCACCCCTGGGCAGGTGGGCCTGTGTTGTATGAGAAAGCAGGATGAGCAGGGACCAGGGAGCAAGCCAGTAAGCAGTGTTCCTCCATGGCCAGTGCTCCAGCTCCTGCCTCCAGGTTCCTGCCCTGAGTTCCTACCTTGGGTTCCCTGATAAACTATAACAAAGGAGATTTAAGATAAAATAAACCCTTTCCTCCCCAAGTTGGTATTGATCAGAGAGCATTTTGTCACAACAATGGAGAAACAAACTAGAACAGAAATTGGTACCAGAGAGTGGGGCACTGCTGTGATGCCCGACCTTGGTGTTTTTAGGGTTGTGGAAGCATTTGGAACTTTGGGCTAGAAAAGACTTTGAGAGCTTAGAGTTTGTTGCTGTGGAATTTGGAACAGTTACGCTGAAAGAGTTGTAGACAATGGAGGCCTGGCTTGTGAAGCTTCAAAGGGAAGCAGAGACCATCAGGACTGTCTGTGTGATATTTTGAATTGAATTGAGAATCTGTGTGTTCTGGTCTGCTGGGGCTGAAGAATCAGCTGTGATTAAGAAGAGACCAGAACCTGAAGCAAAATCTTTGCTTTACTGGGACAATTGATGATGCTTAGCTGGGGCTGAAAACTCATTTCTAAGTAACCAGAGACCAGCATCACCATGGAGAAATCTTCTAGGGAGTGTTTCTTCAGGGTCTGCACACAGAGGCTGTGGTCAAGAGTGGGCCCAGACCTCGATGTCTACCTGGAAGCAGGACTTGGTAATGTGTAAGAGTTTCTTGCACGTTTCTGGTGTTGAAAGCATGAAAGAGTCACAGAGAGCAGCTGAGGCTTGGCAATCTGAGAGGCCAGGAAAAGCCACTGGTGAAAGTGCAGCCTCAGTTGCAGTGAAGACCCCAGTATTGAAGGGATCATGGAGAGACTCTGAGGCCTTTGCACCCCAACAGGCAAGAAGAGGCCATCGGTGAAGATGCAGCCTAAGTTTCAGTGGAGACCTCAGCTTTTTGGAGATGCCTAGACCATGGGACGGCCACCAAGGACAGCAGTAGGTGTGGAATGGGGCTGACCTGGGTCTGTGAGATGAGCTGTGTGTGCTGTGGATGGCAGAGTCAGAGAAGTGGAGCTGCCAGAACCCTTTGGAGCCCAGAAGATCATGAATGAATCCCAGATGTCCAGCCTCGAGCTCCTTTGCTGAACTTTAATTTTACTTGGGTATGCCTGATTCTTCCCTTTGAAATAAGAACTTGTTTTCAATTTTAAAGAAACCCACAGTTAAGAGAACTTTAAAAGAGACTATGGACTTTTAAGGGTTTGGATTTTTTAAAGACTGTGGGACTTTTAAGGTTGTACTCTCTTATGTTGTAATAGTAACATCATATCTTGGGGACAAGAATTGGAAAGGTTATGGAAACAGTGAAGAGTTTGTGTGTCAAGTTGACAAGGGGTCGATTGTGTTAGATAGCTTTAGTGTCAAATTGACACACCTGGTTTGTGGGAGCCTCAACTGGGGAATTTCCTCCACTGGACTGGCCTGTGGCCATGTCTGTGAGGCATCTTCTTGCTTGCTGAGTGATGTGGGAGGGCCCAGCCCACTGTGTGTGGTGCCACCCCTGGGCAGGTGGACCTGTGTTACATAAGAAAGCAGGCTGAGCAGGGGCCGGGGAAGCAAGTCAGTAAGCAGTGTTCCTCCATGGCCAGTGCTCCAGCTC
>NW_008330293.1:648814-663387 GCF_000622305.1 Nannospalax galili | reverse complement strand
TTATAAAGTAATAGTACATAAACCTGGGAACAATTATGTTAATAGTAGGAAAATTCAGAAGAAAGCTGTGTTTATCTACAAACTCCTTATTTATTAAATAAATATGTGGTAATAACTTTGATGATTTTTAAATAGTGTCTGTTATATATTTTTTCTCAAAGTATTATCTGAAGAATTATAAGACCTTAATTACAGCAGTTTAAATTTGTTTCCCAAATGTATCTGATCTCAAATTTTCAATCTAGATAAGTTTGCAAAAGTTAGACACAAGTGAAGATGATCAAAGGGGTTACTCACTTCTGGCTTCACAAGAATCCGGTAGGACTGATTTTCATGTTTTTCTTTTAAGGGGGCATAATCAATTTTATTATTCTTTATTTCATAAAACATGTGTTCAAATGTAGCTGAAGATTCTAGTGGCTCAATTCCATAAGTAACATCCTCTAACTGCAATAATCCTCTAAATGTTTAAAGAAATTAAAACGCAATTAGTATAGATTTCCCATGAGAAATATCAGTCACTACTAAAAGTATGTCTGTAAATTGCATATCTCCAAAAATCATTCATTCTTTTTTGGATTAAGTTTGAAACCCAATTTTACACCTACCTAGCTTCCGTTATAGCATTGAAGGGCAGTTACGGTCTGATGTGGCAAGGAATCGTGAATTCTATTCATGCCAGTGGAAACATTTTCTGCATAAGCTTCATGATAGCAAATTACAAAGAAGACACACACACAACACCATATGGAGTGGATAGGGAAGAGAAGGAAGTAAAGACACTGCAGGAGCAGAGCCACTATTAGTCTGGATTCCTTTGCCTCATTCCAATTCTTGTAGAAAATGCTGAAAGTTGAGGGCTGACATACAATCTCAGTGCACACTTCCGGAATGTTACCTGAGTCCTGAGCAAGTACTGACTGTCACAATGGAAATGGGCATCTCTGCAGCATGTCCTTGATAAAAGCAGTGACCCTAAAGAGGAACAAAAGAGGATGTGTTCTAACTGATTCCAAGATGAAGCCCTCAGATTCACCCTCACTTCCTAGACATGATCAGGCATTGATACTGAGCCATTATGTTATGCATGAGACGCTCAGTGACCTTGCTGCCTTTCTGCAAGTGCTTCCTCTAAATCTTCTTGTGCCTCAGTAATCATGACTATCCACCTCCCTGAAATAGTCTTGCTGTAATTCTAAATTTTGACAAACAAGTATTTAGGCTTTTTACACACATCCTTTCCTTATTAGCCATATATCCTAAGTTTATAGTCTATACCTGCTAGCTTGTAATTTACAGCATTTAGGGGATTTCAAATATGAACATTTCATTCAATTTTTCAGGATATGCAAAAGCGTTTTTACATGTATTTATTTATTTTATCTATGTGTGGGGGTGTGCATATGTAACACTGGGCACGCGGAGGCCAGCGGACGACTTGTAAGAGTCAGTTTCTGCCTTCCACCATACGAGATCTCAGGATGGAACTCGGTCCATCAGGCTTGGCGGTAAGCGCCTGTACTCTCTGAGCCATCTGGCCAGCTCAAACATGCTTTAACTGACATTTGCTCACCTTGATTTCTCTTAATATCTCACTGGAGAGATAATTGATCATGGGTAGTTCAAACTCTCTTCCTCACTGTCTCTACCAAGGTCAGCCTTTCTCTGACTTTCCAGTAATAAATCTCTTCTTCCTCATAAGTTTAAATTCTAGTGATTTCCAGATTCAGTCTTGCTTGTATATTATGAAAACTTAACCATCATACATTGACTCTTGTGAATATTCCTGTATGTTAGTACCTCTTGAGCATGTATCTTCATTTATGGTCCTTGTTTAAATTTTTATGCATAATCCTCATCTCCACCAATGAGAGTGGCAGGCCCACTATCTCCAAGAGCAGTCAATAGATCCCTGGTAAGCCAGTCCAATCTATCCAACACATACTGGTACCACAATGCCTGGTCCACCCATACCACAGAACTTTCTCCAGACAGGGAGATCTGTACCACACCACATGTTGGGCAACAGCAGTAGCAACTTGCAACACCAATGGTACCTGCAGCCCTTCATAAAGAAGTAGAAGGCAATCCAGGTGCCAACTCACTGCTAACCAGAAGCAGAGAGCAATTTCTCAATATTTCCAGGCTGTGTCCCCACTAAGATCCTTGTAAGACATCTCCCAATACTCACACAGTACATGTCACCCAGATAAAAGCTTTCCTATCAAAGGGCCAACAGAGAGAGGTAAACACGAGGTCATCCATTCAACAGAGAGCAACCAGAGAAAATGTTATCCAATCCACAAGTCTCCTATCACCCATGCTGCTAATCAATACCGTCTGGCCCAGAAATCTACCAGGTACACCCACATTTCAGGCAGCAGAGTGAGAGTGGCTTTCCAGAATGAGCTATGGCAGCATTAGACACCAAAGTAGCCTCCTAGGATAGAACTGCGTGCGGGAACCTGAGGAGTCAGTTCTTGTGTCCAGTGCCCCAACCTACCTAAGACGACTGTCCAGACCTCGCCCCGTGTCAGCAGCCAAGGACCCCTAAGAGGTTTGACACGGCCTCTCCACACTTACTGCAGCACTATTCACAGTGGACAGATTTTGGAACCAGCCTATGCACCCAGCAATGGAGCAATGGATGAAGCCGTTGTGCAATCTATGAAAAAGTCATGAAATCAGGGGGAGGGTTACTAAAGAAGAGGAGTAAGATCTAGGAGAGGAAGAGGAGGAGGAGGAGGAAGAGGAGGAGGAGGAGAAAACAAAGTACTTTCATAGTAACACCCGTTTTTTTTTGCACAATTACAGTATGTTATTAATAAAACACAAAAGAAATTAAAAACAAAATTACGTAGGTGGCTTGATAAAGGTTACAAAAGTACATATGAAAATGCTGATCAAAATAAGATGATTTCATAAGATCTCATTGACTAGATTTAATAGCTTATAAATGTACTACAGAATCTTTGATTCCCAAAATAACCTAGGCTATTGCCACAGCCCTTGATTGCCTCCCAGAACTTGAAGGTAAGGCCCTATTGTTGAAGAAAGGCCAGACTTCAGACACAGGACTTGGAGCAGTGGAGCTGGAACTGAGCTGGAAGCTCCTCCCTGAAGACCAGCTCTCATGGTATCAGAGGACACCGTACAACCTGCCAAGGGAGGAAACCAGTCGATGATCCCACCCAGCTGTAAGTCTACTACCACAAATGACCCACCCAGAAAACTGTCTCTATTGGCACAATAGTGCACTCCTCTCTTGGGGGTAACCAACAGCTATCTAACTGGACTTAAGACCTGCTCAGCAAGAAAGAACTTCTGTGTAGTAACTGTAAACATAGCCAAATACCCAGGGCTGGAGATGGCATAGACCCTAGAGAAAACTACTTTTGTTACATTCCTAGACTGATGTACATTTTTACTATATTCTAAATACATATCCTTACATTTACAAATAGGTATACCTCTCACCACCCATCAAAGAAGCTTCTTTTTGCAACAGATAACTATTAGAGAGTTCCACAACTGATCAAATACAGAGAATACATGACTGTGAAATACCCAGTCCTAAGCAACACATCTACAATGCAAGCTCTACACCTAAAGCTCAGAGAACACAGCAGAATAGGTGATGGAAAGAATATTAGTGCGTCTCTCAACTCTGACCAGCAAAGGAACCCAGAAAGCTGCAGCAGGTCAAAGTGCAGAGAATAAGAGACTGTAGAGTGTTTATCCCTGAAAGGACACCTGTATCAAACCTCTGCCACCACCCAAGGCTCAGGGATCATTTCTGAAGAGGGGCTGGAAAGATTGTAAGAGCCAGAGGTGGTGGATGACCACAAGGAAACAGTTTTCCAGCCAGAATACAAGGCACTAATTGCTACGGCTACACAGAAGACCTTACAACAAACAGGTCTCAGAAGCACACTTTTTTATCAAGTAGCCAAAGTGGTCCACCTAGACCCACCATACACTCAGTCATAAGGCACAGTTCTCAGTTTTAGAACTGACAGTGCAGAGGCATGTGCTTTAACCTTGATAAAAAAGTAGAAGTGAGTAACAGACCACAGACAAGAGTCTCCAAACATGTAGAAATTAAAACATACATTTTTTGAAACTTCACAAGTCAAAGAAGACACAGAGGAATTTTAAATATGCACGTTAATTCTATGTACATCTGAATTAAAAGGGCGTAGAGCACATCACTGTGGATGGAGCAAGGTCAAGAGAGAGGGGACTGAAATGCTTGTGACGGAAAAAGTGAAGGTCACCACAAACCAGAAAAAGACGAAAGTAATCCCAATCATGTGTGCAAAATGGAAAGTAAACACAAGAATGAAAAGCAATAAAACCCCAAACAGAAAAACACAAAAAAGAGCTGGTCCCTTTCTTTATTTTCTATTTATTGATAAATTCAACAAATACAGAAAATCTCCAGGTAAAACTGACAAAATTAAAAAGAGAGGGCACAGAACTCATGCCACTGCCATGAGGGATAGGAAGACATGTTAGGAACAAATTAACATCATGACACAACTCCTAAGATGAAACAGAGAATCCCTCAAGAGTCACCAACCATCAAAGCGGCACAAATGAAATGTCCAGTCAACATTCTTACAACCATTAAATAAATTGAGCCGGCAATTAAAACCCCTCACCCTATAATGTGGATTTCCCCATGCCCAGTGACTCACTGAACAATTTAGCCAGTATTGAGATATTAAAATATATCTTATTCAAATAGAGATAGTTAATGACTATTTCCCAAAGTTCTTTATAAGGGCGATGTTGCCCTAATGCAAAAATTAGATAAAGTTAAAACAATGGAAAAAGATAAAAGGCCACAGACAATGCCTTCAGTGGACTTCGATGATGATTTCATCATAATTATTATCAATGCTATGGATACTTGAAGGAGCCTGCCTGTATCTCAAATCAAACACAAAATAGTTGTATTTTTAAAATTATAATTACAAAAGAGCTATATACTTGTGATCACATTGTGAGTTCCCCACCCCCCCAGGTATGTGAAACTGTTTCAAAATTTGAACATCAATTCCTGCAATCTGTCACGCTCTATAGTGGAAAAAATAAACCTCTCAGCTGTCTAGAGATAGTGAGGTGGATACCTCGGCTTAATAAAGCGTTCATAAACAAACCTACAGGCAGCATTCCCTAGACAGTGCAGGCTCAGCACCCCATCCCTGCGGCCTGGGATGCTGGAACAAGTCCACGCTCCCGGCCGTCCCTCAGTACAGATCAAAGGGAGAAAGGAGACGGCACCTGTTTGCAAGAGAAATTTGTCACGTGTTCTGGACTTCACACAGAAGTTTAACAAAGTTCCATTACAGATTTAGTGGGGTATTCTCTACATGTAGAGTAGCTTTGTCTAAAAATTTATACAGAAAAGAAAACTATTGAGGAGTTTAAAAAGTTGGAAAAGAAGAATGAAGTAGAACTAGTCACATAATCCACACTAAGGTTTATTATGTGAGTAGCACAGGGGACAGCGTTCCGGTGATGGACAGACAGGCACACAAGCATAAGCAGCACACTCACACAGTCATGCCGGCTCATTCCCAACAGAGATGCTGCCCTTCTATCCGTGATCTGGAATACTGACACATTCAAAAGAGTAAAACCTGACCCCGAAGTCATACCTTATACAAAATTCTTTCAAAACAGACACATGATTAAATATAAAACAAAGTATTCGAAGAAACCCAGGAGCAAGTTCTACATAGAGATTTAGATATGATAAAAAAAAAAACCACCGTTTGTGAAAAGGGAAGCCCTCTTCAGGGTTTTCCTTCCGAATCCGAAAGAGACCACATGGGAAGGAAGGAGCACGTCACAGACTGGAAGACACATTTCCAACCCACATGTTTAAATCTCTAAATGAAAAAAGTGGAGGGAAATAATACAATCAGGGAATGGACCAAGGGCCTTAATAGACATGTCACAAAAGATGATACATACCCACATGAAAATGCATCTAGCAGACGGGTCACTCAGAAATGCAAGTCAGGTCTACTGGAGATGCTGCTGTCTGCTACAATAAGTCATGTTGCATACTAACCAGCCAACTGGTGGCTGGGCTGCCCATCTTCTGCCTCTTACACACTGAGGTTGGAGTACAAGATATCACAGCCACTCTGCATTATTTAGTACTTTCTTTAAAAAATAAACATACATTTACTGCATGGCCTAGAAATCAGTCTTGGATGCATATTCCAGAGAAATAAAAACCATATACCATCACAACAAACTATGGGAATTATGAAGGAAGCATTGTTTTCAATAGCCAGACTGTAAAGGGCCCAAATATCCTGTGTGCGAAAAGGAAAATAAACGTAAAAAGGGCAAGCAATAAAACTGAAAATAGAAGATCACATGGAAAAGAGTTGGATATTTTCATTATTTTTCATTTTTATTTTATGTGTATGCATGTATTGCCTGCATGTCGGTAAGTGCACCCATGTCGTGCAATGCCTGCGGAGGACAAAAGAGGCCGTTAGATCCACTGGACTGGAGTTTTGCATAGTTATTAGCTGCCATGTGGGTGCTGGGATTCGAACGCAGGTCTTCTGCAAGAACAGGCAGTGTTCTTAACCACTGAGCCATCTCTCCAGCCCTAAGAGTTGGATATTTTCTTTATTTTCTATGTATTGCCAAATTTCAACAAGTACAGAAAATCTCCAGGTAAAACTGACAAGATAAACAAGGGAGAACACAGAGCTCATGCCACTGTCTTGCCATGATAGGGAGGACACAGTAGGAACAAATTAACATCATGAAACAACAATTTCTATCTTAATAGAATGGACAGGTTGTTTTAAGATAGCTCAACATGGAGTTTCTTTGTGGGAAGGGTTTTACTTAGGAATCTAAGACTTCTTCAAAAAACTTATAAAATACAACCATCCCCACTCTGGATTATATATGTACAAAAAATGAAATCAGCCTATCAAAGACATCTACCCAGACAAAGACACCTTCCCAGAGGCTGGGAAGGGGCAAGGATAATGGGTAAAGGAAGGCTGGATTTGCTCATAACAGACTATGTGCAAGTATTGAACAATTGCACTGGACCCTGTTAGTACATACAATTAATAAGTGTTAATCAAAATCAGATGTAAAATTCAAGCATCTGGCAGCCCCCTCACCTCTGGTACTGGATGAGGAAGCAGGTCCAGCACCCCTAACCTCTGAGACCTCGGAGCTCTGCTCAAGCCCTGCATGCTA
The DNA here is from genome assembly GCF_000622305.1 of Nannospalax galili. Classification (NCBI taxonomy): domain Eukaryota; kingdom Metazoa; phylum Chordata; class Mammalia; order Rodentia; family Spalacidae; genus Nannospalax; species Nannospalax galili. The sequence continues at coordinate 656,136 of NW_008330293.1, read as the reverse complement.
TGGCCAGACACGGTCCCCATCGGAGAGCCTTTGGATGCTACCCCCTTTCTGCTGACAATTCTGCATGTAGTCTGCTTTTGTATTCTTCTTACCGGTTTGCCGAGGTCTGTCTATTTATATGGTAATTCCCACAATGGCCTCCACAGTTCCTCCACAGCTACAATGTCTCTGCCTTCTCTTCTCAAACTTCTAACATTGCAGGCATAGCTTAATTGTACTTTTGGATAAATCCCCGAGTTTCAGATTCAAAACAGCTGTTTTATTCAACATCATTTTGTAGTACTTGACACATTGGGTTTGGATTTGGGATGTTTGCCCAGTAACACTGTGGACTATGAAGCATTCATTTTCTTTACAACAGCAACATGTTACATATATTTTTAAAATAAGTCTAAGCTGCACATGATAGAACAAACCTGTAATTCCAAACCTTAGGAGGCAGAGAAGGGAATATTGTATGAGGCCAGCCTGGGCTCCTTTGTGAGACCATGTACACACACACACACACACACACACACACACACACATACTCACTCACACAAATGAAAACATGCATCTATGCAGCAGTATAAAGTTACCTTTACAAAAGAAGAATCTTCCTGCAGCGTTCCTGACTTGTTGTATGAATATGTCTTAAAATGTGGGTGTAAAAACAACCTATTGAAATCAAAGTAATGACATTTCATTGTATTAATAGTATTAGTTGCAATAACAATAATTTCCAGAATAATGAAATTATATAAAATTTACCTTCAACACAAATTCACACACAAAAAATTAAATAGATTTGTCTTTCCATTATTTGGTTTGTGCACGGATGGCGTGTCACGTACGTAAAATTTTTTAAACAGTAATTATCTCTTTAACCAGAGACCAGTGTGGAGCTGTTATAACTTCCAAAGAATAAACTGACAAACGCAGACTTATAATCACAGCCGCATCTTCTCATTTCAAACAGCTTTACTGTATCTGAATCACAAATATAGCTCATGGCGTAATAATAATCTTAATATTTGCTAATGAGTAGAATGGTTGTTTTACATACACATATATATAATCAGCTTTAAGTGATTTTTGTTTTAGTTGTATATTACCTGAAACGATTTTTTTTCTTGAGACAGTGTCTCACTGTGTAGCCTTGGTCAACTTGGAATTCAAAGACCCTGCCCCCGCTTCCGCCCCCGCTCCCGCCCCCGCCTCTATCAGGCATGAAGGTAAGTAATCCATGCCCTTCTGCAGGATTCTTAGCACTCAGAACAGAGCCTGTGCGTCTCAAGTCTGCCCGAGATTCAGCTTCAGGCTGGTTTCTCCTGGATTCTAGGAAAAAGGTCTGCCTCCCACCGACCCCTGGAACAGGCCTTCTCAGAACAGAACCGGAAAGGAAGTTAGACCTGGAGCCTTTGCTCTCCCAGGGACAGCAGGACAGGGGCAGAGCGCTCCTCCAGGAGAAGGAATTATGTGTGATACTCTTAACACACAATACACCTGAAAGATTAGCATTTTACTTCACAAAGCACTCAAAGATACACTTTTAGCTCCTACAAGAAACAACAGAACAGTCTGGCTTACTTAGCAAGACAATCAGAGCCCAACTGACCATTCAAGGAAAAGCTACATCTCACATGAGGGTATAAACAACCACAAGTGAAAATAAATGTACCAGTGACAACTTGGTTACTAATGACACAATTAGTAGCTTAGCAAATATTGTAAACCAAATGGAAAAAAATAAACATTTGTAAATAGTTAAAAGAAAACTCTGATAGAGATAGCAGATGAAATTTATCTTATTTATACAATAAAAAACTGGAGACACATGAAAATGAAAGGAATTATCAAAATTTCCTATTAGATTTTTTATATATTATGTGTGTGTGTGTGTGTGTGTGTGTGTGTGTGTGTGTGTATGTATACCCTCATACAAAAGGAAGGGGAGTAGGACAATATCAGGAAACATTACAGGGACACACCCACAAACACAGACACACACACAAACACAAACATGCACACACCTACACAGAAACACACACAAAAACATACACACACACACTCATGAGCACACACACACAAACATAAATAGAGACACATAAAATTATAAACATGTACACACACCTATATACAAATACACCTACATATACACAAATATACATAAACACACAGGCACACATAAACACACAAAACATATACATAAACACATGCAAATCTACAGACAACTGCAATCATGGACACAAATACACATATGAACACATACAAATGCACAAACCCCACACACAAACACACAAACCCCACACACATGCACATGAATGCCCATCAAATAATAAAAATTCTTTTAAAACTGACCACAAAGAACTGAAAAAATGTGAGAAAAACAATGCGACTCTCTTACCCCACACATTGCCAATATGTTATTTAATCGTGACAACAAATGAGGCATTTGTAGACACAGAGATAGGTTATCCATGTGTTCTAGCAGAAGAAAATAATTTAGACATTTCTACAACATCTAGATTAGTGGAGGACAGGTGAGTGTTTTCCTAGTCACAGTCCATTGATTTACAGGTACCAAGAAGTTACGACTAAGGAAATTCAGTTTTTCTTGCCACTAATATTTATAGATGAAATAGTAAACTAAACATCTATCATGTGAACTATGGGTGAATACATTACAAATTATATATGTGCATTGCATGGCTATACATGTACTCAAAACAAAACTTTTTACACATCAGTATAAATAAATCATAAAACAATACTACACAAAGTACAACAAAGTGTAGCATAAAGCACACAAAATCATAGCCACACAGAAAAGAAAAAATGCCTGGCACTCACTGCCTGGGTCAGCAGAGAGCTGGCTTGGTGGTTTTGCTAATCCTGCCAGTATGGGTCCAGGCTGTGCCGGATGCAGGCTGATGGAGGAAAGGATTCACAGGGCATTGTGACCATGTCCCATGTGCCTCTGCCTTCCAGGAACTTAGCTGCACTGTGTTTTCAGGCAGTGTCTGACAACTAAGACAGAAGGCTGGGGCGCACAATGCTTTTTTCAGCTTCTTACTTAACTCAGCTAACTTTTCATTAGCCAAAGTAAGTAACAGTCACAAACAAGTTACTTAAATTCTAGGTCACAGGGCCCCTTGTTCAAAAGCATTAGGGTGCTCAGAGAATTTAACTAGGTAGATGTAATTTGAATCTGCAGTGTTCCCCCAAAGAGCCATGTGCTAAGGCCTGACCTTAGGTCCTAAGCTACTGGAATGTGGTAGCACCTTTGGAAGGTGGGACTTGCACGGAATATTTTAGGTCATTAGGTGTGTGCTCATAACCAGAGTTATGACAAATAATTATACCCTTCATGACTGCATGTGTAGTTGTAGTTTAAGGACTTCAGTAGAGTAATTTTCATTTACCCGACATGCAATAGAACTTAATCGTTAACTTAGAATACAGCTAGATTATTAGATGACAAATCTCACAAGGACAGTTCAAATGCCAAGCCTGTCATGAATCCCGAAGAAGATAAAAGCATATTAAATAAATGGAATATGTATACTCTTTTTAAGCTCAGTTTAGGTAGAGATTGTTTTTTTATTTTTTTAAAAACAAAAAAAAAAAAAAAAAACAGCTGTAGAAAAGAATGATCAACTTACTGTTTTTCAAGACGGAGTGTGTATGTTCTGTCCTCAATTCTGACCAAGTAAGTGACCTGCAACAATGTGTTTGTAGAAAAAGGAATTGTTAGAAATTTCAACTCTTGACAAGTAAAAATCTTCAATATATATACAAATATACACACACCTTTTATATAACCATAGATTACATCTTACACATCTCAAAACTGAAATGACAGAGAATTCATCATAATTGTAACTGGGACAAGTCAAGGAGTCTAAATCTATTTCAAAATGAAGAACATTGGTTATTGCCATTTATTGAATATCTTAATAAAATTTGAATTTAAATTTCATTTAGAAATGCTGAATAATCATAAAATCAATAAATTTTCCTATTTTTTTCAACATGTCCGTTTCCAGTATGAATAACTTAACAGTCACAGAAGTGACACAGATTCCCTGTTGTGAGTTTAAAACTCACTCCACACCTGGTACAAACAGTCCTCATCTCCCCACCCCCTTGAAGAATTGTCCCAAGCTAAAAAGGGTCACCATATAAGTGACAAATTTCTCAGACCACCATCACTGAGTTAGAAGTTCCTCCATTTAAAAGATATCAAGGAAAATAAATTAAATATAATATTTTCACTCACTAAAAGGTCATTTTTCTAAAAGACTTTATGATGTTTTTAAATTTTATTGAAACATGATTATAGTATAATATAATGTAATGTAAATAGGCCCCTCTTTCTATTCATAAGTCTGCTGTTTTGTTTCTGCACCTTGTCTATCCATTGCAAACAATGACCATGGAATGCAGACCCCTTACAGGGTAATGAGTCCGCTGTAAAAACTGAAGGAAAGCACCTTTTTAAGTCCCAATATTCCTTAATTTTGCTAATTGAAGTCTTCTGTCTCCATGGGAGTTTTAAGTTTCTTTCTCTGTTTCAGTGTAATATGTCATGTTTTCATGGATGTTGTGTTCAATTTGTAGATCACTTGGGGTGATACGCACATTTCAGCAATAGTCTTCTGATTCAAGCAAGAGATGCCTTTCCGGTTCTCTGTGTTCTAATTGCTTTCACCGTTTTACAGCTGATACTGTTTTAGTGTAGAACTGTCACACCAGTTACACTTATTCTTAAGGACTCCGTTCTGTTGCTGCCACTGTAAATAGCTTCTTTCCCAGGGCGGTCATTCTTAGAGACACAACTGATTTTGCTTCGTGTCAATTGTGAGTGCAGCAACTTTGCTACTGTTTTTTTTTGGGGGGGGGGGTATTGCCACTTTTAATTGTTTCTTTCATGTGAAATCCTTAAGATTTGTCTGTATGGAGGCTCATGTAATTTGAGAACACAGGTAATTTTCTATTCCGATATAAAAGTCTTTCTATTATTTTTCTTTCACTTTGTAGCCCACAAATTACTCATTCCTCTGAACAGTCTTGACATCCAGGGTCAAGACGAGGAGCACCCTGGGAAGAGGGGCGGAGTCTTCTGCGAGACAGAAAGTTAGCTACAGAGAGTTAGCTGCAGAAAACTAGCACAGTGTTAGATTGGAACAGAGAGAAGTATGTGTGGAGCCACTGGGCGAATTGCAGTGTCCTGCAGGGTATGGACACAGGGTGATGCACGGGGCCTGAGAAGCTGTTTCTTTGTAAGTGACTCCCTCCCAAAGTCATAAAACAGTACAAAACCCAAACTAAAAATGCCTTATTTTAGCCTGTGAGCCCTGGGGCCTTGGAGGGTGCATGTAAGCCTCCCAAGAAGGGAAAAAGGGAAAATGTACTGCAACAAATTGGCCTGGTACGACTGGATAAAGGAACCTCAGGAGTCCTGGTAAACATGGGGTGTGGGCCTGGAAAAGCAGCACGGTTCCAGCAGCTTCTGGTGAGCAGACCAAAAGAGAACCAGTTTCAGATTCCCAAATCCAGAAGGGAGGTGAGGGGTGCCACAAGGAGTCCTGTGAGGTAATGAGACACATCTGGGAGAAGCTGGTAGGAACCCAGGAAAGAGAGGGGCCAAACCCCATAGGTTTAAGGGGGCTAGCCATGCTCGCATGCTTTATACAATGGATCATAAATTATGTAATTAGAATGATGCAGGCCACCCAGATGTGGATGGAATCAAAGAGAAAAATCCCAGGGCAACAGCTGTGCTGTAAATGTGGAGAAATAGTTCAGTTGCAAAAAAAAAAAAAAAAAATGGAATACACCTCCTCATGGATCTGAAAACTTTATAGAGAGCCTGGAAAAAAATCTTACAAACAAAAATGAACACAAAGAGGGGCTGTGGCCACTTTGCATAATAAAAGCTGTGCCCCAGGCCTGAGAAGCTGAAAAGGCCAGGGAGGTCCTGGAAGACCCAGTTAGAGAGCTTGAGAGAGAGAAAAAGTGGGACACTTTAACTTGTGTAAGGTTAGGGGACCAGGGATCCAAGGACTCAGGAAAAAAGACAGATAGCAGTGAAAAGAGAAACAACCTAAAAATAAATTATCTAAAGCTGCCCCTCAGATTCAACCTTTAATACAAAAAGAAGAAAAAGCTAACAGTACTGTAGCTAGCAAATACTCCACACTGGAGCTGTTAAAACTAGGAAAAACTTACAAGCAAGCAATCAAAGTGCCCTCATCATGTGGCTCTTGAAGGTATGGGACATGGGAGCAAATAAAATCAGCCTGAGTCCTTCAGACGCTTCACAGCTAAGTTACATAACCACCCATCCATCCTTGCGACATAGGCTGTTCAACCTAGGCCAATGCAATGGGGAGCAGTCCTTAATAGATGGCTGGTGCAAAGCATCAAAGATACATGGTCATCACTAAGAGGGACTCCCATGATTATCAGAGGCTGGAGGACTATAAAGGAGGGACAGGCATTGGGTAAGATGAAGACAGAGACTCCCAAACTATACAACTGTTAAGAAAATCTATAGTACCAGGGGTGGGTTACCCCCCTATGAGCTGTTGGTCAGAGAAAGATCCTAGAGGTCCTCAAATTCACCAAGGCTATTGCCATTAATGTTGATTGTACACTAGGAAGTTCAGTAAGGCCATATTGCTGAAGACACTGCATGATGTGAGCGTGGGAGAAGAAGAGACAGAGCTGCATCTAAGCAAAAAACTCCATGTCACTGGATAGAGGACTTTCATAGTGCCAGAAGGCATGCTGCAAATGGTTGGGGAAGAAAGGATCCCCTATGAGTCTACTCAACAATGAACCCCGCATGCTGCACACCATGGACATGCCAAGCAATATCTGCTAGTGCAATAATAGTATGATGCCCAGTTCACTGGGCCAGATAAGACTGTGTTCACCAGAGATATAAGTGAAATCTTAATTCAATTGGGACCATGAGAATGGTCCAGAGTTTTAACAGTTCTGCTAAGTCCTTTAATGGGACAAGATCTTTGTAAAGTGAGAGAGGCTTTAGCAAATCTAAGTGACTCAAACCGGCATGTAAAACATGTCTGTAAAATAACAGAACACCCCACAAGAGATATAAAAAAGATCAGACAGAAGAAATGGTCCGTTTGGGTTACTTGAAGACAAATGTGGCAAGATTTATGTCAAGCCCAAATTCCCAAAGAAAAAATTGATAAAAAAAAAATAAATTTGTACTAAGGAGTTTCTCAATACCACACAACAAAACCTCTGGGACATGTTGAAAGCAGTCATTGGAGGGAAGAATATAGCTCTGAAAACCTACATTAAAA
>NW_008330293.1:637317-648391 GCF_000622305.1 Nannospalax galili | reverse complement strand
TGTTTTACAGATGTGAAATCCATGAAAGATACCTGAAGAAGCAAAGGCCAGCTATAGCTGTAAGATTCTTGGGAGTTTTATGGTCAGGTAAGATGAAGACAGAGACTCCCAAACTATACAACTGTTAAGAAAATCTATAGTACCAGGGGTGGGTTACCCCCCTATGAGCTGTTGGTCAGAGAAAGATCCTAGAGGTCCTCAAATTCACCAAGGCTATTGCCATTAATGTTGATTGTACACTAGGAAGTTCAGTAAGGCCATATTGCTGAAGACACTGCATGATGTGAGCGTGGGAGAAGAAGAGACAGAGCTGCATCTAAGCAAAAAACTCCATGTCACTGGATAGAGGACTTTCATAGTGCCAGAAGGCATGCTGCAAATGGTTGGGGAAGAAAGGATCCCCTATGAGTCTACTCAACAATGAACCCCGCATGCTGCACACCATGGACATGCCAAGCAATATCTGCTAGTGCAATAATAGTTCAACTAACATACATACAACTGACAAATTTCTAATTGGATAAGGCCCACTCTGAGGGGTGGAACACATATCTAGTACTGTAGACCAGGCCAACCCCGTGTCAGGGAAGGCTACAGGCCCCAGTGGGGAAGCAGTTGCAAGTATACTGTTTAATGAATATGATACACCTACTGGGCCATCTTCTAGGCATTGGTATTTACATTCATGTTTGTTTAAATGTTTCCACTTCTTTCCATTTGTCTTCATAGTAGGGGAAACACCACTGAGATAGACCAGCAGCCACATCCTGAAGACAAATGATGGGGAGGCCCAAGAGATCATTATCTCACCATGTAACTGATAGAAAACCAAATTTGGTACTAAGGAGTTTCTGGAAGGCTTTAAATCCAGAAGAACAGTTCACAAAAGGCCTAAGAGGATAAAAACTGTCCCAGGGGTGGTTAAGGATCCCCAAAGATGAAATAAGCTACATTTCTCTCCTGAGAAAGGCTATGCTATGGGTGGAGGCAGTTTTTCCCACCAGGGCGTCCCCCAGCAGCCAGCATGACAGATATGACTACAGCCAAGAGGCAGACCCAGGGCCTTCCTGACACAAGGAACCAAAAGGTACAGTGGGGACAAGAGAGAACCCCCTGCCTCCATAGCCTGGGGAAGCTCAGGTGACTGAAACCAGGACCTGTAAGTGTATCAAGTATAAAAGAATGCAAAGAGACTCCATGTAAGATCCCTAGAATGTGGGACTGACTCCAAAGGCATAACTAAAGATAGTAAAAAACTAACCAAATTTCCTCTTACCCATGCTATGGTACCTAACAAAGATCTATGGAGAAAGCAATTAACACAAATGGATAAAACCTTTCCATGCTGTGTTAGACTTTATCTATGATTGATTTAATATATGATGCTAACCTTTTAGTGTTTTATAGATGTGAAATCCATTTTAAAAATACCTGAAGAAACAAAGGCCAGCTATAGCTGTAATATTCTTGGGAGTTTTATGGTTGGGTAAAATAAAAACAGAGGCTCCCAAACTATACAACTGTTAAGAAAAACTACAGTACCAGGGGTCAGTTGCTCCCCCTATGAGCTGTTGGTCAGAGAAAGATCCTAGAGGTCCTCAAATTCATCAAGGCTATTGCCACTGATGTCAGTTGTACACTAGAAAAGTTGGTAAGGCCAACTTCATGTTGCTGAATTAATGTTGATTGTACACTAGGAAGTTCAGTAAGGCCATATTGCTGAAGACACTGCATGATGTGAGCGTGGGAGAAGAAGAGACAGAGCTGCATCTAAGCAAAAAACTCCATGTCACTGGATAGAGGACTTTCATAGTGCCAGAAGGCATGCTGCAAATGGTTGGGGAAGAAAGGATCCCCTATGAGTCTACTCAACAATGAACCCCGCATGCTGCACACCATGGACATGCCAAGCAATATCTGCTAGTGCAATAATAGTTCAACTAACATACATACAACTGACAAATTTCTAATTGGATAAGGCCCACTCTGAGGGGTGGAACACATATCTAGTACTGTAGACCAGGCCAACCCCGTGTCAGGGAAGGCTACAGGCCCCAGTGGGGAAGCAGTTGCAAGTATACTGTTTAATGAATATGATACACCTACTGGGCCATCTTCTAGGCATTGGTATTTACATTCATGTTTGTTTAAATGTTTCCACTTCTTTCCATTTGTCTTCATAGTAGGGGAAACACCACTGAGATAGACCAGCAGCCACATCCTGAAGACAAATGATGGGGAGGCCCAAGAGATCATTATCTCACCATGATACAAGAGAGATCACCCTTCATCTGTCACCCCCTCCAAGGCTCAGGGAAATCCGCAGAAGAAATGGCAGAAAATTTGTAAAAGCCAGAGGAAAGGGGTGGAGTGTAACCCAAAAATTATTCATTCCCTCAGAAAAGTGTGAGCCAGCCAGGGGTGAGATGAGGAGCACCCTCGGAAGAGGGGCAGGGCCCTCTGAGATGGAGAGTTAGCTGCAGAGAGCTAGCACGGTGGCAAGATTCAAACAGGGTTCCTGTTATTTTTACCTCAATAAAGGAAGTGGCATATGATTATTTTTTTGCCTAATCATTCTGCTCACATTATCTTAGACAATGCTTCAGCTTTCAACGCCGAGCACACTACTGTTTCTTATTATTTTTATGCATTCTAGGTTTGAGGTGGCTTCCTGCTACATGTGATATGTGCATGGTTTTAGCATGAAAGAATGCCTGCTGTTGTCCAGAGCCTCTTCTGTGTCCACTGAGCTGATGGCCAAATTTCTATCCTTCATTCTATCAACATGGTGAGCATATTTATTGATTTGGATGTGTTGAACCATCCTAGAAATGCAGAAATAAATCTCACTTGATCACTAGGATCACTCACTAGGATACTTTCAATGTGTATGTTTAAACATCTTAGTAAGAGTGTATTACTTTGACCATCAGGGATATTGGTCTATAATTTTTTTTTCTTCTAGTACCTTTATCTGGCTTTGGAAATAATGCTGGATCCACAAAATAAATTTGAAGGTGTTTTCTGCTTTTCAGTTCTTTAGAACTTGCTCAGAACTGAAGTTTTGTTTGTTTTTGCTTGTTGTCTGTGTTTTTGCATTTATTTTTTATTGAAGTTTTGCAATTTTCATATGATATAGCTATTTCTTTTTGTAATGTTTGGTCAAATTCAGAGGCAAGCTATCTAGTCCTATACTTTCCTTTTTCAAAAGCGTTTTTTCCCCTTGGTGTTTATTGGAGTTTTTTTTTTTCCCTTGGAGTTTATTGGATTTCTTATAAATGCCCACACCAGAATGGGAAATGATTCATAAAAGCTCATCATTGGAGGTCCCTGAACAGCTATCAGGTAGTTACACCAGAGACCCCACCTCCACTCCAGCAGCTGTTTACAGCTTATATATCCTTGGAGCAGGGCCTCATAGACGGTGTAAGCATTGAGACAGAGTTGAGAAGGGATCCATCAATTCCAACACACTAAACCAGCAAACCCCTAATACTAACACTGGAGGAGGAAAGAATTAACCATAATCCAAACAGAAAAACAACAGGCAACAGAAAATCCCTCTCAATAATAACCTCATATGCAAATGACCTCAACTCACCGTTTAAAAAATAGACTAGCTAACATTAGAGGACATCAGTCATCTTCAAGAAGTATATCTCACTGACAAAAACATCCGCGAACTGAGAGTTAGAGGATGGAAGTCAACCTACCAAGAAAATGGAATCTGAAAACAAACTCATGTAGCTATTCTTGTGTCTGGTAAGGTAGACTTCAAACAGAAAAATAACCATAAGAGATAAAGAAGGTTACTACATATTGATAAAGGGAGGAATTCATGAAGATACAACAATCATAAATATTTGTACAGAGTGTTGGGGTTCCCAATTTCATTTAAAAAAAAGAAAACACTAAAAGTCATAAAAGGTCCAATCGGTCCCAATAATAAAGACTTCAGGGCCCTACTTTTATTTATACGTATATATTTCAAACAAGAATAAGTTTTGAAACTTCAGAGCTAAACTATACCATGATTAACTGGATTTAACAGATAGCTCTAGACTATTTCATCCAACAGATATTGATAATATTGATAATGCATAAATTTCTAGACACATGACCCACCAAAATTAAGTCAAGAATATATAAGCAACTTAAACAGAACCTTACAAGAAATACTATTGAAGCAGTAACTAAAATTCTCCAAAGAAATGCCAAGCCCTGGACAGATTCACAGCTGAATTCTACCCAACTTTTAAGGAAGACATAACATGAACACTTCTCAACCTGGCCCACCAAACGCAAAGGGAAGGAACACTTCCAGACTTATTCTACGAAGTCAGCTGTTGGGAGCTGTTACTATTATGAGCACAGCCATTGCTGCATTAAGTGGTGGCAGCTTGTCTTGACTTAAGCATTGGAGAAAGAATGCTTCCACCTTGGGAGTTTCCCTGCTCTCTGCTTCTGTGGTCTGAGTTGACAGGCTGTGCTTCCCTGATTAATTGGCAGTCTTGGAAACATAACTAAAGAGTTCTGTTTCAGTTTACGGGCACCAGAGTTTCTCAGCACTGAAAGCTTGGTTTCTAGGTAGAAATAACAAATTGTGGTAGTTGCTAAGAGTAATCATAAACAGTGCACCTTAAATCTAAGATATTATAAATATTATGCAGCTGAATCTTGGAAACTGTAAACATCATGTGAGTTTCAGTTGGTGAAGTAATGTATTCTTGATAGTAACATACTGTATCCTTGGTTATTCCTTGGTTACTTTCTGTAACCTTAGTTATTCCTTGGTTACTCCAGATCTGATTCTTATATAAGCCTGGTTTGGTCCACAATAAACATGCACTGGCACATAGACCTCTGCATCTCCTGTGTCTTGATTTCTATCTGTCGGGGTCCCCAAGCCCACCAGGCTTGGTTTGTGGTCACTGCACCGTGACAGTCAGCATTATTCTCATACCAAAACCAGATAAGAACACAAATGCAACAACAAAAACGGCACTATAGATACATTTCTTTAATCAAGACAGAAACAAAAATTCCCAACAAAAGTTTGCAAACCCCCCAGAAAAATATAAAATCACACATATGACCAAATGAGGTTCATCCCAGAGATGCACATGGTTTGTTCCACATTTAAAAATCAATAAAGGAAATACAATGTGTATTAGACAGAAGTCATATGATCACTGCAATAGATACAGAAAAAGGAGCTGATGAAATTCAACATCCCCTCACAATGCAGTCCTGGAGAAACTAAGGTCAGAAGTCCAGGAGAAACATGTCATATACACCAGACCTATCACTCCGGCATACTAAATGGGAAAACACTGAACATTTCCTCTAGAATCTGGAATGAGACAAGGGTACCCAGTCCCACACTCTTATTTTAGTATTCAAATTCTTAGCTAAGCAGTAAAACAAGAGAATGGAATGAAAGGAACGCAGGTAAAAGAAGATGCCAAATCATTTCATTTGCAGATGACAGGAGTTAAAGACAGTAAGGACTCCATCACCAGAACATTCCTAGACCTGATAAACACTTTGACACGCTTCAACACTTTGATATGTATACATATCTTAAAATAAAAATTTCCACTAAGAAATGTCATTATTAAACCTACAGCCAGTGCCTTATTTAGTTTCTATATTGCAGAGATTCTTCCTACAGCAAGAGAAAAATAAAACAAGAAATGAGCAAAAAATTGGATGAACTAGAACTATTGATATTACCTGGTAGAAGTTCTGTGCCATTAAAAAATGAGAAAAGAGCCACATTAAAACTGGGGAAGAATAAAATGACTTCTATTTGTAAATAATATGAGCATCATAAATGAACATGTGAAAGAAACCATAAAACACATTCACACTGTAATGACAGTGGTTATTATTTGCAGAATTGATACATACAATTAATTATGCAAAGTATATTCTATTTCTATAAATTGAAATACAAACAATTGGACATTAAACTATAATAGCAGTTTCTACAGTATGAGAAAAGGATATGTAGAAACTTTACAATTAAACACACAAAATAGAAGAAAATAAATGAGACTCATGAACGGCAAAGAGTGGATTATTATTATTATTATTATTAATTATTATTTTGGTCTTTTTGAGACAGGGTCTCCCTGTAGCCACAGCTGTCCTGGAACTCACTATGTAGACCAGGCTGGCCTTGAACTCACAGAGATCCGCCTGCCTCTGCCTCCCGAGTGCTGGTATTAAAGGTGTGCGCCACCACGCCCAGCTAAGAGTGGTTTATTCTACAAACAAAATAAATAAAAATTTTTAAATAATAAAAAAAACTTAAACATGAAGTTTAGAGAAAGATGTGTGGGGGATCCCAGAGAGTACTGAGAGTGGAACAGGGGTGGATATGACCAAGATACATTGTATAAATATATGAAATTTTCAAAGACTAAATAAAATATCTTTTAAAATACTACGTTAGGGGCTGAAGAGATGGCTCAGCAATGAAGAGCACTGGCTGTTCTTGCAGAGGACTTAGGTTTGAATCCGAGCACCCACATGGCAGCTGACAACCAGTTCCAGGGGATCCTACACCCTCTTTTTACCTCCATGAGCCTTGCACAGCACAGGTGCACTTAACATACATGCAGGCAATACATTCATACACATAAAAAAATCATAAGTAAAAAGATTGTACAAGGCAAATTTGAAGATTTAGTGTGAAACAATGACAATTAAAGCAGCATGTTAATTGTGTAAAAACAATTGCCTGACTTGGAAAGAACGGAACTACCCATCTAAAAATGTTTTTAAGTGCTTCCTGCTTGGTACTATGGAAATGACTCTGAAGGAATGCTCCTGAGGTTATCTGTTGTCAGTTTTTCAATGGATATATGATGTAACAACTGTATAATAAAAAACAATACGCTCATATATAGCCATAAAAATGTGTGCATGCCTAAATATTGTTAAAGTTAGTACCTCAGAACTTAGGTGAATGGATACTTGTTTTATGCACATGCCTCCGAATTCTTCAGATTAATTTTATAATGTTTATACTTTACTATTTTAATTAGATTGGAATAGCTCATTTTCATTTTCCAAAGGATTTACATATGTGTGCCTTACAGGCATGGAAATTTCTATGTTGCCAGTTTAAAATCCTGATACAAGATAAAACTTAGTAAGGCTCCCGTGTGCAAGCATATTTAAATGGACATATGCTCTTTAGGAGTCCAATAAGATGTACATGGCATTATGTTACCGGAATTTGAAGCGTTTTTTTTTTCTGAGCCTCATATAAAATAGTCATAAAATTACTTGGAAAATGAAAGAAAACTAAGACACTTGCTCTCCTTCCAACCAGGACTCTTTAGCTTGGTAAATTAGGCATGAACAGAATTTCAAACAAGCTAATAGGAATTGATTGGGGCCAGAAGTGCAGTACATATACATATAAACGTCCCCGAAGCGGGGTGGTGGAGCCGTGGGTGTGCAGATAGGGGAGGGGGCCTAAATATGATCAAGATGTTTTGTGTGAAATGCACAAAAATTCAATAAAAATATATGTTAAAAAGAAAAAAGGGGGTTCTCAGTTACCTGTGCGTCTAAAGTTGTGCCATTCCTGGGGTCAGTCTGGATCTTCTGTGGCACTGTAATGTGGAGAAGCGATGTTCTGGAGTCTGCAGAGATGAACACTTGTAAGTGCGCTATGCTGTCTACCTGAGCCCCGATGGTGGACAATGTGTCAAACAGGCAGGCACATAGGCAAGCACGCAAGCACACCATCATCCTGTTTCTCCCACTCTGCTGATGTGCTCCCTCCTGGAGCCTCCCAACTGCTTGCCTGGCCACAGGGCTCCCAAAGCCCACGGGCCCTGAAACTGGGTGTGCTCTGACGCCTTCATCAGCCTCCTTGACCTTCCTGAGCCAAAGGAGCCCAACCCAGCCCTGGGCTGGGTGACCTGCGCCGGGTTTCATCTTCACTTACGCTGGCCAGCAGCCATCAGCTGGCCCAGGCAAGAGAGGACCAGGAACGCAGACAGCATGGTGTGGCCGCCGGCTTCACCACGGTGATGGCGGTTGGCCCAACTGTGGTAGCTCGAGGTCCTGTGCCTGGGCACCTGGAGCAGGAGAACCAGCGCCTTTAGGCCCAGGCAGCCAGAGCTGCACGCAGGCCGGCTCTGCCTCCCAGGGACCAGAAGCGAGAGAAGTTAGCAGCATCAGAACACTTCACACGCCGGCTTGTTTTACAAAACTTTGATATTTTAAATGCATCCACGTGCAGCATAATGGCGACAACGCAAATTTTCTCCTCTAAGGCTTTTGGTGATGAAGTTGGGGGCAGCATTAATATTTCACCTCATAGTTTGGGGGGCAGAGTATGAATTATTGAAGTCAGGGAAAACACAAAAGTGCAGTGTTTAGCAGTATCCAGTTGGCTTGAAGGCTTTCCGCCATATCTGGTGGGTGAAAACATGAAATATTAATAAAAAGACCAGTTATTATAGAAAAACTTATTTATAAAGTAGAAAAAATGCACAAATTAGATAGCTGATAAAAGATTAATATGCAGATGGTAATAGAGAATTTTTATTACTCAACCAGAGAAAAGCAATCAGATTTAAAATCAGATGAAGGATCAAAGCCGACATCTCTCCAAACATATACAAAAGGCGTCAGAAAAGGTGCTCCATGCCAGGAAAGCGCAAACCCCCCTGTAGGGAGCTACAACTCACATCCAACAGGACGGCCTCTCTTACAAGCAGGAGGGAGAGGGGAGGAAAGTGGGAAGGGGAAGGGCACCCAGAAAGTACGCGGTGTTAACAAAGATAGGAATGGACAGTAATAGAGCTTCTGGAGACACAATGTACTTTGGTTCTTCAAGAAACTGAGTAAAAAACTTCATTTCAAACTTGTGCAACCATCTTTCTAGTAATTTTTTTTAAGTTTGCATTTTCAGTTCTGTATAGGTGTGAGGGAGGGGTAAGTGCCCGTGATTGTGGGTGCAGGCAGACACCAAAAGCCTGGAACTGGGGTTACAGACGGTTGTGAGTTGCCAATTGCGGGTGCTGGGAACTGAACTCAGGTCCTCTGCAAGAACAGTACAGAACCTTGACTTCTGAGCCAGCTCTCTAGCCCCTTGCTAGAACTTTTTCATTTTTCTGTGTACTTCTGCTTGTATGCCTTACATGTCATATTTACACTTATTTATATTTATTTGTAATATTTACTGGTAAAACGTATCAAAGACTGAACAATGAAATTTTAAAGTTTTTTCTCATAATTCTTTCTAAACATTTTAATGTTCACTTGTCAAGAGATGTTTTTAGTAGGCTACTGACAAGAAAATTTAACCTCAGAATTCCAACTTTATTTTTACTGGTTTGTTTTCACTGTATGTTGTACATCATATTTGAGTGTTTCTACATATATACATAGATCTTAAAGCTTAATTTTTCATGTACTGAAAATTCACCTGACAATAACAAATAATATATCAGGACTCACTGTTTTGCTAAGGACTTCCTTACTAAGTCCTCAATCCCTTTTTTGGTCAAAAAAGTTATGATGTATTAAGTAGCTATTCATGATTTTAATAAATTCTATGGTGATAAGATAACCAAATCATAATTTATGTTTATTAAAATTCTTGTTTCCTAGCTGGGCGTGGTGGCGCAGGCCTTTAATCCCAGAACTCAGGAGGCAGACGCAGGTGGAGCTCTATGAGTTCAATACCAGCCTGTTCTACATATTGAGTTCCAGGTCAGCTGGGGCTACAGGGAGCCGTCTCAAAAAGACTCCCCCAAATTATTTCTTTTGCCTGATTAACAAAGATACATTTTAAGACAGACTGACTAGACTATAGCCACTAAATAGTTTATATTTAATTCTACCATAAGTTTTGAAGGCTTACCTTAATTCAAGCAACAGATCCAAAGTATTAAATATTATGTGTCTCAGGTGCAAACAGGAAGAGATGTTTATGAGGTGGCATACCTAGAAATTACACATTCACAGTAGGATATACAAAATTTTATGTGAATACATTAAGATAGCTTTGGGGTTTTTTCTACACATATCAACAGTAGCTACAGAAAACATGTCGTATTTGGGGTGTGGGACACAGTTGGGATTCGTGATTGACTGAACCTGAGAGCAATATTACATCCTGTACGAGTTTTAGCTGTAAGTGTTGTGTGACATTTGTATCTCATAAAATACTCTGCAAAAATCTGGAAATAACAAGATCACAGTCATGAAGTCTGGAAGCAGTAAATGCATTCACTGGAGCATTCCACAGTTTAGGTCCCAGATGTCAACATCTCCTCGGCCTTTAGCTGTTTTTTATGGCAAGGACTTTCAGACTTCTTCCTGGATGTGGTGTCACAAGCAGGTTTGCAAACAAGTCCAGAAAATGAATTAGATTGAAGAGCATAGAATTTAAGTACTAAGAGTCATCAACACTCAGCAAGTTGTCATAAAAATGAGTGGGCGTCTTACAATCTGAGTTGGACACTTAAAAAGGAAAAAGAGTAGATGAGATAATGTCATAAAAGTATGTGGGAGAAGGGTGTATGTATACATGCTGGTTATAGCTATGCAAGAATACAGCAACATGTTAAATATACATCACAAACATGTTTCTCCATATAATTGGCCTTTACTGTAACATGTTTCTGTGTACTATGCTATGTTTTAAATATGCATACATAACTACATGTTAGAATTTCCAATATATTATTGTGACTGTTCCCCTATCCTCTTTGCTAGATTGTTGATATAGTTTGGGGGGGTGCGGTTAGGAGACAGATTAATTTTGTATAATTTCAAAATAGTTAAAGATTTCCAGGAGTTGTATAAAAGCTTTTATCAGGAGATGGGGCTGGAGAAATGACTCAGCAGTTAAGAGTACTTGCTGCTCTTGCAGAGGACCCAGGTTCAATTCCCAGCACCGACATGGTAGCCTATAACTCCAGTTCCAGGGAACCAGCCTCCTTGAACTTCCAAGGCCTTCTGCACACACAAAAATCAGAAATCCATGCAGACAAACACATACACAGAAAAATGTCTTTAAAAATTTATAAAGAGAACT
>NW_008330293.1:603946-637278 GCF_000622305.1 Nannospalax galili | reverse complement strand
TGTGTGTGTGTGTGTGTGTGTCTGTGTGTGTCTGTGTGTGTCTGTGTTTGTGTATGCAAACGTTTGGGGAAGGTTATGGGCTGGGTTTTGTCAAATTAACACAGAATAGAGACACCTGGGAACGGAGAACCTCATTTAAGGAATTTCCTCCATCAAACTGACCTTGGGCACCCTTGAGACATTTTCTTGATTTTTAAAAATGACGTAGAAAGGCCCATTGCACTGTGGGCCTCGGCTACATAAGAAAGGCAGCTGCACAAGCCAGTAGGCAGGAATCTTCCAGTCTCTGCTTTAGTTCCTGCTTCACTGCTCAAAGACGGACTGTGCCTTAGATGTTTAATGTGAAATAAAACTTTTCCTTTCCAAGTTACCTTTGGGTCATTGTTTTACCACAACAAAAAGTAACTAGAAAAGGTTATACACAACTTAATCACATATGTTAACTTCATATAACCACACTCACATCAAGAAAAACTATGCAAGGAAAATAAAGATTTTTAAATAGATTTAATTTTTAAATTTATTTTGTATTTTATGTGTATGGGTGTTTTGTCTGCGTGTATGTAAGTGCAGCACATGCATGAAATGTCCATAGAAGTCAGAAGAGGTCATTGAATCCCCCAGAGTGGAGTTTTGGACAGTTGTTTGCAGTCATGTGTGTGCTGGGCCCCCAACCCTGGTACTTGGGAAGAACAGCAAATGCTCCCAAAGCTTCCTGATAATCCACTTTACAGACATAACCTTTTCCTCATTGTTCCTCTTAAGATCCAAACCTATTCTTCACACGTAGAACTTTTTTTTACATGTTTGGATTTTATTATTATATTTATTGGATTATTCCCTTTATTTCTCTTTTTAAAATTCATTTTTTAATTTTTATTTTATGTGTATGAGTGCTTTGCCTGTGTGTATGTAGGTACACCCATGTTGTGCAAAGCCTGCAGAGGCCAGAAGAGGACATCGGATCCCCTGGAACTGAAGTTACAGACAGTTGTTAACTGGCATATGGGTTCTGGGAATCGAACCTGGGTCCTCTGGAAGATAAAACAGTGCTCTTAACCACAGGATCATCTCCCCCCACCTTTATTCACATTACTGTTTCTGTCAATGTTTGTTTTCTTTTATTAAAGTGTAAGTATGGTGTATGACAATTTTCCACCAAAGAAGCATTTGGGTCATTTCTGGGTTTTGATCAGTTTGTACTTGTGTATTGTAAGCACAAGTTGCAATTTCTGTAAATATAATTCTGATTTCTTGGGAATAAATAAATACCTGAGTTATTTGCTGATTTTGTAGATTACCAAAGTAGCTGGTTCATTGAAATAGAATGCTGAAAAGTTCAAACCTAAGGACACTGCCAAAAGCAGTAGTTACTGTGGTATACAATCAAACAAACACGGGAGCCACACAGGAAACTTAGAAGCAAATTAAATGAAGAGAATGTTAATCATCGCCTTTGGGAGAAAGAAGGAAGAAACAGGTTTCAAAAGCTGTCCTCAAGGATAATCTCAGCAAAGGCAATTGGAGGCTGTGTAAACACATACGCAAACAAACACGACGGAAGTAGTACAGCATTCAGCCTTCCGTCAGTAGATGAAATGATATTAGCAGGGGCCAGAAGCTTGACAGAAATACATACATATATACATGTATATATATAATATATTATAAAATATTATATAAGAAATATATATATTATATATATGTTTACTTCAACTCCCTTAAAAGTGAAACCGGAAGCAAGGTTTGACTGCCAGGCAGGTAGCTATGTATTCCTAATCTAGTCCATATTTAGTACATAGTAAAAAGTTGCATTTGACTAGGTATGTGACCGTCTTGGGGTTTTCTCTAAAATCTACGACCTTTCTAGCCATGTGTATTTGGCTATATTTACAGTACCACACATGAGTTCTCTCCCATTGAGTGAGCTTTAAGTTCAGTTAGGTAGCTGTTGATTATCCCTAAGATAAAAGAGTCACTATTATCCCAATATAGATTTCTGTGCTGGTTGATGTGGTAATTAGGCTTTAAAGCTAGGGTTGGACCATCGAAAGATGTTCTCCCTTAGAAGCTTGAATAGTGCTCTCCAAAGCTATGAGAGATCCCTTCAGGAAAGGTGGCTTCCAAGTCAGTTCCAGCTCCATTGCTCCAAATTCTGTATCCAAAGTATGTCCTATCTTCAGCAACAGGACCTTATTTTCAAGTTCTGGGAGGCAACCAAGGGCTGTGGCAATAGCCTGTGTAATTTTGGGAGTCTCTTAGACCACCCTGGTCAACAACTCAAAGGAAGGTTTCTTTTGTCTGACACTGTTTCTTGCTACGTATCCTTCAGCTATACGCACGCGCACATGTAGAGATACTGTATATGCAATTTTTCAGTCAGTTTTTGGACTAATATGATTCCCATTGGTATTTTGCACTTAGATAGACATTGTTTATCTATCCTATCTCTCTCTTCCTGTCTAACCCTCCCTCTGTTCCCTCCCCATTTAAAGTATCCCCATTTCCCCCATTTCTCCCTTGAAAATACCTGTCTCCTATGGTCCCAACTCTCTTGAGCTCTTCCTTCCCTTTTATCTGCATAGTCCTTGTCTAACACTTCCTCTCCCTCTCCCTTGTAAATATTCCTCTTTTATCCATTTCTCCCTTAGTAAAACCTGCACCCTACTGATCTGTCTCAGGTTCCTTCTTTTCCTTTATCTCCCTAGTTCCTTTTGATTTTCCTGGTTCCTGCAGTTACATCAGGATATGTACTCACATATAAAGATTTGGTGCTAGGATCCACAAATGAGGGAGAACATACATCATTTGTTTTCCTGAAGTCTGTGTTACTTCACTTAATATAAGTTTCTACTTCCATCCATATATCTGCAAATTTGGTAATTTCATCTTTCTTTACACTGAGGAGAACTCCATTGTGTTAAATACACCACAGTTTCATTATCCACTTGTCAGTGGATGGACACTTAGGTTGTTTCCATCTCTTAGCTTTTGTGAAAACAGCAGCAACAAACATGAATGTACAAGTATCTCTGGGGTAGGATGAGTCCTTTGGGTCTATGCTAAGGAGTAAAATAACTGAGCCATATAGTAGGTTCATTTTTAAGTGTCTAAGAATTCTCCACACTGCCTTCCATAGTGGTTGTATGAGTTTGCAATCCCACCAGCAGTGAATGAGAGTTCTGCTTTCCCCACATCCTCACCAGCATTTTGTATCATTTGTTCTCTTGATCTTAGCCAGACTGACTGGGGTAAGATGATATCTTAAAATGATTTTAATTAGCATTTCCCTAATTGCTAAGGATGTTGAACACCTTTTAGGATGTTTCTTAGCCATCTTTATTTCTTGAGGACTCTCTGTTCAGATCCTTAGCCCTTCTTTTAATTGGGTTACTTCCTTTCTTGATTCTTTGTTTTTTGAGTTCTTTATATATTCTGGATGTTAAACCTCTGTCAGATGTGTTGCAGGTAAAGATTTTCTCCCACTCTGCAGGTTTTCTTCTCATGTTCATGGTTGTTTCCTTTCCTGTAAAGCCTTTTTAGTTTAATTCAGTCCCACATGTTGATTCTTGAACTTAATTCCTGAGCAACTGACAAATGGTTTAGAAAGTCTCCTCTTATACCTCTACCTTGTAGGTAACTGCCAATGTTTTCTTCTAGAAGTTTCATTGCAAAGAGAAAGATGATTTATTCACTCTTCTACAGGTGGAGATCCAGTTTTGCCAGCACCATCTGGTGAAGATTCTGCTTTTCCTCCAGTGTGTGTTCTTGGCACTTTTGTCAAATATCAGGTGGCTAACCTATATATACTCAGGTTTGGGTCTTTAATTATGTCCCATTGATCTATATATCTATTTTTGTGCCAGGACCTGGCTGGTTTTACGACTGAAGCTCTATATATAGTTTGAGTCCCCCAACATTCCTCTTTGTGCTCAGGATTGCTTTGGCCCTCCAGGATCTTTTTTTTTTTTTCTTCTATATGAATTTTAGGAAGGTTTTTCGTAATTCTGTGAAAAATGTCATTGGGGTATTGATTAGGATTGCATTGAATTTATATATTGCTTTTGGTAGGATGCTCATTTTCACAATATTAGCTCTTCCAACCCATGAGCACAGGAGAGCCTTCCATCTTCTGGTTTCTTCTTCAATCTCTTTCTTTAAATATTTAAATTTTTCATTGCCTGAGAAGGTCGAAATCAGGCCTCTCCTTAGCGAGCTTCCCGAATTGTGCTGTGACTGCTTTCTGGTAGGGGCCCTGACCTCAGGAGGAAGCCTCAGAGTACCTGACTGGCGTCTGACTTGGGGCTCTCTGGGGGCCCCTGAGTAGCTGGACTAAAGTATCTGGTCCCTCCAATATAAAATCTGAGCAAACCCAAAGCTTAGACCAACCTGTGTTTTAATATCCAGTAAGAAAACAACCAAAGCACACCAATAATAAAAACAGAAGCAGACATTGCCTCAACAACAGAAGACCTGAGTTTCAAACAGAATCACAAACAACAAAGGAAATCCACATGCCAAAATCACAACATAAAAATGCTATGGACAAACAAAAGCATATGTTCCTACCAAAAACCACCAGTCCTATAGAAGCATTCTATAAGGAGACCCCTCTAGAGATAACCCAGAACACATAATTTAAAAGAACAATCATAAACATGATCAAAGAATTCACCAAATTTAAACAACAGACAAACTAGCAAACCAAAGAAGTAAAAGAAGATAGGGATAAACTTCTGACTGAATTCACAGATGAGATAGAAACATTGAAGAAAATTCAGGCTGAAATGAAGAAGGAAGCAAAAACTTCAACAAGCCATTGAAACAACAGGAAAAAGCCTCCCAAGAGAATGAATGAAATGGAAAACAGAACACCAAGACTGGATGAAAAAGTTGAAGAATTAGATTTCTCAAGCAAAAATTAAGAAAAAAAAATTTAAAACACAAGATTAGAGTATGCCAGAAATGTGGGACACAAAAAAGACCAAATTTACCCATCATAGGCATAGAGGAAGGAGAAGAATTTTAGGGTAATGGTCCTGAACAGATCTTTAAAAAGATTATAGAAGTGAATTTCTCAAAATTAAGGAAAGACATGATCATGAAAACACAAGAAGCACATAGAACACCAAGTAGACAGGACCGGAAAAGAAACTCCCCATGGCACAGAATAATAAAAACCCTAAATGTACAGAACAAAGAGAGAACACCAAAGGCTGCAAAAGAAAAACAAGTCACATACGAAGGAGAATCCGTCAGCATTACAGCTGACTATTCAAAGAAAAACATGAAATCCAGGGGAGCCTGGACCAAAGAATTCTTAGTCCTCAGTGACCATAGATGCCAACCCAGAATATGTTACCCAGCAAACATGTCTATTATAGTTGAGGGGGAAAGAAAAATCTTCCATGACATGAAAACCCTGAAAGAATACATGTCCACAAAACCAGCCCTTCAAAGAATACTTGAAGCAAAACAGACAGCAGAGAGAGAAACAACTATACCCCAGGGCAAACGAAAGAGAATAATGAAAGGAATAATCTAGGAAACACAAAATTAGACAGAGAACACAAACAGCAATCAAAATGATGGCAACCAATACACATCTTTCAATAATAACCTTAAATATCAACAGACTGAACTCCCCAGTCAAAAGACACAGACTAAGTGAATGGATTAAGAAACAAAATCCATCCTTTTGTTGTCTTCAAGAAATCCATCTCACCTTCAAGGACAGGCACTATCTTAAGGTGAAAGGATGGAAGATAATATTCCAAGCAATTGGCACTAAGAAACAAACAAGGTTTTCAATTCTAATGTCTGACAAAATAGACATCAAACTACAACTAATCAGAAGAGATAAAGAGGGTCACTTCATTGTGATCAAAGGAACAATTGACCAAGAAGATATTACACTTACGAACATATATGCACCAAACTCTGGTATACCCAACTTCATTAAAACAGAACTGCAGGACATTAAGACACAGATTAACTCTAACTCAGTAATTGTAGGAGACTTCAATAACTCACTGTCTCCACTGGACAGGTCAACCCAACAAAGAATAAACAGAGAGACATCTGAATGAAATGGTACCATACATCAAATGGACCTAACAGACACCTATTGAATATTCCACCCAAGCACCAAAGAGTACATTTTCTACTCAGCACCCCATGGAACTTTCTCTAAAATGGACCACATACAAAACAAACTTCAACAAATACAAAAGAAATTGAAATAACGCCATGCATTCTATCATATTACAATGCAATAAAGCTCAAAATCAACACTAAAGGAAGCCCTAGGCATTTAAACACACAAACTCATGGAGATTAAACAATGCTGAATTATGAATGGGTCAAAGAAAAAAATTAAGATTTCCTGGAACTAACCAAAAAAGTAATAGAAAACAACAAAACCTCTGGGACACTTTAAAAGCAGTCCTAAGAGGAAAGTTCATTGTCCTAAGTACCTACATTAAAATATCAGAAAGAGCACAAATAAATGACTTACCATTGCAACTCAGACTCTGGAAAGGCACAAACAAATTAAACCCAAACCCAGCAGGTGAGAATAAAAATAATCTGAGCAGAAACTGGTGAACAGAAACAAAGAAAACAATACAAAGAATCAATGAATCTAAGACCTGGTTCTTGGAAAGCAAAACCTGACAGATCCTTAGCCCAGTTAATGAAATTAAGGAAAGAGCAAATCCAAACCTTAAAAACCAGAGATGAAAGAGAAAACATCACAACAGACAAAATAATGTCTAGAACATCCTAAGGTACTACTTTAAAACTCAATGCTGGAGGGAACATACTTCAATATAATTAAAGCTTTATACAACAAACCCACAGCCAACATCATTCTTAATGGAGAAAAACTGGAAGCATTCCCACTGAAATCAGGAACCAGACAAGGCTGTCCACTATCTCCACTCCTTTTCAACGTAGTGACTGAAACTCTTGCTAGAGCAATAAGACAGGAGAAGGAAATTAGAGGAGTTATAATTGGAAAAGAAGAGGTCAAATCATCCCTGTTTGCTGATGTTGGGTAGGCATGTCCTCCAAGGAAACTAGAACTGAACCCGCAACGAATCGGGGGAAGAGGGTCTAGGAACAGAGGCTGAAGACACTGAAGATGTTGGGAAATGCTGAGCATACTGGGAAAAAGGGGAGGAGCTACTATTTTTAAACAGCCAGCACAGACTGCTGGTGGGACACACAAAAATGATGCAGATCTCAAATATGGGAGAGAAAGAGCCTATGAGCATTCATGTCTTTGTAAGTGACCCTCTCCCAAATAGCATAAACCTTGTTGTTAAACCCAAATAAATATCCTTATTCCCCAAACTGTAACTCAAGAGGGACATTGTGGTGGTTTACCAGTCCAAGTTAGGACCGCAGGGCCCTGGGATCCCAGAAAGCATGTGTGGGTCTCCCAGAGGAAAATTTGGTGCAACAGCAGGTGATATGATGCTTTACTTAAGAGGTCCCCCAAATTCTGCCAGAAAACACTAGAACTGATTAACACTTTCAGTGAAGTGGCATTCTGCAAGAACAGCCAGTGTTCTTAACTGCTGAGCCATCTCTCCATTGCACGACACGGTTGCACTTACCTACATGCAGGCAATATACACATACACATAAAAATAATAAATAAAAAAAATTTTTAAATCCCCACGACATTCTTCACAGAATTAGAAAAAGAATTCTAAAATTCATATGGAAGCACAAAAGACCCTGGATAGCCAAAGCAACCCTGAGCACAAAGAGGAATGCTGGGGGGATTACTATACCAGATCTCAAAGTATACTACAGAGCTATAGTCATAAAAGCATGATACTGGCACAAAAATAAACACATAGATCAATGGAACATCACTGAAGACCCAAACATGAGTACATGCAATTTCAGCCACCTGACATTTGACAAAGGTGCCTAAAACATGCAATGGAGGAAAGACAGCATCTTCAACAAATGATACTGGCTAAATTGGATCTCCGGCTGCAGAAGAACGCAACTAGATCCTCATATTTCACCTTGCACAAAAGTCGACTCCAAATGAATCAAAGACCTCAATGTGAAACTTGAAAATCTAAAACCGTTTGAAGAAAACATTGACAGTAACCTTCAAGATATAGGTGTGGGAAAGGACTTTCTGAAGTTCTTTCAGCTGTTCAGGAATTAAGATCAAGAATCAACAAGTGGGACCTCATTAAACTAAAAAGCTCCTGAACAGCAAAAGAAAAAAATCCAGAAAGTCAAGATAAAATCCACAGAGTGGAAGAAAATCTCCACTTGAAAAGCATCTGATAGAGGTTTAACATCAGGAGCCATTAACAACTCAGAAACAGGAATCAAGAAAACAAATAATCCAATTAAAAAATGCTTTAAAGATCTGATCAGAGAGTTCTCAGAAGAAGTAAAGATGGCTAAGAAACATCTTTAAAAGTGTTCAGCATTGTTAGTAATTAGGAAAATGCAAATTAAAAACACCTTAAGATTTCATCTTACCCTAGTCAGACTGGCTAAGATCAAGAGAATGACACAAATGCTGGCAAGAATGTGGAGGAAGGGGAACACTCATTCACTGCTGCTGGGATTGCAAACTCATGCAACCCTTATGGAAAGCAGTGTAGAGATCTCAAACAGCTAAAAATGAACCTACCATATGACTCGGTTATACCACTTATTGCCATATACCCAAAGGACTCATCCTACACACCCATGTTCATTGTTGCTCTTTTCACAAGAGCTAAGAGATGGAAGCAACCTAAGCACCCCTCAACTGATGCAGGAATAATGAAATTTGTGGTACATTTACACAATGGAGTTCTACTCAGTGGTAAAGAAAGAAAAAAATTATGAAATTCGTAGGCTAGAAACTGTTATACAAAATGAAGTAACACAGACCTAAGGAAAAAAATGACATATATTATCCTCATTTGTGGATCCTAGCTTGAAATCCTTATACGTGAGTATATATCCTGATGAAACTGTAGGAACCAGGAGAATGCAAGGGAACTAGTGAGATAAAGTCAAAGGAGAGAGGGGAACAGTAGGAGGCAGGTGTTGCTCAGGGAGAGATTTGTAAAGCAGGGGTAGTTAAATGGGAGTGGGAGGGGGACAGCCGTACAAGAAACTGTGAGCTTAAAGGGGAGGAAGGAGCTCAAGAGTGGGGGGACCACAGCAGACAGGAATTATCAAGAGAGAAATGGGGAGAAGGAGGACACTTTAATTGGGAGGCTGGGGAGGAAGGATTGGATAGGGAAAGAGAAAGGAGAGATAAAGGTGCCTGGCTAGTATTAAAAAACAAAAACAGAGGGGATCCTATTAGTCCAAAAACCTACTGAAAACTAACACATACATTATCTCTACATGGATCTATGTGCATAGCTAAAGGCTACATGACAAGAAACATTCACAGGCAAAAGAAATCTTCCTTTGAGTTGTTGGCCAGGGTAATCCAAGAGACTCCCAAAATTGCACTTGCTATTGCCACAGCCCTTGATTGCCTCCCAGGGCTTGAAGGTAAGACCCTATTGCTGAAGACAGAACATGCTTCAGACACAGGACCTGGAGTAATGGAGCTGGAAATGACCTGGAAGCTCCTCTCCTGAATGTTAGCTCTTATAACTTTGGAGAGCACTGTGTAAGCTGGTAAGGGAGAACATTAATCGATGGTCCAACCCCAACGTAAAGGCCTAGAAACCGCATCCATGACCGGCACAGCAAATGATATTTTGGCAGTAGTGGCACTTTTTTTTGATTCTTACACATCCACATTTATTGCTGCACTATTAACAATTGCCAAGAAATGGAACCTAAAGTATAGGCCTCAAAGTATGGCTATTAAACATCCAAGGTTAGTCCTAGACATCCACCAACAGATGAATAGACACAGGAAATGGGGTACATATACACAACGGAGTTTGTAAAAAATTTTTATGTATTTTATACAGAACATACCAAACAATTTTAGCCATCTTTATACCCGCATCCCAAATGGCACCTTCCCATAGCCTCCCCCTACCCATTGGAGCCCATGTACTCTGTCATCCCTGTTACTGTCCACTATGTTGTCAGTGACCCCAGGCATAGCCCAGGGCAAGTCCATCTGTTGAATCTAGTCGACCTATCTAGAGTCCCTTGTTTTAGGAAAATCAGCAGTTCCTCATCTAGCAGCAATCAGTTGCCAACATTCTTTTAGATAAGATGGGGATCTGCTATTCATTTTCGCAGCTCTATGCTGGGTTACTGTCTGGGAGTCTCTTGAGCCACCCTGGCCAACACCTCAAAGGAAGATTTCTCCTGTCTGGCATTGTTGCTTGTTATGTAGCCTTGAACTATACACAAGGACTCTTAAAGAATCACTTTAATCTTCGGTTATACTTTCCTTTGGGTGTTTAAGACCATAGAGTTGGCCAAAATAAACCAGTTTATTCTTACCCTTAAGGTAGTTTGAGGATCTGTTCCTCAGGGGTCACATGGGCTTAGGATGAGCCCCTGACTCCTTTCTTTTACCAGTTCCACCTATGTGAAGATAAGTCAAAGGTCCTGCTTGACATGTCTGGCTTCACTTGGAAGCATGGAGGAAATGATTTCTCTGTGTTGACCCTCCTCTTTGTAGACTGGACACTGGTTCAGGTCCATCTGGTGGGGTCTCCACAGCCTCCTTGATCAAGAGGACAGGTGACTCACCACAGTTACTAGACATTTTGAGAGATGATCCATAGTCCCCTGGAACTTAGTCGACCTTGGATGGCAAGGAGCAAAAACTGTCAATTAAGTCCCTCTGGCCAGATTAGTATAGGCCTCAAAGTATGTCTGTTAAACATCCAAGAAGGTTAGTTCCACAAGTCTGGTACTTTTAATTACAATGCACTATGTAAATAAAGCTTGGGTGAAAACCAAACATTCTCAGATAAATCTTGACTAGACATATATTATATTCCTTGAACTAGTTGTATATATTGTTTGTGAGTAGGTTGTTGGACTAATATGGTTCCCTGTGGTTTTCTAAAACTAGCTAGGCTTTATTTATCTTTCTCATTGTCTAACCCTTCCACCATGGTTTCCCCATTTAAGGTGCCCCCATTTTTTCCATTTCTCCCTTAATAACACCCTTCTCCTATGGTCCCACCTCTCTTGAGCTCCTTCTTTCCCTTTATCCCCTAGGTTCCTTGTATAACCCTCATTCCCCCCTCCCATTTAGATAACCCCATTTTTATCCATATTTCCCTTAATAACACCAGTTTCCTGCTGTTCTTCTCTCTCAGGTTCATCTACAGGTCTGTTTTTGTGCCAGTACCATGTTGTTTTATGACTGTAGCTCTGTGATACAGTTTAATATCTGGTATAGTAAATCCCCCAAGTAAAGATACAACCAAAAAAGAAAACTATAGACCCATAACCTTGATGAACATAGATGCAAAAATTCTCAACAAAATACTTACAAACTGCATACAAAACACATCAAAAGGATCATCCACCATGATTAAGTTGGCTTTATTCCAGAGATGCAGGGATGGTACTAATAACAAGCATGTGGAGGAAGAGCTCATGGAAACACTCCAATTCACAATAGCCTCAGAAAATAGCTGTGAATAAGCCTAATCAAGCCATGAAAGACATCTACAATGAAAAGTTTAAATCTCTTCTGTAGAAATTGAGGAAGACACTAGAAGATGGAAAGATCCCCCGTGCTCACGTATTATTAGAATTAGTATTATGAAAAAGACCTTCCTACTGAAAGCCGTTTACAGAATCAATGCAATCTCCATAAAAATCCACACAATGCTCTTCACTTAAAAACAATCATAAAATCCATATGGGAGCACAAAAGACCCCTAATAGCCAAAGCAATTCTGAGCAAAGAGAGTTATGCTGAAGGGATTACCATACCAGATTTCAAGCTATATTACTTTGCTGTAGTCATAAAAGTAGCATGGCACTGGCACAAAAACACACGTGCATCAATGGAAAAAAACATAAAAGACATAAACATGAATCCACGTAATTACAGTCATCTAATTTTTGTGTTTTTTTGCAGTCACCTAATTTTTGACAAAGATGCCAAAAATACAAAGTGGAAAGGCAGCATCTTCAGCAAAAGGCATGGGGAGAACTGGATGTCCTTACATAGAGGAGTGCAACTAGATGCATATCTATTACCCTGCACCCAAATCCACTTCAAGTGTATCAAGGCCTTCGGTGTGAAACCTGAGATGCTGAAAGTGCTGCCAAAAAACACAGCCAGCGCCCAACGTGCTATGCTAGAAAATATCAGTCGGCTGTCTCCAAGGGAACAGAAGGAACCTACTGGGCTCAGCAATTTCAATGAAAGACAGCTTGAAAGAGAAGTATTTCCACCAAAAATGCAATAACCATCTTCTCAAAGGCAGAGAGAAATATGATTCAGGCCACCCTGAACAGGACCTACTCCGCTGCTTTCCAAGTTTGAGCTACTTCCAACATGCCAGGGCCAAGGAACTTGGTAACAGCAGAGTAGATCCTGTTCAGAGAGGCCTGGATCATATTAAATTTGAGGAACATTACATATGAAATTCTCACAAAAATCTAAATCTTTGCCAATACAAA
Source organism: Nannospalax galili (assembly GCF_000622305.1). Taxonomy (NCBI): domain Eukaryota; kingdom Metazoa; phylum Chordata; class Mammalia; order Rodentia; family Spalacidae; genus Nannospalax; species Nannospalax galili. The sequence continues at coordinate 624,672 of NW_008330293.1, read as the reverse complement.
ATAAGCTATTGAGTTTGGAAGGGGTTTTTGTCTGAAAGTAGCCTTGAACATTTCTCTCCCTCAGCTTTACGATAAATCTTCTTTAAATGAACAAGTACCTTTACATACCATATCAAGCAGAAATCAATGAAAGAAGAGAAGCAACAGTCAAACAGGCATTGAATTCGTAACTTGACGGAATAAGTCTGAAGAAAGTAGGAAGGGTGGAGGGAGGAGAAGAGGAGTCAGGTCAGCCTGTGAAAGGAAACTGGGATGAGATCTCTGGGGCCATGGGCAGAGATGATACACTGGTAAGCTCAGGGCTTCATGAAATGAGGATCGTACTCTGCTAACCACTGATTCATTTGAGACAGATACAGCAGAAATTAGGCCTGAAAATACAGAGACAAAAGATATAAATTGGATGATTCAGGTCCAGATGATTTATTATTTCATAAGTTGTAACCCTTAGCCCTCAGTCATCTCCAGAGAGATTGTCACTTCCTCCTTGTTTCAGGCCAGTTTCGGACGATTATTCAGTAGCATTTTCTCCCTAGGCAGCAGTGTTCAAGTGGTTAGAGGTTGTTGCTGTAGGAGAAATCAAAACAAAAACAGTGAGCCAATGCGGTTCAATTTCTTTTGCAGCTAACATATTTCTGACTCAAGTAATTTTAAAAATATGGATAATTGAGAACAAAATGTTAATAACTTGAAAATTCCAAAGAAACAAATACCTGATACCTCAACTGCAAATATCTTTACTTTTGTAAAAACAAGTGGCTTTCAAAATATCCTATGTATTCATTCATCTTTACCTATTCAGATCACTAAACAGAGTACCTAAGGAATTTGCATTCTAGGGTTTTAAATAGCTCTCTCCTGTCTCCTCCATCTCAGTTTTCAGGATAGCTTGGGTCAAGACCTGTGATCTTGACTTCCTATTCCTGAGACATACCATGGACCTGCCATCTCAATTCTCAGTCAGCTTGGGTGACAAGAATCCCACCCCCTGGCTTTACATATGGTCCTGAGTTCCCCCTCCTGAGACTTACCTGGGCTCTGCCATCTCAGCTCTGCGTGCCTCAGACCTGCAAGCTCTACCAGCCCTGCTCTATCAGCCAACCTGTTCATCTATGAGCCCCACTCTGCTGATTCAGGACCATGCATCCTGGGACTTAAACTCACAAGTTGCACCTATTTCTAGTTGAACTGAGACTATTTCTTTCACCCTATTTGCACATTAACATAAACTGGCCCCCAAATCTGAACACCTGGGTCATGACAAGTTGTAGAAACAGCAAACAAAGATACAAACATACAACAAAGACCAGATTGCTTACCATAGCAAGAAACGACACATGTAAGTCCAAATACCTAAGTCTCATTGAAAAAAATCCAAAAATAGGAACAACATAGAGAATGTGCGTACGTAGGACAGAAATGCGCAACCCCATCATAATGTTTCCTGAGAGACAACCTAGCAAATGCACATAATTAAAGTAGCGAGTATAAATATGTTCAAGGAACTCAAAGAGAACATGAATAAAATACCAAATATAGAATGAAATAACTAAAACAATTCAAGGCATGAAATCAGAATACAACAACTAGAACTCTGAAGAAAAACCAAACTGAAATAAGGCTTGAAAAGAAAAACTCAGGAATTTAAACAAAGCTTAGCGGAAAGAAGGAAAAAGGAAATGGGGAAAACGGAACAGAGAACATCGGGTCTTGAAGACATGATTGGGGAGGCGCCTCACTCAAACAAGAGAATGTCATAGCAAAAATAAGCCAGGAGCAAAATATGCAAGCCCTCTGGGACACTGTAAAAAGACCAAATCCATGAATCATAGGCATAGAAGAAGAAGAAACCCAGACCAAAGATACCAAAAATGTTTTTAATAAAATCATAGAAGAAAATCCCCACATCATATAACAGTCAAAACACTAAATATACAAAACAAAGAAAGGATTTTGAAAGCTGCGAGAGAAAAAGATCAAGTCACATGTAAAGGGAGGCCCATCAGAATAACAGCTGATTGTTCAATGGAGACTGTGAAAGACAGAAGGACTTCAGTGTGCTACAAGTCATGAAAGAACACAAATTCCAGCCCAGACTCTTACACTCAGAAAAACTATCAGTTGTAATTAAAGGAGAAAGAAAAACTTTCCATGGTGCAAACGGATTTAAGGAATTTATATCCAAGAAATCAGCTCTACAGAGAATGTTCAATGGAATACTTAGGTCTGAAGAGAAGATTAAACATTCTCAAGAGGACACAAAGAGAAAATAAATTATCCCAGGACACTTAACCAAAGGAGGTCTAAGGGAAACTACTACAAAATTAGCATAACAGGAATTAATAAAAATTGGTCAATAATAACTCTCAATATTGATGGCTTCAGCACCCTGGTAAAAAGGTACAGACTAAGTGACTGAATTAGAAAATAAGATCCACTGATTTTCTGCCTCCAAGAAATATCTGACAAAATAGACTTCAAAATAAAACTAGTAAGAAAAGGCAAGAAAGGTCATGTAATACTCATTAAAGGAAAAAGAAAAACCAAGAAGATATAATCCTAAACATGAATATAAAATACACAGGGCACCCAATTTCCTAAAAGAAGATTTGTTAGATCTGAAAATCTCACATTGTCTCTAAAATAGTGACAGTGGGTGATTTCAGTACCCAACTGTCACCAATAGAAAGGTCAACCTAACACAAATTAAACAGAGAAACACTGGAATTAAGTAGCATCAAAAATCTGATGGACCCAACAAATATCTACCCAAATACCAAAGAATATACTTTCTTCTCAGTAGCTCATGGTACTTTTTCCAAAATCAACCACATATCAGGACATAAAGCAAGTCTTCAAAAATTTAGGAAAATTGAAATATTGTCCTATATTCTACCTGACTATGAAGGGATATAGCTAAATATCAGCAACAGTAAAAATGGAGAGATGTGTGCAGACCCATGGAAACTAACTGACATAACACTGAGGAAAGTTAGATCAAGAGGGAAATCACCAAGGAAATTTAAACATTCCTAGATTGAACGAAAATGAGAAAAACAAGAAATAAAGCCTCTGGGATGCAATGAAGGCAGGCCTGAGAGGAAAATTTATAGCCTTAAGTGCCTATACCAAAAAATTAGAAAATTCTCATGTAAATAAAATAATGATGCATCTGAAGACCTTGGAAAACAAAGAACAAGCAACATTTAAGAATAGACTAGATGGGAAGAGACCAATAAAATCAAGGCCAAAATTAACGAATTAGAAATGAAGAAAACAATACGAAGGCCCAATGAAAAGAAGAGCTGGTTCTTTGAAAAGATAACAAAGTTGGCAAACGTTAGTCAAATTTATTGAAAGAAAGTAATAGACTACTCAAATTAATGAACTCAGACATGAAGAGGGAAACATTGTAATAGACCCCAAGGAAATCCAGAAAACCATAAAGACATACTTTTAAAATCTATATCCCACTAAGCTAGAAAATCTAAAAGAAATGGATAAATTTCTAGAAATGTACAGCTTACCAAAGTTAATCAAATGATATAAATCATTTAAACAGATCCATAACACCAAAGGGAAACATGCAGTAGTTTAAAATCTCCCAACCACAAAGACCCAGGACAAAATGGATATAGGAAAGAATTTTACCAAACCTTCAAAGAACTCCTTCTCAAATTTGTCAATAATAGAAAAGGCAGGAACAGTCCCAAATTCTTTCGAGGAAGCCATTTTTACTCTAATACCAAAACCAGACAAAGACCCCACACACAAATATAGAGAAAGAAATTATAGGCCAATCTTTCTGATGGACAGAGACACAAAAATTCTCAATAAAATGCTTACAGCAACACATCAAAAAGATTATATACTATGATCAAGTTGATTTCATCCCAGAGATGCAGGAATGATTCAACATACTTAATAAATGTAATCCACCTCATAAACAGATTCAAGGACCAAAATCCCATGATCATCTCGTTAGATACAGAAAATGCCTTTAAGAAAATCCAAAATGCATTCATCATAAAAAGTCATGGAGAATCTAGGGATACAGGGGACATATCTCAACATAATAAAGGCAATGTACAACAAACCAATAGCCAGGATTGTGCTAAATGGAGAAAAATCAAAGCATTATCATTAAAATCAGGAACAAGACATGAATGCCTGCCCTCTTCATTCTTGTTCAGTATGGGACTGCGAGTCTTAGCTAAAGCAGTAAGACTAACGAAAGAGCTCAAAGAGATGCAAACTGGAAAGAAAGAATTCAAAGTGTCCTAAATTGCAGATGATAATGATTCTATACATAAAAGGTGTTAAAGGCTCCACCAGAAAACTCAAGATGCTACATACATTCAGCAAAGCAGTAGAATATAAAACCAACCGCCCTCAAATTGGTAGAATTCCTATATGCCAATAATAAACACATTGAGAAAGAAATCAGGGAAATGACCCCATTCATGATAGCTTCAAAATCCATAAAATACATTGGAATAAATCTAACCATGGAAGTGATTGACTTATATAGTAAAAATTTTAAGGCAGGGTTGTCAAGCGGAGGTGTAGAAATGGAAGGGTATAGAAAGATGATCTGAATTTATTTTATGTAACTCACAAAAATTCAATTAAATTTTTTTTCTTTTTCTGTACTTAAATATACATGATGCTTGTCTGATGTCAGACATTTTAAAACTGATTTACATTTTCTAGCCGATAATACTTTGGCAGAAAATGATTTTTGTGACTGAAATGGTCAGTAGTATACTGCAGATATTTCTGGTCGCAGGTATTTCTTGCTCAGTGTAATTATGTCAGGTGAATTCATGCTATAATGTAATAAGTGAAATATACTCCTTCATTTGAATCCTGTCATCTTTATTCCTCCATTTCCTCTCTAACACTGTAAAGTTATGATACACACTAAGTTAGTTTGTGCAATTATGACATCATAGAGCTTAACTGGGACTGATACTTTGACCAATCATTTGAAATTTAGTAAAAATCCGAAAGAGTAAGGTAATTTAGCAACAGACATAGGCGAACAAAAGGAGGAGACATTTGGGTCAATCTCTTTCCTGAGAATTTATCCCATGATTTAACTGGACAAGTGCTTCAAGATGTACATTTACACACAGGAAGCTTATACGAACAACAAAATGACAGTATTCTAAATAGTAAGTAAGACACAAAAGTTATCTATAATATTCTTAAGAAAATGTGTTAAGTATTATAAACATTTTGCTTAGAAAAAGACTTAGGAAGACATATTTATAAGGTTTTATAAGAAATCTTTGGGTTTTATGAATATGAGAATTATTGCCTTAAGTCATAAATTTACTCAGACTTTTTAGAGATAATACACATTTAGTTATTCTTTAAAATAAGAAAATATGTTTTAAAATTTAATATTGATCTTTTACTACTAAGGTTTACCTGGATGCCACATGTTCTTCTTGCACATGAATTTCAGAATCATTTTCCAATTCTTCCTGCCTATGTTTCAAATCAAAACCTTTGATATATTAAATATTTAGAAACCCACATACATACATTATCGATGTTGGAAAAAAGACAATTTTAAAGTTCGGTGTCTTCCAATATTTTATTTAGACTATTTTTCTATGAACATTCTTGTTCGTGTCCCACCGTGCTTATGACTGCATGCACAAGACTTGTGCAAACCTAGGCCAGTCAGGGCACAATTATGGTTGGGGGAGGTGGGCAGGAAGCCCCATCCCAACTCTTTTGCAATTGTAGAAGCTTCCTAAAGTATATGCATATAGATAGATAGATAGATAGATAGATAGATAGATAGATAGAAACCCATTTGTATACACACACACACACACACACACACACATATATATAGATAGATAGATAGATAGATAGATAGATAGATAGATAGATATACACACACATAAATGTTACTCTCTAACAGAGAAGACACCTCTCCTAGACACAGGTTATCAACTAAAATATCCAGTGCCAGGTATAAGTTACTTCTTTTCTCAGTGGGGTCCCATAGAACCCCTCAAACACAAAAATTACAGATCATTGTCATTGTTCATTACCCTCCAGAACTTTATTGTAGGCCTTGTTGCTGAAGACCATATACCTGAGTCATAGAACACAGGGAAATAAAACTCATGCTGACTGTACCAGTTCTGGAACTATAGGCTTCATCCATACTGACTCTAATAGTCCTGGAGGGTTTTACTAACATTACCAGAATAAAAAAATATTCAACACTCTCACCCAAATGCAAAGTTTGTGAACTACAATAAAAACTCATCTGCCACTGGTGCAACAGTGGCACATTATGGGAGTAACCAATCACTTTCTGATTTGCCTTAAAGTCCCCTCTACAAAATGGAACTCATGCCTGGTACCATTAACTGGACCTAAAACCCATGACTGTTAAGGCTGTCATAGGCCCTAGGGGCAAACTTAATACTATTATTCACTTAAACTAACATAGTAATAAGATACCCCCTAAATTCTTACCTTTATAGCCATAGATTATCACCAAACCCTCATTGGAGAAGCTTCTTTTTGTAGGAACCAAAAATTATTACAGAGATTTACAACTAGTCAAGGTGCAGAGACTAATAAACTGTGGGTTGCTCAGCTCTAAATAGGACATTTAGATCACATTTTTTCTTGACTCCTGAGGATCCCTTCATGATCCTTGGGGACCAATCATGGAAGAGGGGGCACAAAGATTGTAAGAGTCAGAGGTAGTAGACATATGCAGGGAACATTATTTGCTGGACAAGACACAGCCATTCTACACATGAACTCATGGAAGCTGTGACTACATGTTCAAGGTCTACAGAAGATTAGACTAGTAAAGATCTCAACGTAGATGAAAGGCTCAAGACGCTCCATGTTTAGCTGAGGAGTTACTGGCAATTGATGGCTGCTAGGAGAGGAAGGGTACATTTTCTTCAAGGATGTGGCCACTAAGGGGTTACATATGCTCCACCAGATGGTCCTACACTCATGTGTGTACAGACAACACTAAGTGAACTCGATGGGCTTAAAACAACAAATGTTTTGTCACAAAATGTAGTACTGTTTATCGTAGGGCTGGGGTAGTAGGCATGTCTGAGGCTCTATCTCCACTGACTAGCTATGCCCCCCTTTGTTCCTCTCCCAGCAATCACCACAGCACTCTGAGTGTATTTGCTTGATAAAACCCTTCCTAACAAAGTACATCTCTGGTGATTGTGACATTAAGCATCTTTTCAAACATCTGCTGGCCTTCTGCATGTTTTCATCAGTGGACTATATGTTGAAGGCTTCAGCCTTAATTTTTGCTTGAGTTAGTAGGTAGCTATCAAGTTGTAAGCATCCTTTGTTTTCGTTTGCAGGCTGATTTTTTTTTGGTGAAATTTTTGTTACAGTCATTAACATGTTGTAATCAGGTTATCATTATTAGTAACTGTATTTTGCTGTTGTGCTACTGAGTAGTAAGAGATCCTTATCTGTTTTAGAAATTAATCCCTTATTTTGATACATGGTCTCCAAAGTTATTTTTCATTGTCTTTTCGTTCTTCTTTTTGTTATACACAGATTTTATTTAATGTCCTCCTTCCTGTCTATTTTTTTTTGCTTTGTCGCCAGTGTTTTTAACTAGAAGATGGTTATCATCTTACCAGCTATGTAGACCTCAAAATGGAAATGCAAGAGTCATGAAAAGCCAAGTGAGCACGACACCACACCACCAAAGGGTCACAATGACTCTTCATTAACCAGCCTCAAGGAAATGGAAATGCATCTGCCTTAACATATCAAAATAATGATCTTAAGTCATAACCAATAAGATATGAAAGGAGAAAGATAATTTAATATTTTCAGAAAAATAATTCACAACCTAAATGAAAATGTTAACAGAGATAGATGTCATAACAAATTTAAAATCTCCAAATGTGAAATTTTGGAGATGAGCAAATCAGTAAGAAGAGAAAGGTTCAAACCCAAGAAGACCAAGCAGAATAAAGAACACCTCAGTCACAGGCGGTGGGGAAATAATAATAACAATAACAGCACACCAGGGCTACGGAATGTATAAGGTATCATTAAGTCAACATTTATTTGTATTATAGAAGTTTACAAAGGAGAGGAGAGGTAAAAAGAAATTTATTTAAATGGCTGTGAAAAATTCCTAATCTTAAAGGAGATGGGGTACCAGAATCTAGGAAGCTCTAAGATCAATAAATGCACACAAATCAAAATCATATTCATAGTCGCTTCTCTAATCAAACACCAAAGAGAGAATTTGAGAATCATAGATAAGCATCAACTATCAGATAAAGGAATCTTATTAACCTGCCAGAGATTTTCTTAGCAAAAGTAGGGAGAGAATAGGATGATATATTCAAAGATCTAAAAAAAAACTTCCAGCTAAGAAACCAGTTCTACAGAATATCTGTTATAAATGAAGGAGAAATATATAGTGTTTTAAAACTTTAGTTAGTGTATATTCAGCATTCACAGTGACGGATTTCATAATGCTACTTTTGTTCAAGTATATCATGTGCTTTGACGGATATTCCCTCCCTATCAATGTCAATCCCTTGGTAAGATAATTCCTGTCCTGTCAATCCCTTAGTAAGATAATTCTCCCTTTTTTTCAAGATACATAAAGGTGAGATTTGTGATCTAGCTTGGTTTGGAAACAGTGAAGTCAAGACCTCTCAGTTTTAAATGTTTATTTTTTTTTATCAAATTCTATGAATTGCATAGCTCAGTGGTCTTTGTAAGACTTAGGGAGCATGGAGAATATTCATATGGTGATGTCTCCACTCTTTCTTTTTAATGGAAGCATTCATACATACTATTTGAATACATAGTGATGGCACAGAATTTCTTAATCATGCATTCTTTGATAAGGTAATTCTTTCCAGGGGCTGGAGAGATGGCTCAGCAGTTAAGAGCACTGGTTGTTCTTGCAGATGACCCGGTTCGAATCCAAGCACCCACATGGTAGCTAACAATTGCCTGTAACTCCGGTTCCAGGGGATCCGACAGCTTCTTCTGTCCTCCACGGGCATTGCACGACACAGGTGCACTTAACTACATGCAAGCATAACACTCATACACATAAAATAAAAATAATAAATTTTTTAAAAAGATAATTCTTTCCCAGACAGACAAAGTTGGTGAAGTAACAATGGTAAACTCAGTCAGGCAGACCTTCCACATCCTTTCAGAGGTTCATATAGAAAGAAGGATCCCCAAAGACTACTGTGGTGGTTTGAATGACAATGCCTACATAGGCTCCTAGTATTTCGATATTTTGTCCTCAGTTGGTGGTGGGAAGTGGCCATGCTGGAGGAAGCATGGCACTGCATCACTTTCGGGGGGTCGGGGGCGGGGGGCTTAGAGAGTTCTTAAGCCTTTTCGGAACTCCACTCTCTGCTTTCTGTGCCTGCTTGAAGATGTGAGCTTAGCTTCTGCTCACAGCCACTGCTGCCGCCACGCCTCCCCTCCAGGATAGACTCTTGCCCCCTTGGAACCATAAGTTACATAAACTCTTTCTACATACATAACAAAGAAAATATACTGAAAGCTGTGAGACAGAACGATTAAGTCATATGTAAGGGCAGACCCATCAGAATAACAGTTCACTGCTCAGTGGAAACTGTGAACGCCAGAAGGGTATGGACCTATGCCCTACAAGCCATGAAAGAACACAGATTCCATCTCAGACTACTGTACACTGCAAAACTATCTGTTGTAATTGAAGAAGAAAGAAAACACTTCCATGATACAAACAGATTTAAGGAATTTATGTTCAAGAAACCAGTTCTACAGAATATTGATCTGAAGAAAAGATTAAACATGCTCAAGAAGGCACAGAGAGCAAATAAATTATCCCAGAACAGTCAGAGGATGTCTTTAAAAAGCCCAGTACTACAATACCAACATAACAGGAATTAATAAACATTGGTCAAAAATAACTTTCAGTTCCCCAGTGAAAAAACACAGACTGATTGGATTAGAAAACTGGATCCATAAGTTTGTTGTGCCCAAGAACTCACCTCACCATGAATGACTGACACCACCTTAGGGTTAAAAAGATAAAGATGCTCCAGGCAAAGAGAACTAAGGAACAAGCAGGTTTAGCTATTCCACTATCTGACAAAATGGACTTCAAACTAAAACCAACTAGAAGAGACAGGTAAGACCAACTCACACCCCTTAAAGGAGAAATATAACACGAGATGCTGCAATCCTAAACATGTATGCACTACACAAAGGGGCACCCAATTTCACAGAAGAAACTTTATTAGATATGAAAGCACACATTGACTTCAACACAGCAGTAGTGGTGACTTCAATTCCCCACTGTTACCAATTTTCAAGTCACAGGAAAAAGCTAACCAGACAAACACTAGAATGATCATCATAAATCAAGTGAATCTAATAGATATCTACAGAACACTTCACTCAAAAACCAAAGCATGCACTTTCTTCTCAGTAGCCCATGGAACTTTCTCCAAAATTGACCACATACAACACAAAGCAAGTCTCCACAAATTTAGAAAAGTGGAAATGTTAACCTATGTTCTATATGACCACAAAGGGATAAAGCTAGATATCAATGACAATAAAAGTGGGAAAAGTACATTAATTATTGGAAGCTAAATAACACATCACTGAATGAAATATGGATCAAGGGAGAAATCATGAAGGAAATCAAAAAATGAGGACACAGTACAGCAAAACCTGTGGGACACAATGAAGGCCATCCTCGGAGGGCAACAGAGCATTAAGTTCACACACACACACACACACACACACACACACACACACACACACATGATGCCCCTGAAGGCCTTGGAAAACGGAGAACAAAGAATACCTATAACGTGTAGACAGGGGACTAGAGCTGGCTCAGTGGTCAAGAGCACTGACTGCTTTTGCAGAGGACCTGGGCTCCGTTTCCAGCACCCACATGGTGGCTAACAACCATCTGTAACTCTAGTTCCAGGGGATCAGATGCCCTCTTCTGATCTCTGATCAAATGCAGAGAATAGGTGTCCATGAGATGCTTAATCCTAAGTGATACATCTGCAATACCACCTCTTCACATAGGATGAATGTATCCCTTGACTCCATCGGAGAAGTTTCCTTGTGCAACAGATGGTGACTAACACAGAGACCCACAATTAGCCAGTGTGTAGAGAACAAGAAGTGGAAGGGTGCTTATCCCTCGACAGGAGAGCGCTTGCAAACCTCTGCCTCCTGTGGCTCAGGGATCTTTGCAGAAGACGAGGCAAAAATATTGTAAGATCAGAGAGGCTGGATGAACACAGGGAAACAGAGCCCTCCAGACAACTGGTCAGATACTCATATGAACTCACAGCAATGGAGAGAGCAAGCTCAAATTAGAGAAGTCCCAGCATAGACATGGGGAGGTGGGTAGGAAATCCTAACCCAAATTTTGGCAACTGATGACTACCAGGAGTAGGAAAGATGGTGTCTTGCAGGCTTGGGTCTCTTGGTGGGCCGAGTGGGTGGATCCCCTAAGGGCACTGGGGGCTCATACTCTACAGGCCATGTTACTTATGTAAGAGAGTTTATCGAATTGGGCAGGGGTACTGGGGAGAGGTGCAAAGAAGGGAATAGATCTTAATGCCATCAGACTATATTGTATGAAAATCTTAAAAATTCAATAAAAATGCACAACAAAAAGTAACAACTAAAAGAAAAAAATAAAATAAAGTATTTTTAAGTTTAAAAATTCTCTTAATTCAGACAGTTATCTCAATATTTACTTCATGAATAATCATAGTAGATAATTTTGTACTGCAATGATAAAGAGCTTTGAACAATAATCTTGGATGATATATGACACAGTCTCTCCTTTCACTGTCTATCCATCATCTCATAAGGGAAATTTTATAAACGACAGTATAGGCGAATGCCCAATTCATAAACTATATTGATTGTTCCATAATCTGATCTCTAACTTACTTTTACAGATGAATTAAGATAATAGAATCAACGACCACACCAAGGCCTACCTTACTAACCATGATGTCTTTGAGTTAATAACAGAATTATAAGTGCAAATGGCATCCTGTCAGACAGCTGTTTATAGGACAGTAAAATGTCATCACAGTGATTGCCTATGCTAACAAAAGAGTCCCACAGTCTGTAGTCTTACCCATGCTACCATGACAACACAACCATCCTTCCTTCAGATGGGTCAATGCAGAGGCTAGGATGCCCTGCAACCACACTTCACTGCTTCTGGTTGTGACACAATCTATGATGACAGCCATGAAGAATATTATGAGCCAATCCATTGGCTACAAACTAACCATTTTAAGCACTCTTAAGCCATAACGAACGTGCACACTACAAAGGGATTAGTTGTCCTCTGTACTTACCTTCTACTGAAGGACAGCTCGCTGGTTCGCCTGCTGTCATCTGACACAGATCTATAATTGACAAAACTCCATTTAAAATGGGGGAAATTTTAATTCTCAAAATTAAATTTGAAGACTGTTCTCTAAGAAACCGCGTGATTCATATATATGAAATGCCATTTTCTAACACAAGCAGTTACGGCCTCTGTATTAGGACAGACACTTGGTGGACTGGGTCTTCTCATTCTCATTCAACATTGGCTCTAATATTTGCACAATAGACACATCTGCATAGACAGTCCTATTACCCCATGATATCCCTAATTCCTTAGCTCAAATTACATCAAAATGATCAACAGCATGAAATGAATCAAATTAACCAAAACCCTGTACACTACCCCATAAATACATACAATTTTGGTATGTTCATGTATCAGTTAAAGATAAATTTTAGAAAACTTCCAACAATCATGTAATGAATATTAAACGGTTTTGTTTTAAGAATTTTACTTTATGTTCATGGTATTTAAGCCGTATTTCAAATTTAAAATTTTCTGTGGATTTCCTTTTAATTCAGACACTAACATTGTTTATGAGGAATTGTGTGTTTCAACCAACTCACAATTGATCTTGTGCAAATAGCAAGAATTTCTTTTGTGCACCTGTGTACATGTTCATGTGTATGCACATCTGTGTGGAGGTGTATATGGAGGTCATAGATCAATGACAGAGATCTTCTTCAATACCTATCTGTTGAGACAGAATCTCTCACTGAGCCCAGAGCTCACTAATTCAGCTACATTACCTGGGTAGCCGCCCCAGGGCTGTTGGCACCTTTCCAGTACGGGCATCAGGTGCTTGCCAACATTCTCAGGTTTTTACATGGATGCTAGGAATCCAAACTCAAGTTTTAATGCTTTCACAGTAAGCATTTTGCTGATTGAACCATCTCCCTAACCCAATGGTAAGCATTTCTATTTCTAGATACTTTTCAATAATTATTATTACTTTGATTTTAAATAAATTTATAGTTCTAGGGAGAAAAATCAGTCATTTTTCTACGTGTTTCTAAATATTTCTTTCTCTTATCACAAAAATGTACTTATGTTGACTTGTCCTGTCAGTTCTTGAAAGGTAAAGCCAGCAGTAAATATTTGGCAAAAGAGTATGAATTATGTATAGGAGTTCAATATAATGGTTAATATTATTGCAACTTGTTCCAAATAATATGCTGATTTCACTCATTATATTTATATACCTAAAAGTTTTTCAAATATTGGAAAGCCTTCTTCATTTCCTACTTAAAGAATTATAGAGAACAATTGCAGGTATACAGATATTAAGTCAATCACTTAACAAAGCATAGTTTTGCATGCAAGGCTTGAAACTTAAAACTAAGTTTTCTGAAGCTAAATGTGATTTTCATCACACTGTCTCTTGTCTCTCAACTTTTAAGAATTATTTTATCTATTACTTTTGTTTTGTGTGCATGAGTGTATTGCCTGTGTGTCTGTAAGTACACCTGTGTCATGCAATACCCACAGTGTTCAAAATACGGCATCAGTCAGATCCCCTGGAACTGGAGTTTCAGACATTTGTTAACTGCCATGTGGGTACTGGGAATCAAACCCACGTCCTCTGCAAGAGCATCCAATGCTCTTAACTGCTGAGTCATCACTGCAAGCCATGCAATTACTGTGAGAATTAACAATATCAATACTTAGGACAATAAATATTGTGAAAGAAAGTTCATAGTTATTACTACAATTGAGAAAGGTGTTATAATAAAGATGTTTCCTACTGACCTTGAATTTATATTTAAGTTTACATTTGAAACTTACCTTAACAACAGTAATTATTACTATTATAAGGCTCTATGAACAACATGGATAATTTAACAGGGTCACTGAATTAAGAGGTTAAATATGTCTCAAAGGTACCTGTGGAGTACCGTTTCCTTCTACCAGGATACTACAGGTAAGCTGAGGGACTTTCAGTGATGAAATGCACCATGGCAATAAATCCAATTTGGAATGTGTCTCTGTGCCTCTTGTTATGTTGCCTTACCCAGTGTTTTATTCTTAGTGAGATGAGTTTAATGTAATAATAGTAATCATATATGCATCTATAATGTATATACCTGTAGCTTTCAGGTTCCTCTTTGGAACAGAGCTCTATTAATTTACTTTGCTTTATTATTGCAGCAATGATAACGACAGTCACAGGTAGAGAAATGTAGAAAATTAGTTGATACCAGTGTTTTCCAGAAATACCATGTTTTTTCTGCAAATTACTTCTACCTAGAATGGAAAATACCAATTTTAAATTGTGTCTGAGATTTTATTACCCAAATGAAAAGGGGGAGAAGAAATCCTTACCAGCATTATTCCCCAACATTAAACATTTCATTCATATTCACTATGATATAATGTAGACAAACAAAAATTAAACTACTGCATATAACTGCTGTTAGTATTTACTGAGTCCTCAATCTTTCAGTGTGTGGAAGACTCTTAGATAGACTTAAAGACCACAGATGCCAGTCCAAACTATTATACACAGCAAAGCTGTCGACTATAATTGAAGGAGAAAGAAAACTTTTCATGGTTAAAAACAGATTTAAGGAATTTGTGATCACTAGCTCTACAGAGGATATTAGAAATAATGCTTCATTCTGACAAGAAGGCCAAATACATACAAGTGAGCACAGGAAATCAGTAAACAATTTTGAACAGTTAATCAAACGAGGTCTAAGAAAATACTGCTAACACACACACACACACACACACACACACACACACACACACAAAGCAGGAATTAATAAACATTGATTTAAAAACCCTCAATATTCATAGTTACCATTCAATAAAGAGACATAGACCAGCACTGGATTAGAAAGCAGGATCAATTTTTTCTGCCTCCAAGAAACACACTTCAACATTAACTAGAGATATGACCTTAGAGCAAAAGGATGAAAAAGGTATTCCAAGAAACTGGAACTAAGAAAAAGGCAGCCATTGCTATTGTCTAACAAAATAGACTTCAAGCCCAAACTAGAAGGGATAAAGAAGGACATTTCACACTCGTTAAGGGAAAAATCTGCCAAGAGGATACTGCAGTCCTGAATTTCTAAACACCAAACTCTGGGACACCTAATTTCTTAAGAGAAATATTATTAGATCTAAAACCACAGATTGACCACAAAACAGGGAACTTCTGGGACTAAACGACATCATGAACCAAGTGGATCGAACATATCTACAGATCATTCCACCCAAACACGAAAGATTACATATTCTTCTCAGTAGCCCACGAAAAGACTATTGCTCTAAAATCAAGCACATATTAAGACACAAAGCAAGTCTCAACAAACATATTCTTCTCAGTAGCCCACAAAAAGACTGTTGCTCTAAAATCAACCACATATTAAGACACAAAGCAAGGAATAAAACTGGATGTCAGCAACAACAGAAATCACAGAAGGCAAATGAACTCACGGAAACTGAACAACACTTTACTGCATATAATTCGGTCAAAGAAGAACTCGAGAAATTTAAATATTCCTAAAATTGAATTAAAATGGAAACACAGCATGCTAAAGTCTATGGGACACAAGGCATTCAAGAGAAAAGTCTATTGGACTAAGGGCTTATATTAAAAAATGAGAGCTGTCAAATTAATAATTCACTGAAGGCCTAAAAACAACAAATAGCAAACAGCAGAAAGAAGAAAACAAAATGAAAGTAGTCAGTGAAATGAAGAGTAGAATCTTTGAAAGATTAACAAACCTTCAGACAGATTAACCAGTAGAAAGATAGACAAGACCTAAATTCATAAAATTATACATGAAAAGGAAGACATTGTGACACTGAGGAAATTCAGAGAATAAGGATAAATTTTTTAAAAAATATACAGTCCACCAACTGGAAAAATCCTTTAAAAAGTTTAACAGAGAAGCAAATAATTTAAATAGATCCAAAACATCCAATATGATAGAAGTAGTAATTACAAATCTGCCAACTAACAAAAGCCCAGGGAAAGGTGAATTTAGTAGAAAATTCTACCAGACCTTCAAAGAAAAGGAAGGAGCATTTCCAAAATTTTTTATGAAGCCAGTATTACCATGCTTCTAAAACAAAAGACCCAACAAAATAAGAGAATCAAAGGCCAATATCCCTTATGAACATAGACGCAAAATTTTTTAACAAATCTAAAGCAAGAAAACATCTGTGCTGGTTGGTTTTTGTCAATGTGACACAAACTAGAGTCACCTGGGAAGAAGTAATCTCAATTGAGGAATTTCCTCCATCATACTGGCCTATGGGCATGTCTGTGGGAGCATTTTCTTTATGGCAAACTGATGTATGCAGGCCCAATCTACTGCAGATGGTGCCATCCCTAGGCAAGTAGGCCTGGTCAGTAAAACAAAGACACCTGACAAGCCAGGAAAAGCAAGTCCATGAACAGTGTTTCTCCATAGTCTTTGTTAAGTTCCTGCATCCAGATTCCTAACTTCAGCTCTTGTCCTGACTTCCCACAAAGATGGGCTGTAACTTATAAGGTGAAACGACCCTTTCCTACCCAGGTTGCTTTTGGTAATGGTGTTTATCACAGCACAGAAGACAGCTAGTGAATACCCAAAAGACTATCCACTATGATTAAGTTGGATTCGTTCCAGAAATGTAGGCATGGTTCAACATACATAAATCAATAGAGGCAATCCACCACATAAATAAATCCAAGGACACAAAGAAATCAGAAAAGCTAAATACTAATCAAGAGAACAAACTATTCACTGCTGTGAGGAACAGAAACTGGCGCACCCACTATGGAACTCAGTAGGAAGCTCTTCAAAGCGCTGGAAATACATGTACAGATGACCCAGCTACACCACTCTTGGATGTTTACACTAAAGACTCCATGTCTCACTGTAGAGATACTGGCTAATCCACGCTCACTGCTGCTCTATTCACAATAACCAGAAAATGGAAACAACAGAGATGTCCATCAACTGATGAATGCAATGTTATTCATATGTTAAGAAAAATGCAGTTATAAAAATTTTAGGTAAATGGGTGAGCATGGAAACAATCATCCTGACTGAGGTAACACAGACCCAGAAAGATAAATGTTCCATGCTTCTTCTCACTTGTGGATGCTAGCTTTGAATCTTTAGATATATGGGTTTCATTTGGAATACCTGTAGAGATCAGGAAACTAATAACAGGCCAGTGGGGAAGGCTGTACCGAGGGGAGGAAGACAGAACACAGGCCCTAGATGTGACAGCACAGCCTGTGAAGCAGCCTTCGTAGACCAAAGGGGAGCCGCATTTACACTCTTCATTATCACTGAATTGAATCACACTTGTATCTCCACTCAAAAATCAACACAAGTATTAGAAGCATTGACGTACTAACTCTTTGTATATCATCTGAAATCAACCAAGTTTGGGAAACAGCAAAGCAAAACCAAACTTTTACTCCGCATAAAGCAGGCTACAATTTCACATCAGACATCACTAGCAAAAGAAGTTCACATGTCCAGGTCACATTGCAAAAACGAGCTATACAAAAGGCCTAGACAGCACGCCCTGCTCCAAAGAGTTACTAGTTCTACAGAAATGTTCTACAAGCAGAATTTCTCAGATGAACCATGGGGCACGGAACTTAAAAGAACAAGGAAAAATATGATACAATAGATCAAGGAGCTTTAAGAAGACACAAACACGTCAACGAACTTAGAGTTTAGGAAAAAGCTGTGTAAAGTTCAAGAAAACACAGATATTAACTGAATGAGATGACAGAGACAATTCAGGATTTGAATACAGAGATAGAAATACTAAAGAAAACTCAATCTAAGATGAAGATGAAATTGAAAAAAATCAAAAACCCAATTAGAAAAATCAAGAGAAAGCCTCACCAGTACAAGAGATCAAGTTAAAGACAGAATATCAGGGTGAAGACAAAGTAGAGGAACTGGACTACTCAATCAAAGAACATGAATTTTTTAAAACACATGAAAGGAATGTGCAGGAATACTGAGATGCCATGAAAAGACCAAATCTCCACGTTATAGGCACAGAAGAACAGTACCAGGGCTGGAGAGATGGCTCAGTGGTTAAGAACACTGACCGTTCTTGCAGAAGACCCAGGTTCAAATCCCAGCACCCACATGGCAGCTAACAACTGTCCGTAACTCCAGTTCCAGGGGATCCGACAGCCTCTTCTGTCCTCCGTGGGCATTGCACAACACAGGTGCACTTACCCACATGCAGGCAATACACTCATACACATAAAATAAAAAGAAGAAATAAAATATTTTTTTTAAAAAAGAAGAAGGGTACCAGGAAATGGCATAGATCAGATTTTTGACAGAATGGTAGAAGAAAACTTTTCCAAATTAAAAAAGGCATACCTTTACAGATGCAAGAAGCACACAAAACACCAAAGAGACAAGACCAGAAAAGAAACTGCCCTTGGCACATCATAGCAAAACACCAAATCCACAGAAGTGAGGACACTGAAAGCTGCAAAAGAAAAACCACAACTTACATGTACAGGAATGCCATAAACAAACAGCTGCCTTTTCAATGAAAACTTTAAAAGTCAGAGGACCCAGAGTCATGTTCTCCAAGTTTTCTAAGACCACAGACCATTGGATAGGCCTGTCCTCCAGAACTGGCCACAGCTGAATGTCTGAACCCTGGGAGACTACTCTGTAGACAGAGGGGGGAGACAGCAGCTCCTTCCACCCAATCGGGTAAGCTTCAATCACATGACGGGGTGGCTCTCAGGACAGACACAGAGGAAGCCAGGGAGGCGGTGGGGCATCTCCATCTTGGAGGGGCACTAGCGGCCATGGATGTTGGAAGCTCACCAGAGATGTAGGGGAAAGAGCGCCCAGGCATCCGTGTCTTTGTAAGTGAGCCCTTCCCGGATATCATAAGCCTTGTTGGCAAGCCCAAGTAAGTACCTTTAATCCCCCAACTGTAGCTTAGAGGGACATTGTGTCAGTTTTGTGGGTCAGTCGTTGTAAGGACAGTGTGGGGCCTGGGAGCCGAGAAGGTCGCAGTGCACCCCACAGAGGGCTTGGGCACCGAGAGTGCATGAACTCGGGCCTCCCAGGAGAGAATTTCGCTTTACAGACCCCAACCCGGATTACTTTACCCAGCAAAACTATCCGCCATAGTTGAAAGAGAAAGCAAAACCCCCATGATATGAACAGGCTAGAAGAGCTCAGTCCACTGAACCCCCTTATTGAGAACACTGGCGGCAACACTGGATTGAAGAGTGGGATAGGCACAGCCAAGAGAGGACTAACATCCAAAGAAAACAAATGAAGCTATAATTCAGAAACACAAAATCAGACTAAGAGCGCAAGCCAGTATGACAACAATCAACACACATCTTTTAATAGAAACTTTAAACACCAAATTGCCTCAACTCCTCTAACCAAAGACACAGGCTAGCTGAATGAATTAAGAAGCAAAATCTGTAATTTTTTGCCTACAAGAAACTCATCTGATCTTCAAGGATAGGTACTACCTTAGAATGAAAGGATGGAAAAAATTATTCCAAGCAAACGGTACCAAGAAACAAGCAGACATAGCTATACTGCTGTCTGACAAAACAGACTTCAGACTATAAATGTAATCAGAAGTGATCAAGGACACTTAATTCTGATCAAAGGAACAACTGATAAAGAAGACACAACTGTCCTACAAGTATGCACCAACTCTGGTACACGTAATTTCATAAAGAGTTCTACTGGACTTTAAGACACAGATTAACCCCAAATCAGCAACAGTAGGTAACCTATACCTAGAAAGACAAACTCCACATGTTCTGCCTTATTTGTGGATCCTAGCTATGAATCTTTAGATGTGAGTAAGTAATCAAAGAAGTAATCAAAGAAGCCAGAAGAGCAGAAAGGAGCTATAGGGGAATGGGCAAAGCAGCTCTACAGAGTGGGGTAGTAGACTACAGGTGCTGTCAAGGCTAAAATGAGAAAAATGGGTGGGGGGACTTTAACTTAGGAGGGAGGAGAGAGGTCAATACACAGGGAGAGGGAGGAGGAAAACATTATGCTATAAGCTTACTTAAAAATAGATATATAGGGGCTGAAGAGATGGCTCAGCAGTTAAGAACACTGACTGTTCTTGCAGAAGACCCAGGTTCAAATCCCAGCACCCACATGGCAGCTAACAACTGTCTGTAACTCCAGTTCCAGGGAGTCCGACAGCTTCTTCTATCCTCTGCGGGCACTGCATCACACAGGTGCACTTACCTACATGCAGGCAATACACTCATACACATAAAAGAAAAATAATAAAATATTTT
>NW_008330293.1:578944-603871 GCF_000622305.1 Nannospalax galili | reverse complement strand
CTGGTTTTTAAAAAGTCCCCCTCCCCCCCTTTTTTTTTTTTTTTTTTTTATTTTTTTTTTTTTTTTTTTTTTTTTTTTTTTTTTTTTGGTCAGGGTAGTCCAAGAGACTCCCAAACCAATACAGGCTATTGCCATAACTCTTGGTTGCTTCCCCAAATTTAATATAAAACCCTGTTGCTGAAGATACCACACATTTCAGACACAGGATTTGGGAGAGGGGAGCTGTAACTGACCTGGAAGCTCCTCCCTGAAGATGAGCTCTCACAGTATCAGAGGACACTATTGGAACTCCAAGGGAGAAAACCAATGATCCTACTCAGCTGTGAAGCCTATGAACCACAAAATGATAGGCCCAGTAAAATAACCTTAATGATGCAATGGTGGTACTTTTATCTTGGGGGTTACAAAAAACTGTCTAATTTGACTTAAGGCCTGCACACATGCATACATGTGCACACACACACACACACACACACACACACACACAAAACCAGACACAGAGAAATAATATTTTTTAAATGTATATACATTGCACGGTTTAAAAATCCAGTAAAGAGGTTTTGTTTAAAAAACAAAGGAAGTTAAATTGATCCATCAGAGGACTCTGTTTCTCATTATACAATACTGCTATAGTTTCTCAGAGTTGCATTTGTTTAGTGATTTATATGAACTGCTATGGATCAATACTATAATTAGCCCTATTGTTTTGTTTAAATAATGACATTTAATGCCTCTCAAAGTAAGCAATATTGAATAACTCAAATACCCATCTATTGTCACATATTTTGTGAAAATGGTTTTATGTCATCTCTTAACTATGCTTTTACTGTAGCTGACAAGCCGTCTGACATGGTTGTGCACTGTTTCTAAACTCTGGTCACTTTATAACACCCACAGAAAAGCCTGACAAGACTTCCGTTGCTCGCTGCAGACCCCCAAATGGGAGGACAAAGCTCTCGGAAACACCATGGTCATTTAGTGATCCAGAAGACACGTGGGACCAATAGAACTTTTATTTCATTTTCCCATTCTAGTCTGTACTTATTTGATCTCGGTACCACTCGGGAAGAACAGACGTGAGATACTAAAGAGAACATCCGCAAAGATTAGTTTGGAAGCTTTACTGCAGGGGAAACACAGCCAGTGTTTAAAGCAACAGGAAGATAAGGCAGCCTGGAAAATTCAAGAGCCATCAGCAAAGCAATGACTATGGACGCAGTTCTAAAAGGCTGCTGCAGACAGTGCAAATCCAACGTGTGAAACCAGCTCTTCAAATGATATGAAAGGAAATGTCTGATTTAAAATTGCTCGAAATCGGGCACGTTTTTTCCTTAGTATACAATCTCAGTACTGATAGACTACTAAGAACTTAGCACTCTCCAATTTTTTAAAAAGTCACAAAAAAGCCATGTTTGTTGACAAAGTTGCTTTGTAAGATAGATTTGAACTTGTGATTTATTGTTACACATTGTATTTAATCAATAAAACGTTAAAGGCACCAACCAGGAATGTGATACAGGTGCCCATCATCAATACTTCCAAACTCTCCTTCCTTCTTCTCACAGAAAGGGGGGAAAAATCCTTTATTACAGTGGCAGTGTTGAAAATTATTACAAATCTGGAGAACAAAAAAGAGCAATTAAGTATCACAAGGTATCACATTCTGGGAAATATATTTTAAATGTCGGATTATTCAAATTCCCTCTTACAATTGTCCATACTTCAGAAACCACATCTAACATCTGTACCAAATCAAATCAGCATCATCCATTTTCCCCTAATTCTTTCAACCTCTCCACAACCAAACTGAAGCCACTCACAACTGCAAATAACAAACCACTAATTATCACTTCCTTACTAGTCTCACAGATAGTCCAGACTATAAATAAATTAGCACTAAGTTTCTAATGACTTTATTACTTCTCTCCTTCTCCCATAAGTACAGGGTCTCTGTGGGGACGTTTCACAAGGACTTCCTGCACCTCCCATAAATCCACCAGTACACATATTCATCAAACATTTTGTGCAGTCAGAATTATTTAAAATTTTTCCCCTTTATCTTTTCCTATGAATAGTGTGATAAGTTTCTTCAAAAGACAAAACTGAGGCTACAAACTACAGTGTGATAAGATAGCACCCAGCATAACAATGGCAAAAAATCCAAATCATATTTAATGCCCTGTTTATTGAATTATTAAATTCATGTTGCTAAAATAAATACTTACCCCATTTCCACTGCAAGTAATCGAAGAATCACAGCTTTTATAATCTATGAGAAATCTAGTTTCTTTGCATTCCATGTTCAAACAATACTAAAGCAAAGCAAAAAGTAGACAAAAATAAGGCCAAGCAATGAGATCAGGTATGGTTTAAACACAGACATTGAAGAAAACCAGAATTCATGTCGCCTAGAACCGGAGTTAAAATATAGGAGAATACAGCAATGACAGAGATTGTCAGTCTTAATATTTGAAGTAAGCTCTGTACTTTGAGCTCTAAAATTATGTAAAGATGCCAGGTGTGATACACATGCCTTTAATCCCAGCACTTTGGAAGCAGAGGCAGGTTGACGAGACCAAGGCCAGCCAGCTCAACATAGTGAGGTAGGCCAGATGGGGCTACAGGGAGACTCTGACTCCAAAAAGAAAAAATGATGTAAGGAGTTAAAGTTTTATTTTCATAACATCTAACATTAGAAGTCCTCTTGGAAAGGTAAAAAGCAGGAAAATCATTTGATTATTTCCTTACATCAATAATTATCTGGGAAGAAAAAATTTTTTAACTAAATATACCTGGATTCCATGTAAGATCATCAGGGCTAAGGAGGCCATGGAATCATGAGATGAGCTACAGACCACCGACTGTTCAATGTGGGAAAATGAATTGTGAGGGAGCTAGCAGATAATTATAGAAAACAGCAATACAAAAGAAACTCCCAATGCTGAGACAGATGGAAGTTCTTATAAGCAGGAGCATATTCAATGTGGAAATTTACATTGCTCTAATATATGTCACACATTGAACGACCTTTCCTAACTGTGCAAAACATTTAATCAAATTTAGCATTTTTGAAAGGGAATCCTAGTTGGGATTTTTGTCTTTGGATGGTAATAGTGACACAGTCTTTAGACATGGGAATTAGGACTCTGGCACAGAGGTAGGAGACAACACCATTTTTGATGACAAGGCAAGACAGGTTTCCACTCATACTTCAATCCCATATGTTTTAAAATGAACAAGATATTATAGCTCCATCATCTTTTCTGATGAGCTTATCAAAAGTAACTAATATAGAAAATTTGTATCAGGAGTGGGGTCGTTACTGAAATAAACCTGATCATGTGGTTTGTAGCCCTTTGAAACTGCTTTGTAGGAAGAATGTAGAAGAGTTTGAAACTTTGGGCTAGAAAAATCCCTAGAATGCTAAAGACAGAGCTTAATGGGTCATTCTGGAGGGTGCTTGGAAAATCGGGATGCTGAGAAATGTGAACGTGTGGCTCATAAGACTATAAGGACTTTATTGGCAACTTGACTAGTGGTCATTCCTGTAATATTCAGGAAAAGAATCTGGCTGAATTCTGCCCATATCTGAGAATCTGAGTGAAGATGAAGTCTACAGGAATGTATACTTTGTCATAGGAAACCTCAGGTTTTGTCATAGTCACTACTCTTACCCTGGTCTACAGAAAGAGAGCGATAAAGTAACAAATGGTGCAGAAATATATTTTAACTGCGCTATTTGTGAGGGTAGGCATGGTGGAGTTTAAAGTTGCAGACAAATCTGGTACTCACAAAGCAACTGTAATTATTAAAGATATCAGCATCATTAAATAGAAATGCCCCACTCTCCACTGAGACAACAGGAAATATGCCCTGAAGGCCCCCACATTTGAAGGTTCCATCTTATGAAAATCCAAGTATATTTGAAACAAGGTAACCTAAACTTAGAACGTGGATGAAGAGTTCTCTTCGCAAATGCAAGCATTTGGGCAGTACTTCCCAAGGGTCAGTACACAGAGGCCAAGGGGTCTGTAGTCCGAGAGAGGCAGGCTACATCTCAAGCTGGAAGCAAAACTTGACAGCATCATCCACATGGTACTGGTTTTCTAAGCAGGATAGGTACAAGGCCTGCTTCAAGGGCTCCAAAGAGCAGCCAGGAAGTGTGTGGCATGAGCATATTCGCTGTAAGGAGACAGAAAGATACCACTGCATGATGTTGTGAAAGTGAAACCTGAGTGAAGTTGAGACCCCAGAATGTCAGGGATGCCAGGATGGTGGGATATTCACTGTGGACAGCTGTGGGCCCACACTGGAGGAATAGATTGTTATAGTCAAAACAGGAGAAAAAAAAAACATGGCAGCCAGGACACTGCACTCAACAGCCCCATTTCTCAAAAACAGATAGTTTAGATTTTGTCAGACAGACCTACTACTACTGGTCAACATGTAGCAAATAAGAAACTGAGGAGGGTTCAGCCTTAAACAGGCCATCTGTCTCACATGCTCCCCCTCAAAGGACCAGGGATCATCAAGAAAGAGAAGGCAGAGTTTAAGAACCAGAAGCAGTAAATGAATACAACCAAACAGTGTTTTCCAGACACCACAGTGCAGTTGACATATGAACTCATAGTACTCATGACAGTATACGTAAGGACAGACAGAATGCCAGCATGGAATAGGGATGTGGACATAAAACCCCAGTCCCAGCTGAGAAGCTAACAGCCATTGATGACTCCTGGGAGAAGGAGAGTCATGTTCCTTTAAAGTTGTGATGCTAGGTACACAGGCAAGGTGCTAGGTACACAGTGGATGGACCCACTCCAAAGAAATATTTGGACAACAAAAACTGGACTTGATGAACTTAAAAAAAAAACAAAAAAGAGGACACAAAGTCATGTGGGTAGAGAGGTAGGACTGAATCTGGGAGAGATGGTTGAATATGATCAAAACACGTTATATGAAATTCTCAAGGAATTAATTTAAAAATATCAAAAAATAAAATGTTAAGAATTTCTTGGACTAGTGAACCTGCCCCCTCCACATACACACACACCCACATATGGGTGTCCATGTGTGTTGAAAGTGTTCATCCCCAGGCCTGCATAAGAAATGGTGATGGAGTTTTTCAAGGTAGAAGAAGATGCTAATTAGTAACATGAAAACATATGAAAGTAAACAACTCCCAAGAATAGGTAATGTCAAATTTAAAATACTCTAATGCTCTAAGAATAGGTTGTCAAAGTGTCGAGAATAAGCAACTGTGAGCATTCAGCCTTAGATGGAAGGCCTATATTAATCCCTCTACCCCTCAAGGCTCAGGGACGTTGCAGGAGATGGGGTGGAAATAACCTCAGAGCCAAGGAATAGGGAAGGGGTTTGAAATGCTGTCCTCTGGACACAACATGGCTGCTGCACACAGGAACTGATAGCGGCTGTGGTTGCCTGTACACGGTCAAACCAATAAAAACTCCTGTGTGGAGGGGAAGGGGATGCTAAGGCCCCATTCCCTGCTGAGGAGCCATTGGGAGTTTAGGCTGTTGGGGGAAAGAAAGTCACTTTTCTCTAGGAGTGTTACCAGCTGGTGGGTCCTCCATTCCCCAGTGGATGATGCCATACACATGCAGATATGGGCAGCACTAACTGGACTCATTCAGTTAAAAATACATAATTGCAGGGTTGGGGATTTAGCTCAGTGGTAGAGCGCTTGCCTAACAAGCGCAAGGCCCTGGGTTCGGTCCTCAGCTCTGAAAAAAAAAAAAAAGACAAAAATACATAATTGCAAAAAGAGTGTGACATGTGCTTGGTAGGTGTTATGGATGGTCCTGGAGTAATGAGAGAAGGAGAGAGGGGTGGGAGGTACACATAACCAAGTATATTGTACACATGTAGAGAATTTTCAAATAATTCAAAATAAATTAAACCAGGTCTGGTGGTGCAGGAAAGTAATCAGTAATCCCATTTACTCGTGAGGCTGAGGCAGGTGGATCACAAGTTCAAGACCTGCCTAGGCAATTTAATAAGACTTTGCCTTGAATTAAGAACTTAGAGCCAGACATGGTGGCGCAGGCCTTTAATTTCAGTACTCAGGAAGCAGAGGCAGGTGGACCTCTATGAGATTGAGGCCACCCTTATCTGCATAGTAAGTTTCAAGCCAGCTAGGGCTATAAGGAAACACTATTAGTAGAACATGTCTGCATTCCTAGCCCTGGGAAAGCTAAAGCAGAATGATCCCTGAAATTCACTATCCAGCCACTCTGTAACTAAATCAGAGACTAAATCAGCTCAAGACTTTGTCTCAAAAAGTGAGGTGGAAAACAACTAATAGATACCTGACATCAGTGTTTAGCCACCACACACGCTCACACACATGCAGGCAGGCACACACACACACACACACACACACACACACAAGAGCAAAAGGGACTTGTGTAATAGCTTACTGGCACACATATATACACAGCACACACATACACACATGTACACTTATAGCCATACACATACACACATAAATACAAACAGGTGCACACATACACACACATATGTATAGATACCAGCAAACAACATATACACATAAGCATGCACATACACACACAGGCATACATGCAGGCAGGCACACACACACACACACACACACACACACACACACACAAGAGCAAAAGGGACTTGTGTAATAGCTTACTGAGAGAGTATTTACCTAGCATGTATGAGGCTAGTTCTGGGGGGAAAAAAAAGAATGAATAAAATATAAAATTAGAACTCAAAATTTAAAAATTATAGAAATTAAACCACAAATAACCTTAAATAGTTAAAAGTAAATAATAAAAGAAATGATAAAATAGGAACAAATGAAAAGATAAATTCGACATGGTAAAAGTGCCAGCAATCCCAGGAGGGGAGTCATGAAAAGTCTCACATCAACAGATACTTGCAACTTAAAAAGCTTGTACAAAAGACAGTAAATAAACCTAAAAAAGAGAAGGACTAGCCAAGCAAAAATTAAGAGCACAAAGTAACAAATAGAGAAAAGTAACAATAAAATCAATGAAATCAAACACCAACTCGAAAAGACAGCAAACTGACAAAACGTTCTTTAGAAGTAGTCATCTTAAGAGAGGAAATTCAAAGCACTAAGATCAGAAATGGAAATCAGAACATCACTGCCAGTAATGTTCTGGCATCACTATAGTAATTGTAAGGGCTGTTTGTCAAACTGGGTAGAGCAGATGCAATACACCAATTCCTGGAAGAACAAAATCTACCAAGTGTTATGGTTTGAATTCTCCCATAAGTTCACGTTTAAAGACTTGGCTGTCATCTGTGGTGGTTTGAATAAAAATGCCTCCCCATAGGCTCCAAGAATTTGAACACTTGGTCCCCACTTGGAGATTCTGTTGGAAAAAGCATTGAACTTTTAGGAGGTGTGGCCATGCTGGGGAAGACATGGCACTGGGGCTGTGCTTTGAGAGTAGATCGCCATATCCCATACCTACTTGTTCTTTCTCTGCTTCCTGTGCCTGCTCAAAGATGTGAGCCTGCAGCTTTCTTCTCCAGCCTCCCTGCAGTGATGGACTCTTATCCCTCTGGAACTGTAAGCCCAACAAACCATTCTATCAGTAGTCTTGGTTGATGGTGTTTTATCACAACAAAAGAAAAGTAATTAATATAGAAGTTGGTACCAGAGGCTGGGCTGTTCCTGTGAGGATTTTGACCATGTTAGTTTGGGGAAAAATGTAGAAGACATTGGAGATTTCAATTAGAAAAGTGATTGAATGTTGTAAGCAGAGCTTAATGAGCCTTTCTACTAGAGTCCTGGCCAAGACGTTCAAGAGGGTGATGGAAATGAGGACTTAACAACTGGGATATTTTGTCAAAGTGTCTGACTGTTGTCTATCCAAGGCCTAAGAAGTTCTCTGAGGCTATCTTTAAAAGTAACAGACTAATTTCTTTGGAGGAGGTCATTTCTAGACATCCTGATATGTTGAATCAGTGGCATGGTAATTAATGGTGAATATTCAGCAAATCTACAATGGAAAAGACCGAGTACAAAAGGAAATGATTGAAGCACAGGGCTCTGACCTCAGAGTCAGATTAATCCAGTGACAGGATCATAATTTGATGGCATTACTGAGAGGTGCGGAAAATAAAAAGGCGGGACCTAGTTGGAAGAGCCAGGCTACCGAAGGTGTGCCACAGAGCGTGCACTTCAGCCCTGGTCTCAGCATCTCTGCTTCCTATCTGGTAAGATACGCCCCACCTCAGGCCGCAGTGATGACATTGCACGTCATGGACTGAAACGTCTGAACTCATGAGACAAAACAAATCCACCCCAACATTGTTTTTCCCAGGCTCTTTCTTCTCACAGTGGCCAAAACGGTTGCACACAACTGTGAATGAACAGAAATTCTGAATAGAACTATAACTAGTAAGGGGACTTGATCAGCCAGCAAATGCTTGCTGACAAAGCAAAGCCTTAGAACTGGCTTCACAGAGGAATTCTAACCAATATTTGAAAACTCCACCAATCTTTCTCAAACTTTTTTTTTAATGGAGAAAGAGGGGACATTTTCTAAGTTACTTTGTGAGTCCAGCATCTCCCCCTGAAAACAGAGATGCACTAAAAAAACTGCAAAATAATATCTGTGAGAAAAATGATAAAAAAGGTTCAAATGAGACACTAGCAAACAAAATTCGGCAACGTGTTATGTTCCATAGTCAAATGCAATTTACTGTATTCCAGAATACCAGGGGGCTTCAACATAAAAGATTAATGTGTCACGTTGACAGAATGAATGAAAAAAACGCTCATTCCAATTGATTAGAAAGGGTATCTCACAAAGTTCAACACAACACTCATTTACGGTTAAAAACATAAACAAACTGATAAGTTAAAACTTACAAAACTTTGAGTTCATATAGCAAAACTCCACAAAAATATCCTAATAAATACTGAAATATTCTCAATGGTTCTCCTCCAAGGACGCAGGTGAAACGCTGTGTTTACCAACTCTACTCAAGGCTGTGCTAAAAGCCTTGGTCAGAACAACAGGGAAAGAGAAGGCAGTAAATACCATCCAGATTAGAGAGGATTGAAACTGTCTCTGTTCACAGATGACACGATCATACTTGTACAACTCGGATCTTACATGTAGAATACATGACAGAGAACATTAAGAAGTGTCACTGTCTATATGTGAAATGACCTCTCCAGCTAGTGTTACTGTTTCGGGAGGCTGTGGATTCTCTAGGAAGTGAGGACTTGCTGGGAGAAGTAGGTCTGCAAGGGGTGGGCCATGCTGTGTACAAGCCTGCCCTGCCTAGGACGCCTTCTTTTCTTCCTGGTTTTCACGGTAACAAACCTGGGACTCCCTTTACCATGGCACTGTCCTGCCATAATTTCCCCACCATTATCTGTGAGTCAAAAGTCTTTCCTGTCTTTAGTTGCTTCTTTGTGATATTGACAAAAAAGTAACCAATACACAAACAAAATGAATTTAATGAAGAAATGTTTCATAAAAAGTGCTGAATCATAAGGCAGTTCTAGTTTTGTCTTTTGAGGAAACTCCGAACTGATTTCCACAATGGCGGCTCCAGTTTGGGGCTCTACCAGCTGGGAATAAGAGTCTCTGTTTTCCAACAAACTCACCAGCATCTATGTCCTTGGTTTGCCCGATGATAGACATGCTCATTGAGGTCAGGGAGAATCTCAAAATATTTCAAATTTGCATTTTCATGGTGCTAAAGATGTTGAACGCTTTTTAAATTATTTATTGCTCATTTTTTTTTCTTCCTTTGAGAACTATCTATAGAATTCATTAGCCCATTTGTTGATTAGATGATTTGGGGTTTTGCTTTTTAATTTTTGGAGTTCTTTATAAATTCTAAAAACACAACTAACATGTGGTCCAGGTAGACCAATCCTGGGTATAAACTGAAAAAGTCTAAGTTAGTATACCACAGAGATACTTGCACAGCTGTGTTGACAGCTTTACTGTTCACGACAGCCAAGACATGGACCAAGCCTAGATGTCCACCAAGAGGTGAGTGGACAGATAAAAGAAATGTGGTATTTACACACAATGAGATTTTAATCAGCGCTAAAGGAGAATGCAATTATGAATTTTGCAGGAAAATGGAACTAGAGATCATTATGTTAAACAAAATAAGCAAGACTCAGAAAGATAATATCACAACGTTTCCCTCACCTTCAGAGTCTGGATTTAAATTTATACACGTGGGGAGGGAGTCAAAGTAGGAGGACAGAGAGGCATTGAATGGGAGGGAAGGTGGAGAGGAAGAGAGGTAGTGACATGGGTGACATAAAAGCCAGAGGAGGGACCATTCAAGAGATGGAAGGGCACAAGAATAAAGGGTGGGTAGTGAGGGGAGGGGCAGGTAAGAATAAAGTACTGTTATACCTACGTATAAAATATCACCCTAAAACCCATTATTTTATATGCTAACTAAAATAAAACAAAAACAAAAAACAAGCACTACCAAGCTGGGCATGGTGCTGCACACCTTCAATCCCAGAACTCTAGAGGCAAAGACAGGCTGTGAGTTCAAGGTCAGCCTGGTGTGCATAGCTAGTTCTGGGTTTGCCAGGGCTCCCCAGTGAGACCTTGTCTCAAGAAAACAAAGCAAACAAATAAAACGTTACCAGTACTCTAAACAGGCAACACATAAAGGGGAAGAAGTGCATTTGAAAATCATGTGTTTGACAAGGTATCGACTTCCCAAATAGAGAACTCCTAAGTGTTGCAACAACCAGGTGGAAAATGGGAAAATTACTTAAAGAAATATTCCCTTAAATAAGATGCGCTACGAGGATGTAGAAGCCGCACTGTTGACTTTTCTGGTCACTGTGACCAAGATGCCTGACAAGAAGCAGCCTAAGAGACATTTTATTTTGACTCAAAGTTTGAGGGGCTGCAATCTGCAATCCATCACGGCAGGCATGACAAGTTTGCGGGGGGTGAAGCAGCTGGCCACACTGCAGCCACATTCAAGAAGCAGAGAAAGAAAGAAGCCGGAGGACAGGTGAGGGGTGAAATGCTGGTAGAGAGTACAGGACCCAAGACTATTGAATGGCCCCAACCACACGCAGCATGGGCCTTCCCACCTCAATTAACTTAATCTAGAAAACACTGATTACAAATATGCCAAAGAATCACCCTGTGGTGATTCTAGATGCTTCCAAGTGACAGTCAGTACTAACCTTCACAGGGGCTGTGTGAGATGCTGGTAGGAGTCTAAAGATGTAAACACTATGGAGACTAGCATGGCCATTTCTCAAGTCATCGAAAACAAAATTACCTTACATTTCCGCAGTCCACTTCTGAGTGTATACTCAAAAGAACTCAAACAGGACCCTGAGAGTTTTTACTTCGACATTCATGGTGGCATTATTTACTATTTACAATGGTTAAAGATTGCAAGTGTCACAAATATCCACGAGCTGACAAGCAGCAAAGCAACATGTCATATGTATGCACAACAGAGCAGTGCACAGCCTCGAGAAGGCTAGAAAACGTACGCACTGCTAGAGTAGAACTCGAAAGGTGGTTCCTGGGAATGCAGAGTGCAGAGAGGACGAGTGGTCATTCAGGGAGCAGAGCTGCAGCTCGACAAGATGAGATGCGCAGTGGGGATGCAGTGATGGTTGTGTGACACTGTGAACGTACTTAATATCCCCAAATTATATGCTTCTAGATGGCTGTGATGAAATTTTTATTATGTGCACTAAAATACACATAACACAGTAAAAAAAATGAAAACAGTGTTTGGTACATTGTCAAAGTGAGCATAACCACAAAATGATTTTAAAACAACTTAAAGTAGCTCAAATTACCATTTCAGGGCCACAGATAGAGCCATCTTCCACAAACGTCTCATCTCTGTCCTCTTTCGATAGATATGTTGTCGGTGTGTTCTTGGGTATCCGCCCACCTTTATATGTAGATATACATATTTCATCTCGTACATGTGCATAAACCACAGACAAATTGGCACGCCATAGCAATCTCTTGTATGGCCATGAACATACTAACTTTCCACACAAGGAATTTCTAGAAGCATGAGAGGAAAACTCAGCATTACCAAGATAACTGAAGCAACTGACATCACAAGTTAGTAACTTGGGTTCCATCGGTTAGGGAAATCAGCATCTGGAACCCCATCTCCTCTAAATTGTTTCTTTCCTTAGCCCCACCTATGTGAAAATAGAATAGTCTCCAATCTTGCTTAGTATACATCTAAGTTTAAAAAGAATGTTTTACTAATTTCAATCCAAGGTGCAATCATTTTCTTTCCATAAAAATTTTCAGCACAACTTACAACATGACACTCTTTTGGGATGAGGCAATTTAGCAAGTGAAAAATTAATAGTCCTGGCAGTCTGACAGACACTTTATGTCCTGTACTAGCTGCTGGGATGTGGGCAAATGTCATTGATCATCTAATATAGTTTTATTATATGCATGTGATACATATATTTGTGAAGTATGTCTTTCATGTATATTGTAGGCATAAAATATATAGACTGTCTAATATAATATCCAGTTCATCCTAACCATGAATAGAATATAGTTCCATGGTCACTGTTGCTTTAAGCACTAGACTAATGCTAAGCTGAGACCACCTGGCAAAACATACCACTTTATTGTCTGCAGAATATATTCTAGGATTTTAGAAATCTATAAGCTGTACTCCAAATGAAATTATGATTTTCTAAATACATACTGGAAAATACACGATATACGGCCACAGTTCCCAAACCTATCTCCTCTGGAATTCATTTCTTCAAAACATCCAAAGGAAGCACCTGTAGATGCTAAAAATAAGAACAAAAAGAACTGAAGTAAATTAAAATGCAGAATTCAAATCATTTCACAGAAATAATAGATCCAGTGTGAAAATTACAATGTGATCCCTTGCATTAAACACCGGTGAGCCAGGTATGGTGACACACACCTTTGGTCCCAGCATTCAGGAGGTAGAGGCAGGCAAATCTCTGTGAGTTTGAGGCCTACACAGCGAGTTCCAGGCTAGCTGGGGCTACACAGTGAGAACCTTTAAGAAGAAAAGACTGTTGGGGATTGAACAAAGAGAGTTCTGGATTCAGATTCTGAATTCCAGCCGAGCCAAATACACCATGCTCCGAACCAAACACCTGGTAACGGCAGCACAACTAGGATGTCTCCAGTTTTAGACAAGCAGCTGTGGCCTTCTGCTTCTCTCCTGCAAGGTTTTCTTTTTTGGCTCCTTAATTACTGAGAAAACACAGTTCACGTATTATTATTCCTCCCTCCTGCCACGTCTTCCATGTCTCCATCCCTTACATCCTAGTAAGTATGAAATAAGGATCATTTCAAAATTAGAAAGGACACCACCAACATTCATTTACATCAATATCAATTTTTAATGTAGATTTAGTCATACAAAAGTTGCCTGGTTTGGTAGCGCATGCCTTTAATTCCAGCACTTGGGAAGCAGAGGCTGGGAGAGCTCTGTGAAATCAAGCCCAGCCTTGTCTACAAAACAAGTTCCAAGGATAGAGAGAGACCCTGTCTCAAAAATAAAACAAAAAATTAACAAAAATTTAAATATCTAATTCGCTACCCCTCACCTTGAGGTTGCACGGTTCATGTCAGTCATTCGGAATGAAAACTGAGGTCATTTACTTTCTTTTTTAAAAATTTATTTGTATATTATGTGCATGAGTGTTATGCCTACATGAATGTATGTGTACCTATGTTCCGCAGTACCCAAGGAGGCCAGAAAAGGGTATGAGATCCTCTGGAACCAGAGTTATAGATGGCTGCTAGCAGCCACATGGGTGCTGGAATTTGAATCTGGGTCTTCTGCAAGAGCAGTCAGTGCTCTTAACCACCAAACCACCTCTCCAGTGCCTACCATTGCTTCCTTTCATTACTGTCTACTGACAAGGGAACCCTCTTCAGCAGCTTCCTGGGTTCTTATACCTGGAAGAGCTGATCTACAAATATCACCTCCAGAAAGACAGAATATATACATAGAAGACAAGAAACAATCCACTAACTGTCAGTAATTCTTTTCTTGACAAAGCCTACTCTCTAACAGTAAATAGTTTCTGTTTATATTGTTTCAATAAAATGCTGCTTAAAGTCTAATTTAAACTTCCCAATTGTCCAGAATTATAATCTGAAAAGCTGGCACAAACCTCTTACCTCCGCCTCCTGAGAGTTGGGATGACTGGCATGAGCTGCTTCACTGGCTGCCACAGCGTTTAAAACTCAAAGCTAACATAAGAAACATTCGTAATGAACTCTAAATGCTTTTAGAGAGGTACATATTATTTTCTTTATAAACCTACTTTTCTTGTTCAGGAGCCCAGAGTTGTCTAATCCAACAGCATGCCACAGCCCTGAATCCAGAGTGGTCAGGGTGGTCCACTTGGCCAGGTGGGAAAAGCGGGTGAACACATAATCAGCCAAGTGTTTCCCAGATTTCCCACAACTCAGTGATGCAATATCCTCTTTGGTATCCTCGGCAGTTCAGTTTTCCAGGTTGAGGTTGAAATGCCAGGGCTTGCCTCACTGTTTGGATTCCCGAGGCCCTGCGGCTGTGCTGGACCCCACTGTAGGTCCTGAGGCTGGGATTCTCTGTGCTCCACCTCCACCCAGGAAGGTTGAATAGAGCTTCAGTCGCCCAACCCTCCTAGTCTCTAGAAGCAGGGATTTGGGGCTTTGATCACTGGGTTTTGTACTCCTAACTCAATTTTTCAGACTTTGAACTGAGGCCTACGCCAAACCTAGATGTACAACTCAAGAAAGACAGTGATGAAATTATTGGGACTATTTTTGGCAAACCCTGGCTTCTGGCAGTTACGCTGCAAATGCCAATGGATCCTGAATTTCAGGGTTCACAGTCCAGGGACAGAACTGCAGCCACCAGCTGTGGGGATGTTCTTGGAAAAGACTCAGAAAGATATACTTTTCCCCTATTAGCATCCAGCAAAAGTGGATGAGTTGCTTGGTTTCTGATGTTTTATTTTACTGTTTTCCTTGCAAGTCCTTTGGCACTGGAAGAATACCTGGGCTAGGGATTTCAGGGCACCGTGTAGTCTGGACTACATGAGACCTTGCCTTTAAAAAATTCAACAAAAGGTATCTACTTTTTGCCTTCACTGTTTAATTGCCTGTTTATAGTTCACAGTGCTTTCCTGCCACACTACATTCACACAGCGGCCCTGCAGGGATGATAGGAAGGTGTTTGTATCTCTCCCCTTAGGGGAAGAAATCTAGGGTTCTGCAGGTAGCTACTCCTAAATTTGACTGTTTGAGATTTTGAGATGTACAGCAGATAGAGTTAACAAAAGCATCGTGGTGGGGTGGGTACCTGCCATGACGCTGAGTATCTGGTACAGGGAGCTGTTAAAGGTGAGCTTAGAAACAAAAGAGAGGAGAGAGAGAGAGAGAGAGAGAGAGAGAGAGAGAGAGAGGGGAAGGGAGAGAGGAGAGGAGAGAGAGGAGAGAGGAGAGAGAGAGGAGAGGAGAGAGGAGGGAGGAGAGAGAGGAGAGAGAGGGGAGAGGGGAGAGAGGAGCAGAGAGAGAGGCGAGGCGAGAGAGGAGAGAGGAGAGAGAGGAGAGAGAGAGGAGAGGAGAGAGGGGAGAGGAGAGAGAGGAGAGAGAGAGGAGAGAGGAGAAAGGAGAGAGAGGACAGAGGAGAGAGAGATGAGAGAGGAGAGAGGAGAGAGAGGGAGGAGAGAGGAGAGAAGAGAGAGAGAGGAGAGAGAGGAGAGGAGAGAGAGAGGGAGGAGAGAGGAGAGAGAGGGGAGGGGAGAGAGGAGAGAGGAGAGAAAGAGAGAGGAGAGAGAAAGAAATGAGAGAGAGAGGAGAGAGAGAGAGAGAGAGAGAGAGAGAGCTTCTATCCCAGGAATGTCTAGGGCCGCTCACAGGTATCAAAACAAGCCCTGGACGGAGCCGGCAGGTCTGGGAAGCACCGTCTTCGTCAGGAGGCTGCAACATTGCCGCCACTCTCATGGCCTTGGCTGAAGTTTCAAGAATGAGATACACAGTAAGTAGAAAAAAAAAAAAATCTAAGTACAAAAACTTGGCTCAATAGGCCTTAACATACATAACACGGTGCATGAAATCCAGTGCGGGACAATGGGGGAGTGGGTTCGGAGAGGGGGGTCTAGATATGATTAATATTTATTTATGAAATGCACAAAAATTCAATGCAAATGTACATTAAAAAGTGTGGAAATTTCATAATTAAAATTAAAACTGAAATTCACTGAACCTTATACAATTAATTAAACCTTTGAAGATACCCCCTAGTTTGATAACAAGCCCCCTGGAGCTTTCAGAGATGCCAGGGTAGGGGAAAGTGAGCTGTGGTTGCGTACAGCTGTCTAATCACGAATGAGGTGACTGAACACAGCTATGTAAACACAGATGCCGGCTTGGGTCAGGAATGAGTGTTTGACCCAGCTCCCCTGAGGCAGTATGATGTAGGCAAGCTGCAATGCTCATTTTCTTAGTAAAGAGAACCTGCCCCACTCAGACTCTGATGCCTCTCATCCAAGGGATTTTATAAATTCACCAAGTATACATTCAAACGTACTGTCTCTCCTTATTTTAAGCCATGTTGTAGTGTTTCTACTAAGCATGTGACCTGTATATAGTCCTGTGTTTTTGCTTGGCTGAGCTCACATTCTTTTCCTACTTGACTTAAAACATGAATGTTTTAATAAGTGAATGTAGGGGTGTATGTGACAGGTGTCCCATTAATGAGAAACTTCGTTCTTGCAGTAGTTTGACCAAGATTGGACAGGATCTTGTTCTGAGGTGCGCTGACTCTACTAAGCATGTGACCTGTATATAGTCCTGTGTTTTTGCTTGGCTGAGCTCACATTCTTTTCCTACTTGACTTAAAACATGAATGTTTTAATAAGTGAATGTAGGGGTGTATGTGACAGGTGTCCCATTAATGAGAAACTTCGTTCTTGCAGTAGTTTGACCAAGATTGGACAGGATCTTGTTCTGAGGTGCGCTGACTCCTCTCAGACCTGGCCTCTCAGAACGTTCCTCTCAGAACTGGCCTCTCAGAACTGGCTTCTCAGAACTGGCCTCTCAGACCTGGCCTCTCAGAACGTTCCTCTCCGAACTGGCCTCTCAGACCTGGCCTCTCAGAACTGGCCTCTCAGAACTGGCCTCTCAGAACTGGCTTCTCAGAACTGGCCTCTCAGAACTGGCCTCTCTCTCAGAACTGGCCTCTCTCTCTCAGAACTAGCCTCTCTCTCAGAACTGGCCTCTCTCTCAGACCTGGCCTCTCAGAACGTTCCTCTCCGACCTGGCCTCTCAGACCTGGCCTCTCAGAACGTTCCTCTCAGAACTGGCCTCTCTCTCAGAACTAGCCTCTCTCTCAGAACTGGCCTCTCTCTCTCAGAACTAGCCTCTCTCTCAGAACTGGCCTCTCTCTCAGACCTGGCCTCTCAGAACTGGCCTCTCAGACCTGGCCTCTACGTTCCTCTCCGACCCTCAGAACTGGCCTCTCTCTCAGAACTGGCCTCTCAGAACTGTCCTCTCTCTCAGAACTGGCCTCTCCTACCCAACGAAAGTCTCCTCTCACATTTTTTGAACAAGGTATCGTGCACAGTAAGACAGGAACCATCTTTGATAGGGTTTACAAAGCAAGAACTTGTTTTTCTGACTCTATTAAGAACAGCACACAGAGGCACAGAGAGACGTCATCAGCCTGCGCCCCCGTGTTGCTTCCCGTGTTTGTAAAGGAGACATTTTCAATGTCACTGCTGTCACAGCTCACACAGTACACTGTTCTGAGGCAGGAACATAACTCAGTCACAAATGTTAAAGCCATGCATTCAGCTTAGCTTGTAAGAGTTAAGTACATTGTGATTGCAAACCACACTAGAACTGATTACATTTTGTTTCATAGGAATACATAGTTTTGAATGTTCTCAAGACATATGATTACTCTAGTTTACAAGGCCATGGACAATTTCAGTTTCTTCCCCAGAAAAGTCATTCCTACAGCTCTGTTTCTTTTCTTTCAGGTCAGGTTCAAATGGGACTTGGTTGACTCTGTTTCCTCGTTGTTATTTACTGAGACTCTGATTTTCCTTCTTGTGGTTTCCCCTTGTCTAAGCAAGAACACTAAATGAACTCAGCTTTCCAGATCAGAGTGAATTATGATTGCCTAGAAGTCTTTGAAAATGCTTTGGGAATTCTTGTCTGTTCTGTGGAAACTGTCATACTCTAGCCCCATCAATTGAACATCTCTAGTAGTAATCTAAAACAATCAAAAAAAAAAAGTTGGAAGGGGGTTTGTTATGCTGTTACCTTTTCTTTTACCAATTAAGTCATGGTTCTGTTTATCCTAGTTGTTGTTTATGATGTTTGACCCTGTAGTTAATATTTTTAAAGAACCCTTAAAAGACTCAGGTACTAACATAGATGGTATAAGTTATTGCTTTGATCGGCCTTAAGAAAAAAAGTATGTGCATTCCATTACACTGTTGTCTTTGATGATGGTATACTTTGCTCTGAGTTCCACTAAAATCCCTAACAAGAAAAGCCTTTGTCTTATTTCTTTAAAAAAAATCAATGGTACTTTGGGCTCGGAGATGGCTCATTTAGTAATGGGCTTGCTTCACATGTGTGAGGACCTGAGTCTGGATCTCTAGAATCCACAAAAAAGCTGGACATAGTGGTATATGTTTGTAATCCCAGAAACAGGAAGATGAGAGATTGGAGACAGGTGGATCCCTGGAGCTCACTGGCCAGCCAGCCTGACTTATGTGACAAAGTTCCAGGTCAGTCTTCTAAATATATTTTATTTATTACTTTTATTTTATGTGTATGAGTTTTTTGCCTACGTGTATATAAGTGTACCACATGTGTGTAATACACACAGGGGCCAGAAGAGGCATCAGACACCCTGGTACTGTAGTAAAGGACAGTTGTTAGCTGCTGTGTGGGTACTGGGAACTGAACCCAGGTCCTCTGTAAGAGCAGCCAGTGCTCTTAGCTCCCGAGTCATCTCTCCAGCCCCCAGGTCAGTCTTTTAATATGAGTGTATTATAACCTCATAACACAATTTGACCAGAAACCCATGCTTTGGCAGAGCACAGTGATTTTCATAAAGGACGTGGCACACTTTTATTACCACTTGCCTAGAGGGAGTATTCAGAATGAAATTTCTTGCTCTCAGATGACACCAACTTCATCTGTGTAGAAGCTGTGCTTGTCTAAGCTACAAATGCTCCATCATGAAACGGAGCTACCAAGCTGAGCAGGACCAGCAGTTGGTGGAAGCCCTCCATTGTCTTCTGTCAGAGGGCGCCCTATCTTGTTAGTGGGCTCTTGAAGCCTCACTTTGCCCTACTAAAAAACTGTTTCCTTTATGTTTACACTGAACCACATCACCACAAATTAAGTGTCCTTGTGAAAAGTTGCATTTCTACTTGAAATTTCTTCCTTTTGCAAGCAAGAATGCCATACAAGTTCAGAAATCTTTTTGTTGTTTCTCATAATGAAGAAAATGATTAGTTATCTTTACAATTTAAAGATGCCAAGCAAAACTTTAGTCATTAACAGATGATATTTATATTTTTGTCCTATGGAACCGAAAGACTTGGAATAATCAGATTTTTAGAAACTAAGAAGAAAATTATAGTCCTTACGTTTCCCAAGTAAAGCTGTACACTGTTTGTCAAAAGTTCGACACAATCCCTGATAACAGAATGCTCCACCTGAGTCACAAGGCTGTCCATCACGAGCATAAGTGTCAGCCACACAGTAGGAGAGGTTCCCATTACAGTACTCTGGAAAGTCACATTCATCAACTGTCTTTCTGCAAGGTGTGTCAATTGGTTCTAACTAGGAGGAAGAGAGCATACAGAAAAATTACTTAGCGATGATGCTTCATATTTTTCCTCTTTAGAATCTAAATAGTCATCCCGGTTTTTTCTTAAGTTGTTAAAATCGAAAAGATTTGCATCATATCAAGATTTAGACAATTGAATTTCGTGTCTGTTTAAAAATCTCAGTGTGATACTTTGGTATGAGATACAGTAAACTGCTGTGTCTGTCAGAAAACACAGATTGCACAGTTGTACTCAGGGAGGCCTATGAATCATGCCCCCACCCCAGTCTCAAAGCAGAGTCGTTAATAAATTTCTGAGCTTGTGTGAATGTGGTTTATTCATGCAAAAGTTATTGCCTTTAGGTACGGCAGCATCTGCTAAAACACTTGTGTAGGTGGGACAGAAGCTAGTAGATCTCTTTAAAGTTATAGTCAATATGAATCACTAAATCTATGCTATACCCAATAATGGAAAAGAAAAATCAAATGCATTATTAATACGATCATTTTTAATGCAATAAAACTGTTTAAAGTGTACACAACTCATCAAAAAGTTTTTCAAAGTTAGCTTTCTGGGCTGTGTCTTATCCCATAGAGGGAAAAATATAGATCTGACTTTTTTGTAGTTCCCTGTCTAGAACCGGTAATGCTAATTACTCTTGCCTTTACTTCTCCTTCACATCTCCTATTCATGACTCAAGGACTTTTTTCCCCTTAGAGACAAGAGTCATTCAATTTGGGAGTCTTTTAGATAGACCCACTGAAGGGGTACTCCAATTGCCTCACCCTGCATCCATGTTCAAACCAGAGCCATCTGCGTCGCTGCTCCCTATTGGCAATTTGGGTAACGTCTTCAGAGGATGGTGTGATAAGAATAGGAAGTAGGAATTGGCTAGGCAGTTAGGATAAAAAAGACCCCAAAGAAAAGTAGCCAGTTTCTTGGCTAAAAGTCAGAATGTCCTTGGGCCTCTTAGCAACCAACATACTTTATTCCAAAGGCCAATATGCACAAGTCAATAAATGTAATAAATCATATAAATTGACTCAAAGACAAAAACCAATAGAAGCATCATCTCAATAGATGCAGAGAAGGCCTTTGACAAAATTCAGCATGCATTTATGTTCAAAGTCCTAGAGGGAACTGGATTGGAGGGAACATACCTCAACATAATTAAAGCCATATATAACAACCCCACAGCCAACATCATTCTAAACAACCAGACAAGGGTGTCCACTGTCTCCACTCCTTTTCAAGATAGTGCTTGAAACTCTTGCTAGAGCAATAAGACAGGAGAAGGAAGTTAAAATAATACTAATTGGAAAAGAAGAGGTCAAACTATCCCTTTTTGCAGATGATGTGATACTATACCTAAGAGATCCCAAAAGTTCCACCAGAAAACTCCTAGAACTGATCAACACTTTCAGTATAGTGGCAGGTTATAAAATCAATCTACAAAAATCAGTAGCCTTTCTATAAACTAATAATAATCAGTTGGAGAAAGAATACAGGGAAATGCTCCCATTCACAATAGCCTCAAAAAATAAAAAATTTAAAAAATATCTCAGAGTAAACCTGACCAAAGACATTAAAGACCTCTGCAATGAAAATTTTAAATCTTTAAATGAAGGGATTAAGGAAGACATCAGAAGATGGAAGGACCTCCCACGCTCATGGATTGGAAGAATTAATATTGTTAAAATGACCATCCTACCAAAAGTCATTTATAGATTCAATGCAATCACAATCAAAATCCCCATGACATTCTTCACAGAATT
Source organism: Nannospalax galili (assembly GCF_000622305.1). Taxonomy (NCBI): domain Eukaryota; kingdom Metazoa; phylum Chordata; class Mammalia; order Rodentia; family Spalacidae; genus Nannospalax; species Nannospalax galili. Next base: position 582,226 of record NW_008330293.1, on the reverse strand, counting down.
AGATAATTTTTTAAAAATCCTAAATTTCATATGAAGTACAAAAGATCCCAGATAGCCAAAGCAACCTTGAGCACTAAGAGCAATGCTGGGGTTGTTACTGTACCCAATTTCAAACTATATTACAGAGCTATAGTCATAAAAACAGCATGGTATTTGCACAAAAATTGATCCATAGAAAAATGGAAGATAAAGACCCAAACACAAGTGCATGGAATTTCAGCCACCTGATACTTGACAAAGGGGCCAAGAACACACAATGGAGGAAAGACAACATCTTCAACAATGGTGCTGGCAAAACTGGATCTCCACCTGTAGAAGAATGAAACTAAATCCTTATCTTTCACCTTGCACAAAAGTAAACTCCAAATGGATCAAAGACCTCAATGTGAAGCCTGAAACTCTGAAACTGTTGGTAGAAAACATTGGCAATAACCTACAACATACAGGTGTAGGAAAGGATTTTCTAAACCAGACATCAGTTGCTCAGGAAATAAGGTCAAGAATCAACAAATAGAACCTCATTAAACTCAAAATCTTCTGTACAGTAAAAGAAACAATCAATAAAGTGAAGAGAAAACCCACAGAGTGGGAGAAAATCTTTACCAGTGACACATCTGACAGAGGTTTAACATCCAGAATATATAAAGAACTCAAAAAACAAAGAATCAAGAAAGCAAGTAACCCAATTAAAAGATGGGCTAAGGATCTGAACAGAAAGGTCTCAAAAGAAGAAATAAAGACAGCTAAGAAGCATCTTAAGAGGTGTTCAACATTATTAATAATTATGGAAATGCAAATTAAAACCACTTTAAGATTTCACCTTACCCCAGTCAGACTGGCTAAGAACAAGACAAGAAATGATACCAAATGTTGGAGAGGATGTGGGGAAAAGAGAATGCTCATTCACTGCTGGTGGGATTCCAAACTTGTTCAACCCCCATGGAAAGCAGTGTGGAGAACCCTTAACAAAGTAAAAATGAACCTACCATTTGACCAGGTTATACCACTCCTTGACATATATGCAAAGGGCTCATCCTCTTGCAGAGACACTTGTACAACCATGTTTGTCGCTGGTCTTTTCACAATATCTAAGAGATGGAAGCAACCTAAGTGCCCCTCAACTGATGAGTGGTTAACAAAAATGTGGTACATTTACACCATGGAGTTCTACTCAGCAGTAAGGAAAGACAAAATCATAAAATTTGCAGGTAAATGGATGGATCTAGAAACTGTTATACTAAGTGAAGTAACACAGACTCAGAAAAACAGAAGACACATATTTCTCCCTCCTATGTGGCTCCTAGCAGCAAATCCTTTTATGTGAGCATGTACCCAGATGTAACTCCAGGAACCAGAATAATGAAAAGGAATCAGGGAGGTAAAGGAAAAGAAAGAACCTGAGAGAGAACAGTAAGAGAGAGGTATTGCTAATGAATAAATGGATAAAAATGGGGTTAAATGGGAGGGGAGGGTTAGACAAGGAACCTTGGGGATAAAGGAAGAGAAGGAGCTCCAGAGAGGTGGCACCATAGGAAATGGATATTATCAAGGGAGAAATGGGGGAAATGGGGCAACACTTTAAATGGGGAAACGATGGCAGAAGGGTTAGACAGGTAGAGAGAGGGAGGAGAGATGAATAATGCCTAGCTACTTTGAAAACACCGGAGGGAATCATATTAGTCCAACACCCTAATGACATATTATACATACAGTGTCTCTACATATGTCCATGTGTATAGTTAAAGGTTACATAACAAGAACCAGTGCCAGACAGGAGAAACCTTCCATGAGTTGTTGGCCAGGGTGGTCCAAGAGTCTCCCACAGCCCTTCATGGCTTCCCAGAACTTGAAGGTAAGAACCTATTGCTGAAGACAGAACAAGCTTTGGACACAGGATTGGGAGCAGTGGAGCTGCAACTGATCTGAAACCACTTCCCCTGAAGACGAGCTTCATAACTTCAGAGAGTAATATGAAGGTGCCAAGGGAAAACATCAACAGATGGTCCAACACCAGCTTCAAGACCAAATAACCACATCAGTGGCTGGCACAGAGTATGACAATGGTGCAGTAGTGGCACTTTTATCTTGGGGGCAATCAACAGCTACTTAATTGGACTAAAAGCCCACTCAATGGGAGGAAACTCAAGTGTGGTACTGTAAACATAACCAAATACTCATGGCTGGAGAGGTCATAGATCTTAGAGAAAACCCACAACTGTCACTCCCCTAATGTAATTTCTTACTATGCACAAAATATGTATCCTTATATTTATAGAAAAATATTCCAGTCACCACTCATCAAAGAAGCTTATTTTGCATGAGTTGAAGACCATTACCAAGTACCACAACTGGTCTCACACAGACATTGTCTATGAATTTCCCAGGCCTAAATGACACATCCACAATGCAAGCTCTACACCTGAAGTACACAGAACATAGAACGGGTAAAGAAGAGGACACTAATGAATCTTTCAATTGTCATTAATGAAGCTCCCTCATACAACAAAGGGCCAGGGACACAAAAGGTCACAAATGGCCAAAACGTAGAGATTAAGAGTCTACAGAATGCTGGTCCTTGGACAGGACTCTTATATTAAACTTCACCCACCCAGGGCTCAGGGACCATCATGGGATAATGGGCAGAAAGACTGTAAGAGCCAGGGAGGAGGTGCATGACCGTATGGAAACAGTCCTACAAGCTCCTGGGAACCTGCTCATGTGATTCTATGTCAATGATGTCAGCATACACAAGTCCTATGCAAACTCAGGCAGACAGTAACCCACCATAGAACTGGGGAAATGAACAGCAGGCCCCAATCTCAGCTGAAGAAACATTGGCGAATAGATTACTGCTGGGTGAGGAAAAGCTGATCTTCCTAGAACAAGGGACACTAAATAGACTGACTAGACCTCGTGGATGGACTTGCACTGGGGAACATCTGGGAACACTGACTTGACACACTGAGCCTCAGCACAGATGACAGAATGTATGGGTTCCAGTGGCGGATATAGGAGGGTGCCATTGGGGATGGGGGTACAAAGGTGATTAAGAATGCTTGAGATGTTCTGCATGAAATTCACAAAAATTCAATAAAAACAAAACAAAAGTTGCAGATTTAGAATTACTATCAACTGCCCTGAAATTTCCATCATCATCATCATCATCATCATCATCATCATTATTAATTATTCATTATTATTATTTTGGTTTGGTTAGTTTGGCTTGTCTTTTTTTTTTTTTTTTAATTTTTTTGAGAAAGGGTCTCCCTATAGCCCCCGCTG
>NW_008330293.1:562930-578703 GCF_000622305.1 Nannospalax galili | reverse complement strand
GGGGGGGGGGGGGGGGGGGCTACGAGAGAGTGCCGTTGGGGGTGGAGGTATGAAGGTTGAGATATTCTGGATGAAATACACAAAGATTCAATAAACACAAATTTAAAAAAAGAAATACAGAAGCACAAAACCCCCATTAATAGTCTGGAATAAATGAAAGAAAAATGTTAAAAACCTAAGAATAAAATCTAAACAAGAGATTAAAACACTGAGGCCACAACTTGAATAACCTGAAAACACCAAAAGAAAAGAAACGGCCTCTCATGCTCACAAACCACCAGGATTAATATTCTGAGAACGGCTGCACTATCAAGAGTAATCTACAGCTTCAACATAATAGTGAGCACATTTTCAATGACATTCTTCACACAACTGGAAAACACAATCCTAAAATTCATATAGAATTCTGGTGCACACTTAATAGCCAGAGACATTCTGAACAGAACTATCAATGGTGGAAATATCACTAGACCTGGCTAATAACCATACTGCAGAATCATAGTAATCAAAACAGCATGGTATTGGCACAGACATGGGCCTATAGACCAAAACACCCCAAAGACTCAGAAACAACCACAAATCAATAGCCACCCAATTTTCAACCAAGGCGCCAAAAATGTATTGGAAAAAAGATAACCTTTTCATCCAGTGTTCCTGGGGAAACTAGATGTGCACATATAGCATGAAACTAGAGCCTGTATTTAAGCCTCACAAAAATCAACACCAAGTGCATCGAACACAATGAAATCCTAAAACTCTGAAGTTGCTGGAGGGAAACAGGGAAACTGCTTCATGGTGTAAGAACAGAGCAGGACTTTCTGAAAGGGACTCCAGTAACTCAGAAATGATCCCTAGAAGTGACCCATGAGATTCCACCACACCACACAGCTTCTGGAATGCACAGGAAAAATCAGAGAGCTGCTCCCACTTCCTCTTCCCAAATTATACTTTGATTCACTTGATACTGTATTCTGAAAATTTATTTTGCCTCAATATTACTTCCAAACTAGCATGTCTAATGTTTTCAAAATTCTGTCTGTAATAACCTCCACTAGACAGTGTGGGGTAAACTATTTCCATATCCTGAATCATGAATTTTAAGGTAAAAATTAACTACAACTTCCTGTGGGCTACAAAGCCCAGCCTGCATTTCACAGCACCAGTTCTTCTCGTTTTGAATCTGTAGGTCAGGGAATCAAGAATAATGCAGTTTCTCCGTTCAGCCTAACCAGGAGCTGCCAATGTTTTTCACTGCTGTGACACCCCTGATGTCCCCCTCCCTCCAGTCCTTATCCTGGCCTCCGTTTTCTAGTTCTCTCCTATGTCAATAAGTAACGCAAAGTACAAAAGTTCTACTATTTGCTACGGTTGTGCTGATCTTGTGTTCAAACTGGAAAATCACCCGTAGTCCTACTTCACTTTACTCCCCTTCTACTTAATTTTTCCATATGCATATCCTGGCACTATCTTAATTCCAAATCGTCAAAGTTGCCAATATTTTCAAGAAAGGAATTTTCTGGACATTGATTTGGGATCCCATTTCAACTTAATTCTGAAAGCATGGTCTTCCTCCAGTCTATAATTTCATTTTCTTTACTTTATTCAGGATTAGTTTTTCTTAGGATACCAGTAAATTATGCTGGGGTGTAAGCAATTAATTGCGATTTCTTTAAGTACTGTTAATATCAAGAAAGAGAATGATTTTTGCAACATTAACTGAATAAACTTCAGCAAAGCAAATGACTTTACCAGAAGACAATAAAGTGAATTTACCAACCAAAAGTAACTGATCTACTTTCTTGTCCTTAATGTGAGTGAGGCATGGAAAATATGAACTTAATTACTACAGGGATGTGTTGATTGTAGAGAAATTTTGAGAGTCATATAAGAAAGCTTGTAATTGCCTATAGAAACAAAATGTCAAATTGGGGGCTAGAGAGATGGCTTAGAGGTTAAGAGCACATACTGCCTTTGCAGAGGACCTGAATTCAGATTCCAGCACCCACATCAGGTGACTCACAATCATCTGTAACTAACTAAAACTCTAGATCAAATGCCTCTGGCCACCACATGCATATACCCACACACAGACACACAGATACAGAGACAGACACAGACAAAAACACAGACACACACACACACACACACACACAAAATCTTTTTTAAAAAAAAAAAGAAAGTCAAGCTGGGAATTAAGCATCAGACATTGTGTACACGAGAGTAGAGGAAATGACAGACTAATGAACACAGTGTGAGGACAGTTCAGTTGTGTGTGAATCTCAGAGCATAACTAGGGAATGTGGGTTAATGTTTTCCATCTCCTCGAACCATGTACTTGAAGAAATTGGTTACATATGGCTGTCCAGTGCGGAGTTCTCTTACTGTGCAGTCCTGTCCGCAGCACTCTCCAGAACCACATATCGCCTTGTGCTTTAATCTACATGACATAGGGTCACAGCAATTTTTGTGTGTACAGTTCTGCAAAGAAATGACAAGTCGGACGTCATCACACATGATTGACTAGTATCACATAAAACTACAGCACACGATGTTACAAAGCACACAGTTTTTCTTACAGTCATAGCTTCAATAACACCAAATGTGTAGAAACCAACATCTTGAATTCAATAATTTGTCTAAGCATTTGACAAAGGTAATTTGTCCAATACAATTTAACAATATTACTATGAAATCAAAACCCAGAGGAAAAGCTACCTGATGCCTTCTTAACTGCTATTCTCTAAATGTTTCCATGTCTCGCTTTTTATAACAGATGATATCACCTGACACCATTTACAGGCAGTCCCAGCACTCCAAGGTCTTGGCACTGTGCACACACTCAGACGTGTGCTCCAGTTGTAGTGGCCTTTGCTTGGTGCTGCTCCTACTTCCTATTCCATCTTTCCTTATGAAAACTGTCGATTCTAGAGCTGCACCATCCGACAGGGTAACCGCTAACCAGGTGTAACTACGTCTAAATTAACTGGAATCAAATGAAATGAGTAACTCAGCTACTCAGGCACATGCATCACATTCTAAGTGGTCTACATCCACATGCGACCAGTAAGTCACAAAGTGGACAGCACAGAGACATGTCCGTCATCACAGGAAGATCTGTTGACAGGCACTGCACAAGAGGACTTACAAACGCATGCTTTATTATCTAGAATTTTTAAATTGGTAACGCCTGTCAGTATAACAAATTTTCCCAGCACATCAGCCAGCAGCACATTTCAGTGTATACTGTCCTCCCCACGTCCTTCTGGGCTTTTCCTCCTCTTTGTCCTTCCAGCTTTATTGCTCTGACAATTCAAGACAGGCTTTGTGGGATTATTTTTGAGCCAACACAGATATTAAATAGTGCCAGCAGACAGCCCTTAAAGACAGGCACCATTTAAAGAGCTAATGTACCAACTTCCAAAACAAAAATTAGGATGCTTAAAAGTTTATGTTGACACAGAAGAAAAACGCCTCTTTCAAATCCATTTTACTAAAAGACAAAGTTTTCATTTTTCTCTTACTATATATAAGAAACTGAGAAGATTTCGGAAGAAGTCCTACCAACCTTCAGAGTGCCACAGTCACATTGTTCTTTACCTTCCACCACACCGTTCCCACACGTCCACCTCGGCGGTTTCGGGGGTGGTCGTCTCCTCTCTACAGGAATGTCCCGAAGACATTGCAAGTCGTTGTGGGATGTAAAATATTTAAAGTCATCTAAGCTGCAGGAACTAAAATCCTTTGTGCCCTCAGAGTACCTACAATATGAAAATACGAATGTGATCAAAGCTATGGCTGTGCATTCCTATATCCCTGTAACACAATGCTTCGAAGAAATCTTTCAGTACCAAGATTCTTCACACAGAACAGTAATCGTACGCTTAAACCCGTTGGTTGGGTTGTCAATATGTTTAACATACTTTTATAACTCTACCAAGCAAAAGTGAAAACTCACAACGTATTTCAACAACTTCTTTTACATTTGTGTTTATGTAGAACTCGGTGCAGGTGACCATCCCTCAGTGGCTGCAAGGTGCTGGTCCCAGAATCCCCAAATTCCACCCCTAGACATCAAAATGCACATATGCTCAAATCTCAAATACTTGTGTGTGTGTGTGTGTGTGTATGTGTGTGTGTGTGCGTGCGTGCATGCGTGTGTGTGTATTCCCTTATCAGCATTTTTTTCTTGGTCTTTTTTGAGACAGGGTCTCCCTGTGGCCCCAGCTGGCCTGAAATTCACTATGTAGACCAGGCTAGCCTTGAACTCACAGAGATCCACCTGTCTCTGTGTCCCAAGTGCTGGGGTTACAGGCGTGCATAGGAACTTTTGTTCTTAATTACCTTTCTAGTCACTGAAATTTCAGGTTTGATGTTCAGTACATTTTAAATTTATTTAATTCCAGCTTGTACTCTTTATATAAATGCCAATATACACATGCTAACTTTAACAGTATATTTTATAGGCTACACAATTAAACTTTTCAAATAAAAATCCGTCACAGACATCTCATCAAGACAGCACAGCATGTACCTACTGTACCTGCTGCTCCTCACCGAGTGCAGCCATAAAATCATAAAACAGCAGGAACCACCCGGAGGAGAATGCTGCAAAGACTTGGAGCAGAAGCCGTTTCTCAGGACCCGAAGAACAGCACAGGACTTAACCCAGGACTTCGGCGCCTTCTCCTCTTCCCCTCAAAAGATGATGACCCGGGATTCTTGTTTTCAGAACTCAGAACGTGACAGGAAAAAACAGCTCAGATAGGCTCCGTCTTCCCAAGATCAAATGGAAAACGCCAGAAAAGCTGGCAGCACTAGAAGAGAAAGCATCAGACGCTCTGCTGACACCGTGATGGAACCGTAGTCAGTGCAGTCACTGAAGGGAACAGCACGGCCTGCTTCCGAGGGGAAGGCTCTGAGCGGTCTGGACTCCCACAGCCGGGAGCAGGGAAGGAAGCAAACGGAGTGAAAACCGCCTGGGCTCTGCTGTTGCCGCAGCACCTCCACTGTGGATGCGGTGTGGAATCAACCTCAACGTTCACCAAGCAACGAGCAAAGAAAACGTGTGCAAGACCCTGCTGCTGAGGACAGGACGTACTTCAGACACAGGATTTGAGGCAATGGAGCTGGAACTGACCTGGAGGCACCTCCCCTGAAGGCGAGCTCTCATAGCTGTGGAGAGCACTACCCAGCTAGTAAGACAGACCATCAATCCACGGTCCAACCCCAGCTTCAAGGCCTAAAAACCACATCAATGACCGGCACGGCATGCGACACTGTTGCAGTAATGGCACTTTTATCTTGGGGGTAATCAACTGCTACCCAATTGGACTTAAAGCCCACTCCGTGGGAGGATATTCATGTCTGGAACTGTAAACCCAGCCAAATACACATACCTGGAGAGGCCACAGATTTTAGAGGAAACCCAAGGCTCTCATATCCCTAGACAAATGTAATTTTTTACTATATACAAAATATGGATCATTAAATTTATAGATGAGTATCCCAATCACCAAAGAAGCTTCTTTTTTTAAGAGACAGAAAATATTACAGAGCTCCAAAACTGGTCACACACAGAGATTGTCTGTGAATTCCCAAGCCTAAGTGGCACATCTAGGATGCAACCTCTATACCTAAGGCTCATGGAACACAGAACAAGGGATGAAGAGAACTCTAATGCATCTTTCAGTTCTCATCAATGAAGATCCCTCATCAACAGAGGACCAGGAACACAAAAGGTCATAAATGGCCAAAACATAGAGACTAAGCCTACAGAGGGTGGGTCCTTGGACAGATCTCCTATATTGAGGTCCACCCACCCAGTGCTCAGGGACCATTGCAGAAGAGGGGACAGAAAGACTGTAAGAGCCAGGGAGGAGGTGCATGACCGTACGGAAATGGTCCTACAGGCACCTGGGACCCTTTTCATACAAACCTACAGCAATGGTGTCAGCACACACAAGACCCATGCAAACTTAGGCAGACAAAAACCCAGCACAGAACTGTGGAAATGAACAGCAGGCCCCAATCTTAGTTGAAGAATTATTGGCAGCTGGTTACTGCTGGGTGAGGAAGAGCTGATCTTCTTGAAGAGAGAAATTCTAGATAGGCTGGCTAAACCCCGGTGGATGAACTTGCCCTGAGGGACATCTTGGAACACTAGCTTTATATAATAGGCCTTAACACAAATTGACAGAATGTATGAACTCCAGTGGGGGTGGGGAGCTGTGGGAGGGTGCCGATGGGGAAGGGGATATAAAGATGATTTTCTGTATGAAATACACCAAAATTCAATAAAAAAATTTTTAAAAAGAAAATGTGTTTATGCAACTCAGTACTATTTGGCCACAAAAAAAAAGTACATAATCCTGCTGTTTGTCACAACATTGATAGACTTAGAAGAAAGACATCATGTCGGGAAAGAATTCAGGCACAGGAAGAAAAATGCGGCATTATCTCACTAAGTGGAATGTGGGTTGATCTCATGGACATTGACAGCAGAACAGTGTTTACCAGAGGACACGGAGAGTGGAGAGAAGGGCGTACGGGAAGACCTCAGTCCATGGGAACAGTATGATAGACAAGAATGTTCTGATGCTTGCTGGTACAGCAGGGTGAATATAGTAACAATAACTTATTATATCTCAAAACAATTAGAACAGGCTTTATTATGTCAACAACACGAGGAAATAATTAAAGGTGAAGGTGATGCATATGCTCATTATTCAAAGTTGATCAATATCCAGTGTGTTCAAGAATCAAAACACAATAATGCACCTCATAACGATAAATCAACATTACATATCAAATAAAAAGTAAACAAGAAAAAAGACAAGGATAAGTGCTGGGGAGGTTAGGAAAGAAACAAGACGCTGCAGGTTTGTACTAAGTGTATCCACTGGGAAAACAGTACGAGAATTCCTCAAATATTAAAAATCGAGCCATCGATCACTCTAACTTGATTAACAGAAATGGTATACTAACCCCAAAGAGGAAAGATACATGTGCATTTAAAGAAAGAAGATTGCCTTACACTGCTTCGGGGGTCATTGTGCAAACATCTCCTGAGCAGAAACAGGCATCAGCATCATCATAAGTCAAACCCAGGCCCAGGCCCAGCAGCTGCACAACAATGACACTATAGGACTCCAAGGATAAGCCTTTCGGATACTAAACATAAACCAAAAAAGGAAAGTTAGCAAATTAGTATATATACAATTCGTTTTTAAGATTTATTAACACATTCAGGATGCCTAAGCAGATGCAATCCTAGTAGAGGTAGACAAACATTTTGAGTATAGATTTTAAACAAGGATGGGTCAACATAATGAATTTTATCTCAAAGTACTGTTACTTAATGCTACTCTAGCTACCTTAGGAAATTTAACAGACCTGAACACCTCATTGTGTTGCTGCCTCGAGGTATTTTTAACACAATGCCTTTCGTCTTTTAGTAACCAAATCTGCATTCCTTTTGAAGTAAAGAACTTCTATAATGGGTCCTGCTCACAAAGGTTTCCTGATATTAATGTTATCTATATATCATCTATATATTATAGATCCATTTTGTTCCATGAGCTAGGTTTGACTTGCTTCTAGTTGGTTAAATACAACAGAGATTCCGGGATCATTTCTAAGTGGGCTATGGAAACGTGTGTGAAGATATTACCTAAAGTTACATGCAGTCTTTAAAAATCACTTTCAGGGTTGGGGATTTAGCTCAGTGGTAGATGCTCACCTAGCAAGCGCAAGGCCCTGGGTTCGGTCCTCAGCTCAAAAAATCACTTTCAAAATAATAAAAAAAAAATCACTTTCAAAATCTCAATGGCATTCTTTACTAGCAGAAAAAAAATTCAAAAATTTATACAATATCACAAAAAACTCTTATTAGCCAAAGCCATTTAAAGCAGAAAGAACAAAATTGCTATTATCATTTCTATATTCGATTCCAATTGTAATTCAAAGGTACAGTAATAAAAACTTATAGTACTTTTACAAAATCAAACATGTAGGTGAAGAGGACAAAATAAAGAGCCACAAATAAAACCACACAGTCCACTGACCTGACTGGCAGGAAATCACAGTGAGAAAATGGCACCATCTTTAAAGAAGGATGCTTCGAATGAAGGAGTTTGTGTGTATGTCCACCACCCCATGCCTGGTGCAGGACAAGATGGCATGCTAACAAAAAAGGAAAACCTTGCACACTGCTGATGATAATTTAAACTGATATGACCACTATGAGAAACTTCAAGGTGATTTTCCAGAAAATAAAAATAAAACTGACATCTAATCCACCAATCGGCTATTTACATTAGAGCCGCATTCAAGCTCGTGAAGAAACACTGTGCTTCCATGCTCATTGTGTTATGAACAAAGAAAACCTCCAAGTTCATACACATAAACCCATTCGCACCCACAAATACCATTCAGGCTTGGGGAGGAATGGGGGGAGCATAGGGAACATAGGTCTTCATGCATGCTAGTCAAGTGTTTTTTCTTTTCTTTTTTTTTTTCGTTTTTTTTTTAATGCGTGTGTTTTGCCTGCATGTACATAGGTACACCCATGCATGCAATGCCCACAGACCCAGAAAAGGGTGTCAGATCTCCTAGAACTGTAGTTACAGACAGTTGATAGCTGCCATGTGGGTCCTTGGATCTAAACCTACGTCCTCAGTAAGACTAGCCAGTGCCCTTGACCAACAAGCAGCCATCTCTCCAGCCCTGTGTTTCACCAGTTCTTAGTTTTTATCTTGAGACCGTCTCACTAACATACCCAAGAGAGACTTGACCTCATTCTACAACCCAAGCTGGCCTGAAATGCCAATCCTGCTCCCTTAGCCTTACAAGCAGCCGTGCTATAGGCCTGAACCACCAGTCATACAAAAGAAAGAAAACCTGCCACTTGCAACTGCATAGATGAACCTGGACTCAGTCAGAGGAAACATTCTATATAACATCACCTTTGTGGAAGAATCTAAACTAGGCAAACTCAGAGAGTACAGTGGGCACCAGGCAGAGGCGAGGCACCGGTATAGGCATTAACCTGCTCTGAACGGTGGCATCAACCTTGAAATCAGTATGCAAAGAGCCAGTTTTCACTACAACTGAAAAAGCAAGGACTAGCAAGGAGTAGCAATGCGTCCTCCTCTGAGAGGAAGGGGAAAAAGATAGGATAGAAGCGGCTGTCCAGACCCTACAAGACATAAGACAAAAGCAGTTGAAGCATAGCTCCAAGAACAGTTGCTGTGCGGGCACTGTGCTCGGATAATGATGCGGGTGTTGCAGCGGGGTGAGAAAAGGTTATCAGTGACCAAAAATGAAAGAAGTCAAAAAACTAGGAAGAAAAATGATTCAGAAGAAACCACCAAAATGTGACATAGGTCCAAAGCACTCAGGAAAGTGTAGCTACCCACAAGTACCAGAAGAGCCCTACTGAAGACACAGGCAAAACCACCAAAGACAGGGCCTGACGGCTCAGTGGGTGGTAGGCATGAAAGAAAAATCACATATGAGAAGGAAAGGGAATAGTGTGATGTACCATAGAAGACAGGCTCCCGACTCCTGTGTCTGAGGGTGGAGGGAGTTGTACAGGGCTCTTCACTGGGAAAGTCAGATGGACACAAGAGAAGGAAGACAGTTCCATTCTTCTGCTAAGGAACAAAATTACTTCTCCAAAAGGGTCACCCAGAGAAGAGATGCAGGACATGCAGCGGAAGTCAATGACAAATCAGCCACTGATGAGTTCTCAGACTTTGGGATCTGGGTTTCCCAGGCTTTGTTGAGAACAAGTTCCAATGGTTGAAATCAGAGATTTTCCGGAAAATAAAAGTCCAATCAATAATCAGTCCTAAGAGAGTCCCAAGGAGGACTCGCACATGTGAAACAAAGGCCGAGTTTGGGAAACAGCAGGCCATGTGAGCAACATTTTCAAGTTACTGTGTTTCAGTGGGGAAACTGTATTTGATGATCTTCTGTGAACTTTTTATATAAAAGTTATATTCCTTTTCTCTCTTAGTAGCTTAGTATTTAAAGAGATATTTGAATAAGTCTCTTTGGAGGAATTATAGAATGGTTTTATCCTTTTTCATATGAGTTCAGGTTGTGTTTACATAATATTTCACAAATCAGATACCTATTAAATTCACTTATAATAGTATATCCCAGATTATTTCTCCCATAAAAGAATCTGTAAATTATAGCAAATTAAGATTTTCTCATTTGTGCTTATAAAAAATATTTCACTGATATGGCTTTGATTTTGGCCTTGAAAATAGATGTCAACATACATTTAAAATAATAACAATAATAGAAAAATGGAAATACAAACAAACTGAAACATGGGCAGTCAAGTCAACATACAAGTAATTGGGACCTACGACTCCAAGCACAGGATGACTGTCCATCGTCCTCATGTCCAGAGCCATCATATACAAGGTGAATAACATCTCCTTACAAATGCATAGAATTAAGATAGCGTATAGTATATCCTATGTTATGTAAACCAAATTATACGATAAGTAAATCAAATGACAAATATCAGCAAAAAGTATTATTAAAATACACAAATATTTAGAAACTTAGAGCATACATGTAATCTCATATGCCAAGTAATAACTCAAAAGGAAAATTTGAAAATACTGTGGACTTAGTTATTAACTATCAAACATCTAGAATACACCAAAGTTGACACAAAACATTCATAGCTTGAAACACTTATAAAGGTTTCTAACAAATTCATCATCAAAGTTTCTTCCTTTAGAAGCTAGGGATGGAAAATATTAAATTAAATAAAGAAATTAATAAAAAACAATGAAGCAAGAAGCAACTGAAACACGTAAATCATATTAGGTCATTTAAAATTTTTTTAAAAATTAAAAGAATTAGTAAACCCTAGGAAGACCAACCCAAAATAGGATAAGAAGAAGAAGACATCACCACGGGGTGCAAAGTATTATGAGCCACCTGTACTCGCCAATTCAATTATATAGATGACATGGACACATTCCTTAAAAATAGCGTGCCAGCACCCACAGAAGGCATAAACAAATTGAATAGCCAATAACTGTAAAATAAATTGATTTTTCAAAACTTCCCAACAACTTATTGAATTGTTTACTGATAATTTTTATTAATGAAAAATAACATCAGCATCATGCAAACTATTTCAGAAAATAAGAAAGGAGGTGGAGGAACGCTTCCAACCTCTTCTGAGGCATCTGTAATATGAATGCAAAAATTTGATAAGGAATCTCAAGACAGACAAATAAAACCAATAAATACTTGACAAAATTAGCAAATTGAATCTAGTAAGACATACAACATAAGTCAGGTTTACCTTAGGAATGCAAAATTGGGATTAGTTTAAAGTCATTTATACTAAATGAAAAGAGAAACAAGGATTATACTTATCTCATTCAAAAGAGAAAATTCATTTGACAATATTCAAGCCATTCATGGCACTAATTCATAACAAAGAACTGAAGGAAATTTCCATCTGGTAAAGAGGCACAGTTCACACACATACACAACCCACACAACCGTACAGATACCATTCACCCTAGAAGCAGCTTCATATTTAATGGAGCAATATTGGGCATTTTCTCCCCAAACTCAGGAAAATAGCAAGATGTCTTTCCTTTGTCCCTTCGGTAAACATTGTCCTTGAGATCCAAGCAAGTTACAGAAAGAAAGGAAAGAAAGAAGAGGGGAGGGGAGGGGAGGGAGAGGAGAAGGAATAAAAAGAGAGATGCTGTTTGTCCACAGAGGACATCAAAATCAATATTGAAAACCTAAGGGGATGATATAGCTAACAGATGTTGCATGCAAATTTTCC
Source organism: Nannospalax galili (assembly GCF_000622305.1). Classification (NCBI taxonomy): domain Eukaryota; kingdom Metazoa; phylum Chordata; class Mammalia; order Rodentia; family Spalacidae; genus Nannospalax; species Nannospalax galili. The sequence goes on along the minus strand of NW_008330293.1, from coordinate 566,867 downwards.
AAGATTACAGGATACACACACACACACACACACACACACACACACACATACGTGTATAAAAACCTGAAAATAGAGCATGCCCCTAGGAAATGGCTTTACACTTTCCCCATCAATCAGCATGTCTTTTCCAAGAGTGATCAACAAAGTTCTCAAGCAAGGTTAAACCTATTCAGTCTGGCAATAATGGCTTCTTACATCACCACAACTCAGCACATGCCTGAGCACAGAAATATTCTCAACTTACCTCACTTCTCTAATTTTGAAAAATTTTTTCTTTATTTTTATTTTGTGTGTATGAGCTTTTTATCTGCATGGATGCAAATGTGCAGTGCATGCAATGCCCATGGAGGTCAGAAGAGGGCATCAGATCCCCTGAAACTGAAGTCACAGATGGTTGTTAACCACCGTGCGTGCGGGTGCTGGGAACTGAACCTGGGTCCTCTGCAAGAGCAACCAGTGTTCTTAACTACTGAGTTATCTCTCCAGCCCCTCACTTCACTAATTTTTATATAACGTGGTTGTACACAGAAAATAAGCCTGTAGTAAACCCTTCGTCGTGCTCCTGCAGAAAACAAGAGACTATAAATATGAAGTGGCTGTTTCTTACCACAGCCCTCTGCTCTCCCCAAGCATACAATCAGAGTTTAATACAATAATGCAGTTGTGATGGTTAGCGTTAACTGTCTAAGTGGCAGGATCTAGAATCACCTGGGAGATGGGTCTCTGGGCATGCCTGTGGAGGATTATCTTGATTACACTAACTGATGTGGGAAAATCCATCTTAACCGTAAGAGGATCAGTCTCCGCGCGGCTGTCCTGGGCAGCCGCATTCATCTTTCTCTGCTTCCTGTTGAAGATAAAAAGTGACTGGGTCCTTCAGGCTCCCCACCATAATGGACTTTTCTCCTTAAATTGCTTTTGTCAGTGTATGTTATCATAGCAACAGGAAACTAAGTCAACAATAGTAGCCTTAAAATAAAAAAAAACAGAATTAATATCTAACAAAAAGCATATGATGGGGATGTGTAGATGACTCAGCTGCTTGTCACATAAGAAGGACCTGTGTTCACTCCCCAGAACTCACGGGGAAAAAAAAAAAAATCTGGGAGTTGTAATGTGTACTAGTAATGTCCTGGGTGTCAACTTGACTGGATCTGGATTAACCAAAATGAGAGAGACCTTCCTGACTGGATCATTTGAAGCTGGAAGACCCACCCCAAGGTGGGCATTACCTTCTGATGGCAGCTGTATAAAAGGCCATGGCAGAAGGGGCTCTTGCTTTGCCCCTTGTCTTTTATCTCACTGCTGAGTTCATGTTGCTGCGATCAAATTCTTCAGATTCCAACATAGACTGAAGCCCAGCACATCTCCCAGAATCCTTCAGACCTTCCTGGCCAGACTGGGACTACCGAGACATCCAGCCTCGTGGACTGAGCAACTACCAGATTGTCAGCCTCTCCAGTGTGGTGCAGCCATTGTTGGACTGTTCAGATTCTACCCTGTAAACTAATCTAATAAATCCATATGTGTGTATACATGTATATATATGGATAATATAATCTAATAAATCCTTATATATATTCATTCTACTGGATCTGTTTCTTCAGAGAACCCTGACTAATACGTGTACTTAATCCTAGTGCTAGAGAGACAAGGACAAGAAGATCCCTGGGACTCACTGACCAGCAAGTCAGCCCAGCCAAATCAGGCCATAAGCAACATTGTCTCAATAGACAAGATGCTTGAAGCTCAGTCTTATGGCCACTTGGTGCTGGGTCCTAAGTGAGGTAGCTCAGGTAATTCTAATTCTGCTAGGAATAGACATGGCCTCTGACCACACAAAAGTGAGGGTGTGAGTAGCAGAGGCCTTTCTGAGATACCAAGAGGGCCTGCAGAGTGCTGTCTTCTGGGCACAGCACCTCCACTCGCCTATCCTAGACCTGCATAAGATTGGACCGGGCTTGTGGTTACTGATGGATTTTAGGAAAGGAGGGCGCGTTCCTGTGGATGCACACCACAGTGAGCCCACCAGGCTCCATTGGATAGTGCTACACCCCTGGTGACGCAAGCAGCCCTGGATCGATTCTGTGGGTCACCAAACAAAACTAAAAGACATGAACATGGAAAAGGGACCCAAATGAAGATGGGCGACAGGACGTAAACGGGGGTTGAGCGCAATCGGAATGCATTATACACACATGTATAAAGAATTGTTAAAGCTGGGCATGGTGGTGCACGCCTTTAATTCCAGCACTAGGGAGGCAGAGTCAGGTGGATCTCTGTGAGTTCAAGGCCAGCCTGGTCTACATAGTGAGTTCCAGGACAGCTGGGGCTACAGGGAGACCCTGTCTCAAAAAAAGACCAAAAAAAAAGAATTGTTAAAGAAAAAATCAGTGAATGAACACAAGATGGACGGCTCCTGAAGAGCAACATCTGAAATGGAGCTCCGGCCTACACATGTACATGTACACACACACGCAGACCTGTCACCAAATGCATGTACACATGGGTGCACCCATGACCACATGCATGTAACCCCCCCCACAAAGAATAAAAGGCATATGATGAACACCGATAATTAGAAAAGGATAACAATCAGGATTTAATGAGAGGATTTATAGTGAGTAAATAATAAACATTAATAAATAAAATAATATTGTTCATAAATATTAAAATATGATCTACAAAGAAAAAGTTTTTTTAAAACAAATGATATACCAATTCAACTTTCAAATATCCTCTTTTTAAAGCAATGATACACAGTTCAGTTTTGATATAATGAGTTTGTAACATAAAAACTATGAATACATGAGTAAATTCCAAAAAAATATTTACTGGTGCTTCAAAATACTTAGGAATTTTTACTTATGTATATGAGTGCTTTATCTGCATACATATAAGTACACCACTGTGTGTTCAAGTGCCCACAGAGTCCAGAAGAAGATGTTAGATCTCCTGTGACTGAAATTACAGGGAATGAGCTGCTACATGGGTTCTGGGAACCAAGCCTGGGTCCTCTGCAGGAGCAGTCAGTGATCTTAACCACTGAACCATCTCTCCCTCCACTACTTAGAACTTTTTGAAACAGGAAAATAGAGAAAACTAGATATGGCCACGCAGCAAGAACTAGAGAGTGATCACAAACCAGGAACTAGAGATGGTCACACAGCAGGAACGAGAGATGGTCACAGAGCAGGAACTAGAGATGGTCACACAGCAGGAACTAGAGATGGTCACAAACCAGGGACAAGGAATTGTCACATACCAAGATGACAGCACCGTTGGAGTTCTCACTGCAGAGCATCCCTGGATACGTGGCTCCAATAGAGGAAGGACGTTCCTCAAAGCTATAAAAGAATGAATTCACTCAGAGGTGTATCTGAAAGCAGTGTTATAATGACAATAATTTTCACAGCAGCAAAGACTAAACATTTATAATATTAGCACCACGTTACTCAGAATTACATGCACAATTCCTATACAAGCTCAAACCACATAAAATCCCAGCATAGACATGGAGAAGTAGGTAAGAAATCCCAACCCAACCCAAGAATCTTTTGACAACTGATGGCTGCTGGGGAAGGGGAGAGACAGTGTCTTACAGGGACTCTTGTTGGGGCCAGTGGATGGATCCATGCTGAAGGACATTTAAGGACACATATCAGACTCTATAGGCCATATACATGTATATAGATAGATATATAAGAATATATAGATGATACTACGAAGATGTTATTTGCAACGAATAACACAAATAAAGAAAAATATCTAGAAGTTAACATAAGAATACTTAAAATAAATTGTAAGCCATTGAAAAGGGAGCTAAATACCATCAAACTATATTGTATGAAAGTTGCAAAAAATTCAATAAAGAAAAATACTAAAAGAAACGATTATACTATTTAAATATACTTTCTCAAAGCTTCATTAAGAATAT
>NW_008330293.1:540786-556843 GCF_000622305.1 Nannospalax galili | reverse complement strand
TAGTAGCAAAAACTGAGTCTTTTTGTAAGAAATAGTATATTTTAAAATGAAATGGAAATCTTTTTTAAAGGCTAAAAGCTCATTCAATTTTATGTCTCACAGGGCTTATATACTGAGTTCAATATTATATAACTATTAATTCAACTGTGAACTTAAAAATTTACAGCCACTTTTGAAAGAGATGCATCCTACCTCAGGAAAACGTTATTGAATATGTCAATTGTGTTGTAATGATATGCTTATTCTAAGTATGTTGTTATTAAATAAATCATTTTTAAAAATTAAAAAAAAATTCTAATAAAGGAACATGAAAAAAAAAGAATATTTCAGTATGTCAATTGTGAATGTGGTTAAGCACCCAGAAATATAAAGACAAGACCTAATAATTTATTTAAAACACCATTGTACCAATAGTGGTAGTTTTCACTGTAGGTCTCACATTTGTATCTACTTACCATCTGTCTGTCTATCTATCTGTCTATCTATCTATCATCTATCCACCTAGAATATCTATGTAGATAAATAGATATACCTAAAAATCCAATTTTTGTGGCCCTGTTATTCATTTATTCACTAACAGGTGCACAGATTTTTTGAAAGTTAGAGTCTAGATATTTATTTGCCAATTCAATACATTTATTTTATTAAGAATAAAACTATCAGTTATATTATTAATTAGTTGAGATGGGACTTTAGATTTTTAATAACTGGTAGTAGGTATTTATAAGCCTAAAGAAAAGATTTAACTCATAATTAGGTTTTAGCCATTTCACTTCTTATATGCAACTACTTTGCCCAAAGTGCTTGGAGTTTTGTTTGTTGCAGAAGGAAAAGACACTGTGCAGTGTCCAGTAAAGCATTCCAAACTGTAAGTGTAAGATTATACATTATATTTTTTGGTGCTTTGATATTGTTTGATAAAACTTTTCACGTTTTGCCTCACATTGTTCCAAAGGCTAAAGTATCTATAGCGTACACATTTCTTATCCGTGATATCCAGAAAATTTGTCGAGCACAGTAAACATAAAGTAAATATTTATCTTTCATAACTAACATATTAAGTAATTTTTTTATTCTTTCAATTATATAAGACACAGACTAATACACTTACCTTAGTAAGTACGAAATATGGTGTGGCTCATGGTCCAAATTGCTATGTTTCCAATCTAAAAACCTATATAACACACGGTCAAGATCCCCTGTGGTAGAAATTTTGTTCTTGTTTGACCAGATTTCAATGGAAGATATTAAAACAGTCAGTTTTAACTTGGAAAGCATCTAAAAGGAAAAGATAAATGAGAAATTTTTATAAATATGAACATGGCAATAAACAAAAACAAGTTGGACATGGTACTTTGGTTACAGAAAGTCTTCAAGAGCAAGCAGAATATACATCAATTCATATCACCTATATTTTTAAAATATACATAAACAAAATAGCTCTTTTAAACTTACAGTGTTAACAAGGCCAATGATCTGAATAACCTTCTGCGTTACAGCCTTTATGTCAGAGCCCATGTAGTCAAACTGAAATAGACACACTATTTTAAAATCTGGTGGATCTAAATTAACACAGTACATCCCTTTAAACATACAAAGTGCTATACTCTGAATAAGCAAAAAGAATCGAAACCCGAAAAAATGAGTAACGATAAGTAAATAATGACTTAAAAGTATTCAGTACCATGAATGTAAACATTACTTAATGCACTGGAGGCTGGGAGCAAGATGGTGGCTGTGCTGGTTTGGATGAGAATGTCTCCCATAGGCTCCAAGTATTTGGACATTTTGTCCCCAGATGATGGTGCTATTTTCAGAGGTCTTAGAAGGTGTGGCTATTCTGGAGGAAGCAGGTCCACTGGGGGTCGGGGGTGGTAAGAGAGTTCTTAAGCCTTGCCGGATCTCCAGTTGCTCTCATGTTTCCTGTGCCTGCTGGAAGATGCAGAGCATAGCTTCTGCTCCTCCAGCCACCTCTGCCGCCATGCCTCCCTGCCATGACGGACTGTAATTCCCCTGGAACCGTAAACTCAAATAAACTCTTCCTTCTATAAATTGCTTTGGTCAGTGTTTCTATCACAGCAACAGAAAAGGGACTAACACAGTGGCCAAGGGCTGGAGAGTTAAGGGCAGTTAAGAGAGCTCGCTACCGCTGGTTGTGGTGGCACACGCCTTTAGTCCCGGCACTCGGGAGGCAGAGGCAGGAGGATCTCTGTGAGTTCAAGGCCAGCCTGATCTACATAGTGAGTTCCAGGCCAGCTGGGGCTACAGGGAGACCCTGTCTCAAAAAGACCAAAAAAAAAAGCAAGTTTGCTGCTCTTCCAGAGGACCAAAGTTTGGCTTCTAACACCCACACCTGAAAATTCATAACTGCCTGTAATTCCAGCTCCAGGAAATCTGAGGCCACTGTGCTCAGAGGCACAAAAACACATATATACACATAACTAAAAATAAAAATCTTCTCTTAAAAAGATGGCAGCCATACTGTCTCAACAGAGGAACCATTCTCCAAGACTGTATACACAACCGCCCTCCTTCACAGAGGTGAGGAAGCATGTAAAGTACCATAATGCCTGGCTGAAATAGAGGAGTCCTAAGAAAAGAAATTAGAGGTAAAGACTCAAATGTGTTCTGAAAATTCAACACCTTTTCCAACAATTGCTAGAATACCTAGATAAAAATTCAAAAAAGGTTTGCACCCCCACCTCTGCTCTGTTAAGATCCTTGTGGGGATCTGCTCTGTTACGATCTTGTTTCTCTATCTCCCTGCACTCTGTGATCTTAGCTCTGCCAGGAACCCTGGACTCTCTGGGGGTCTCTCAGACCCACATTCGTATGCTCCCTTTCTCGTGCTCTTTGACCATCATCTCTACTCTGTTAGGACCGTGTGGACCCCAAGATCTGGGAGCTTTCCCAGACCTTCTTTGCCCTCAGACTTGCTCAGATTACTAGGATCATTGCACTCCAAGACCTGTAAACTCTCCAAGTTTGACCTATCAGTCAACCTATTCACCTAGCAACCACTCAGCCCACCCTGTTGGTCCAGAACCACAAGGAGTCAACCCTGGAACCTAAACTCAAAAGTTGTACCTCTCCTTAGCTTAGCAGAGACCAATTTTTACACCCCATTTTCACATGAACAAAAAGCGGCCTCCAAACTGAATACCAAGCACTACTCATCTGGGTCATGACCTGTCAAGTTGGAAAAGCTGAACACAGAGAAACGAGAACAATAAACACTCAACAAAGATAAATCACCTACCCATACCATGAAATACCAAAATGACACAAGTCCAGATGCCTAGGTCTTATTGAAAAAACACAAAAACCAGGAATAGCTGAGATGATAGGTCAACAACAGAAGTTAGCACCTCATTGTAATGTTTCCTGAGAACAGCAACCTAGTGGATGCACATGACATTGGTTTCAAAATAGCAATTATAAATATGTTACAGGAACTCAGAGAGGACGTGAATAAGATATGAAGGCCAAGAAAACACAAACCTTTGAATTGGAATAACTAAACAATTCAAAGCATGAAATTAGAATACAATAAAGAGTAAACGCTCCAAAGAAAAGCCAAACAGAAATTAAAAAGCCAGGAGCTCAAACAATAAAACATAGAGAAAAGAAGGCAAAAGGAAGTGGAGGGACTGGAACAGAACACAGCAGGTCTTGAAGACAAGTTTGAGGAAATGGCTCTCAGTTTAAAAAAAAGTCAAATCTATAATAACCCAGGAATGGAATATGCAAGATGTCTGGAAGATTGTGAAAAGGCTGAACCTATGATTCATAGCTATAAAAGAAAGAGAAGAAACCCAGGTTAAAGGCACAGAAAGTAGTTTTAATAAAATCAGAGAAGAAAATTTCCCAAATATAGGGCAAGAGATACCTATCCAAGTACAGAGGCATACAGACACTAAGTAGACAGGGCCAGACAAAGTAGCTCCCCATGACATAATAATCAAAATTCTAAATGTATGGAAAGAACAGATATTGGAAACTGTGAGAGAAAAAGCAAGTCACATATAAAGGCAAGGCCCATCAGAATAACAGCTGACTTTTCAATGGAGACTATGAGAGCCAGAATGTCTTAGACTAATGTTCTACAAGTCATGAAAGAACAGATTCCAACCTACCCTACAATACCTAGCAAAACTGTCAACTGATATTGAAGAAAGAAAAACTTCCCGTGATGAAAAACAAGTTTAAGGAATTTATGTTCACAAAACAAAGTCTATAGAGAATACACAATGGAATACTTCAGTCTGAAGACAAGATTAAATATTCACAAGGGCACAAAGAATGAATAAATTATCCCAGAATAGTCAACCAAAAGTGGTCTAAGGTAACAACATTACAACACCAACACACCAGGAATAATAAGCATTGACCAATAATAACCCTCAATATTAATGGTCTCAACTCCCCAGAAAAGAAACACAGAGTAATTGGATTATGAAACAACATCTATCAATTTGCTGCCTCCAAGAAACCTACCTCACCAACAGAAATTCCAATAGTATTTAGAAACAACTTGGCACCATCATAAACCTACAATGTATAATCAGCTCAGTGATAGCACAATGCACCTTTTAAGTATGCATGCACCACACACCAACAGGGACCATATCTTTGACCATAAAACATACTTCAACAAATTTAAAAGAATCCACATCACAGAGCATAGACTCTGACCACACAAAAACAAAATAAAAATATTGTTTTTAAAAAACGAGTAAGTGTTGGGGCTGGAGCTATGGCTCAGTGGTTAGGAACACTGGTTTTTCTTACAGAAGACCCAGGTTCGAATCCCAGCACCCACATGGTAGCTAACAACTGTCTGTAACTCCTTCCCATCCCAGGGGATCTGACAGCCTCTTCTGACCTCCGCAGGCATCGCACGACATGGGTGTACTTACCTACATGCAGGCAATACATGCATACACATAAAATAAAAGTAATAAATAAATAAATAGTTTTTTAAAAAAGGAGTACAATACTCAAACCCTCAGGAAGTAACTAGCGTAGATTCTCCATTTTCAGTTCTGTGCTCACACGTGCACACGTTGCATGTTGGTCACACCCCTCCTTATTACTCTCCATTTATCCCCTAGTTTACTTGTTTTCATATACACATGTACATGATTTCATGTATCTAAACAAAATCTAGAAACTATAAATGAGAGGAAGCACAATACTTGGCTTACTGAGATTGGCTTAATTTGCCTAATATGATTATCTTCAGTTGCCTCCAATTTTCTGAAAATGACACTTTTTCTTTTTTCAATGACTGAAAAGTAACGTTTTAAAATCTGTCCTCATCATCAACTAAAGCTTTTATATTTTATTTTTATTATGTGTGTATTTGGGTGGGGGGTGTGCACGTGAGTGCAGTACCCTCAGAGGCCAGAAGCGGGCATTAGATTCCTTGAAGATGCACTTACAGATGGTTATCTCACGTGGGTGCTGGGAACCAAACCCAGGTCTTCTGCAAGAGCAGTTCACATTCTTGACCACTGACCAATCTCTCCACTCCCCCATCCACTGACTTTATATCTATTTCTAACCTAAATAGCTCTTGTAGCTATTGCTATTTATTTTATCAAATGCCTTTTCAGCATCAGTGGAAAGGCTCATGGAACTTTTCCTATTCAATAAACTAAAACATTACACAGATTAGTTTTTAATGTTTTCCCACATTCCTTGGTGTTTATGTATGTGTGTACACATTTTTTTGTATTTGTGTGTGTATGTACATATTTTGTTTGTTAACCTTTTATTGAGTATCGGTGCATCTCTGTGAATGAGCAATACACATCTCTAATTTGTTCTATAAAACAAGCTATGAAAAGGTCAAATGTACCTATTATCTGGAAGAATTTGTATAAGGTTGGTACAGTTGCCTTTAAAATCTATAGAATTCCCCCAATGAAAGCATTAAAACCTGAAAGATATTGTTTTAGAAACTTTCATAAAACTACATGTAATTTAAAAATAGATCTTATAGTTATTTGCTATCCATTTTTACAAACAGCTATTTTTAAGAAAACTTCCTATTATTTCTAAATCCTCAATGTTTCCCCCCAAAGAAATGTTTGTCACATATCTTAATATTCATTTTTAATATTTTATTTATTATTTTTAGTGTATAAGTGTATTGCCTGCATGTAGGTAAGGTAAGTGCACCCATGTCGTGCAATGCCCGTGGAGGTCAGAAGAGGCCATCAGATCCCCTGGAACTGGAGTTACAGACAGTTGTTAGCTGCCACGTGGATGGTGGGATTTGAACCCAGGTCTTCTATAAGAACAACCAGTGTTCTTAACCGCTGAGCCATCTCTCCAGCCCCATGCCTTAATATTCTTTAGAATCTCTGTTGGATCTTTACTAATTTTGCCATTTGTATTTCCTATCTCTGGCCTTTCTTATATTTCTTGATTAGTCTCACCAGATTTATCAACCAGCAGGGCATGGTGGTACACACCTTGTAATTCCAGCACTTGGGAGGCAGAGGCAGAGTGATCTCTGAGATCAAGGCCAGCCTGGTCTACATAATGAGTTTCAGGCCAGCTGTGGCTTGTAAGGAGACCATGTCTCAAAAAGAAATAAAAATAAAAAGCCCAAAAAACCGAATTATCCGTTTTATTGGTTTTCCACTGCACAAAGCTGTGGGTTGTGGATGATTTCTATTTCTTCTGCATTGACAACTGGCACTCTCATCCTTATCAATTTTTGTTCTAGTTTCTTTTGGTTTATTCCACTGACTTGGAATAAATGCCTTGATTGTTTATATCAAGTATTTTCTCTAATATATATTCTTTTTTTTATTTTTGAGACAGGGTCTCCCTGTAGCCCCAGCTGTCCTGGAACTCACTATGTAGAGCAGGCTGGCCTTGAACTCACAGAGATCCGCCTGCCTCTGCCTCCCGAGTTCTGGGATTAAAGGCATGCACCACCATGCCCGGCCTCTAATATATATTCTTAATCCTATAAATAAAATGCTAAGAAAGGTTTTAGCTGTATGGATAAAGTTGATATCAATATTGGCTACATTTTTCTGATTCCTATTTTCCCCCTTATTAAGAAGTTTAAGGATATTAAGAAATTTAATTACAAGGAAGGAAATTGGGATTTTCTGATAATATTTTATTTGTTATTTTTATTTTATGTGTATGCATGTATTGCCTGCTTGTAGGTAAATGCACCCATGTCGTGCATTGTCCACGGAGGTCAGAAGAGGCTGTCGGATCCCTTGGAACTGGAGTTACAGACAGTTGTTAACTGCCATGTGGGTGCTGGGATTCAAATCCAGGTCTTCTGCAAGAACAACCAGTGTTCTTAACCGCTGAACCATCTCTCCAGCCTGGGGTTTTCTTTTAAAAATAAAACTTCCTTTGCGTTTCATTTCTTTGTTTGTTTCCTTATTTATTTACTTACTTACTTGGGGACACATATGCCACAGTGCACATGTGGAGGTCAGAGAACAGCTTGGAGAAGTTCTCTCCTTCTACCATGTGGGTCCCAGGATCAAACTCAAGTCATCAGGCTTAGGAGCACACCAGACTGGGATTTCGTGTGACTCTCTTTATTAGTAGGGTCTAGCATAAGTTCAGTGCAACATGGCAGTAGATTGTATGCGTGAGAACACCCATCTACTGTCAACCATCTCTGCTGAATGGCAGCACCTAGGGCTGGTCCCAGTGGTCTTGCACCATGAATCCACCTTCGCATTGTATTCTTTGGTGCTACAGGTGAGGCATATGAGCCCGAGGCTGACCCTTCGATGGTGATCCTGCCTGGAACTGAGGAGTTCACCAGTGACTACAGATGCACTGTCTGGGCTATCTTGGCCTAAGGGGCTGCTTGTGAGAGCAAACAATCCTCTTTAAGTCCTACTCCAGTTCATGCTGAACAAATACATCAATGGTAAATTTGGAACAAGCCTGGGCTTGAATTCGCATCTAGTGCTGGAACAGTGACAGCAGGCCAACAATGGACTCCGAGCAAACCTACCTCGGGAAGCCATCTAGGGCACAAATAGCAGAAGTGACTGCTCAGAAAATTAAGTTCCTTGAAATTTTGAGACTGGCAGGATTACCTTTCAGTGTGCAGATGTTATCAAGACCAGCGAGCATCAAGAACTTTCAGAGTATCACACCTCACCACAAAGCAGGAAACCAGAAACTGACCTACAGCAACCCATATGAGTAAGGTCTTGGAGAATTTAGAAACAACCATTTTAAAGAAACTCAAGGAAGGAACTTCAAGTGAACACAGGAAAATTACTCAGTAGCAAAACAAATAAACTTAATGACAAAGGAAAACTTAAAACTCAAGCAGGAGCTTGAGAGGAGCTGAGAAAAACGCACACGAAGTAAAAGTTAAGAAACGACAGAAGGAGCCAACTGTGGAAAAAAATCCATAGAAGTAGGAAGTTCAAAGACAGCCTGTTGGAAAGACACAATTGGAGGCGACAAGATGAAGAAAGCTGAGTGGAAGGCTGGCTCACTGTCTGCCAATAGGTCATTCTCAGAAAGGTCACTAGGTGAACTTTTTGTCAAACTACCCGCTGAGTGACAGACACCAATGACAAATGAACCTCATATCAATGTGTACTTTGTTTAATTGAAGCATTTGTTTGCTCCATACGTACATCCCCATGTTTTCAGTATCTTGGTTAAAAAAAAAAAAAAAAACTTTTTAAAAACCTGGTTAAAGAGACTATAGATCGTAGGATGGGACTCCTGTATGGAACCTCACCCACCCACGGCTCCAGGAACATTGCAGAAGAGGAGGAGGAAAGATTGTTAGAGCCAGGGCTGCTTCATGAACACAGGGAGGTGGAGGCTTCCAGGCCACTGGAGGCTTGTTCATGTGAGTCTGTGACAGTGGTGGTGTCAAACACAGGACCCATGTCAGCTCAATTACATAAGGACCCAAAGGGGAGGTGAGAAATAGGTGGTGGGTCAGCACTAGATGGAGAACTATTTGAGGCTGACTGCTGCTGGGTGAGGGAGAGTATGACTTACATACAACCACTGGATGGGCTGACTAGACTCCAGTGGACGCATTTCCACTGAAGGACATTTGGGTACAATCACCTGAATGAATAGGACTCAGCATGCATGGCAGAGTGCATAGGGTTCCGTGGGGGATTGGGGGAGGCATGGATGGAGGAAGGGGTCTGGATTGGAGCAGAAAATGTATGAAATTTAAGAAGCTCAGTTGAAAAAATGTTTTAGAAAAACCTGGTTAAAAAGTAATTTCATAAAGAAATAAATTCAGAATTTTTAAGGTGGATATATCAACAAAAGCCATCAAATCAGAGTAAAATGATTTGAGACTAATATTAAGTGCAAAATGGTCTCTGAGCTCTCAACCAAATGAAGAACTTGTTACTAGTTTATGCCCCGGCACTTTGGGATCGTTTGCAGTACAGTAATAGGTCACTTCCACTTGTAATAGTCTTCCTTGTCTGTTACCCAGAATTTTTAAAAACTGCCATTTATACGGCATATTTTCCCACTCTCTTTACTTTCATTTATGCACTATAATTTAGATATGTTGGTTGTAAGCAGAATGTGTGTTGTATAACTTTTGTTTCTAGTTTTAAAGGATCTTTTTCTTTAGCCCATAATTACAGCAATTAGTCCCTCTACATGTGACCGGCTATATATTTTAATTTAAATTTTTCATTTTAAGCTTAGTTTGTAATTCGTCCTACACTTATGAGACAGATTACTAACCCACGCAACTACAACCACCAGGTCCACACTGGAGAAACGACAACATCTTCAGCAAATCCTTCTGGGAGCATTATTTACACGTAGAAGAACGAAACCAGATCCTTGCACAAAAAGTCAGTTACAAATGTATCTGTAACGTAAAACCTGAAACTGAAACTGCTAAAAGAGAAGGTAAGTGTGCATCACAATATATAGCCATAGGTTAGAATGTTCTGGATAGAAGTCCAGTTGCTCTAGAAAAAGTCAACAATTGACAAACGAGACCTCATGAAACTAAAAATCGTCTGTAAAGCAAAGCAAATTTAGTGATAAGGCAGCCTACAGAATGGAAGTAAATTATTGCCTAATACACACCTGACAGACGATCAACATCTAGAACACATAAAGAACTCAAAAACATCAAGAAAACAAACAACCTAATCAAAGTGGGCAACTGATCTGAACAAAATTCTCGGAAGACGACATGCACATGGTTTATAAGCACTTTGAGAGTCCACCTCACCAGAGAGGATGTCCTCAAGAAGTCACATGACAACAAAAGCTGGTAAGTTGTGGGAACTGTAAACTGGTGCAACCACTATGGAAATCAGTGCAGAGATTGCAAAACTTCAAAAGCTTGCCCTTCCCACCTACCCTTCCGTGTGACCTAACTATGCTACTCCTGGGTTTTTACCCACAGGCCTCTACGTCCTTCTACAGAGATAACTGCACATCCCTTTTATTGCTGCTCTGTCCACAAGAACAAATGAATGGGATCAGCCGGATGTCCGTTAACTGATTGTGTGTAGTAGGAATGTGTTAGTATCCAAGTGAAACTGTTTGACACTAAACAAAAGGGAAATGTGAAATTTGCATGAAAGTGGATTGTCTTAGCTTTTCTTGTTGCTATGATAAAACACCCTCCTCAAAGCAGCTCCTAGGGAGGAAGGGTTTATGGGGCTCACAAGGGAAGCCGAGATAGCAGGAGCTTGAAGCAGCCGGCTGCACTGCAACCACAGTCACTAGCAGAGAGCGATGGACGCACACATGCTGCTCTTCATCCTGACTTCTCCATGTTGACACAGTCCTGAATACCTTCCCAGAGAAATGGCGCCACCCGAAAAGGGCAGGTCGTCTCACATCTACTAATGGAATTAAGACGCCCTCACAGTCATTCTCAGAAGCTCGGTGATTCTAGATTGTGTCAAGTTCATAATTACTAGTAACCATCACATAGTTGGAACTGGAAATAATATACTGAATGAGGTAACTCAGGCCCAGAAAGACAAGTGCCTTTCCTAACTTTGAATTTTCAGGTTTCTGTGTGTACATTGGAATGAGTGTCTACGGATGACAGGAACCAAGAAAGGAGCCGTGGGTCATGAGACCACAAAAGAAGCCCGGGAGGAGAGTGATAGAACACGTGATCAGAGGGTAGCGAGGAGGGGCACTAGGAGGCCCAGGGGTTAAACAGGGGGTGTAGGAGGATAGGCAGGGTGGTGGTGGGTTACAAAAACTAAGGATGTTTTCATAAAGCTATATAGAAACCTACTACTACTTATAAGGTAGCTAAAAAATATAGTTAAAAAATAGTTTAAACAGACATAACCTGCTTGTGTGCATGCTGCTCCCAGAAGCCACAGGTTTTTAAACAAAAAATCCTCATACAGGATACCTCCATCCATGTTGCTGAGGGAGAGGATCCCCAGACAATACAGATTACCACCATTTTTCTTGGTTGCCAACCAGAAATAGCTATTAAAGCCCTATTACTGAAAAGACCATCCACTTTGGGTAGAGGACACAGATAGATCAAGCAAGAACTGTGCTGGCAGCTTTCTCTCTTCTGCAGTCTTTGTGTGCCAGAAAGCATGATGTAGACTCCTGGCAGAGAAAAGCCATCAGTGGTCTTTCCCAGCTGTGGGCCCTGAGTGCTATAATACCAACCTGCCAGGCAGGATAGGCCCACTGGTACAATACTGTCATGGCTCTTTTGTGAGCAACCAGCCACTATCTGAATGGATTTAAGGTCCACTCCACGAGAGGAAATTCATGCCTGGTGCTATAAACCTGGTCACAAAGTCCACTGCTGGGGAGGTCATAGGACATAGGAAAATCTGCTATTGTTTTAATGAATTGCCATGTTGTCAAACTGTGTTCTAAATATTCATGTTTATAGCCACAGACCAGTGCTGCTCTTAGCCAGGGCAGAAAAGCTTTTTGCACTGGGTGACAGTTAACGCAGACACTCATAACTGGTCAAAGTGCTGAGAATAAGTGACCGCTGAGTGCTCAGCCCTAAGCAGGACATCTACATCACCCCCTCCACGCCCAGGGAACACCACAGGAGGAGAAACAGAAAGACTGTAAGTGCCAAGGTATGGGGTGGTGTGCTAAGCAGCTCTGTCCTCCAGACATGACAGCGCTATTGCAATCATGTACACACAGTTGTTGGGGTTAGCTGCACAAGACACAGGTCTTCACTACTCCTACATCATGGATGGGGGAGGGGCTCCTGAGGCTCCACCCACTACTCCGAGGAGCTTTTGACAGCCAATGGTTGCATGGGAGTCACCATGTTCTTCAGTGTAGTCACTGGTAAGCTGCACATGCTAGTATAAACAGCCCCTAGTCATGTTCATGTAAGCAACCCTAACTGAACTCAGTGAGTCTTAAACAGAAGCCGTTAAAGTGGCAGAGGGAGCAGTTAGAAGTGTCAGCAGAGTGGGAAATGAGGAAGAAAGGGTCATGGGTGACTGCGATCATAGCACATTGTATACATGTAGGAAATGATCAAAACAAATAAAGATTTTGTGAATAGAGCATACCAGACTTTTATCCACAACAATATCCATCTCAATGCATCGCGGAGACAACTTGGTAAATTCAGACCTCTGAAAAACATGTATGACAAGAGTCCTGAGAACCTTTAAATGTTCATATCTATTGAAACTATAACATGCACTATGTGGGCTGTTTTTAAAGAGAAATTTTAGGTGCTATTCGGAGACTTCCCCAGCACAGGGTACTATGCTTTACCAAGAATTTTCAGTTAGACATCTCAGGCTTTTTGAGAGCCCAGGAATCTGTACATCAAATGAAGTGAAATAATAGGTTAATAAGAAAAGAATTGCTTTTTTTACCCTTATGATAATTTTCAATGTAGAAAGATGTTTCACTACTGATTATTAGGAAACTATGTTTAACAAGCATTATAGTTTAGAGAGACATTACCAAAGTTTTAATAGTTAATATTTTCATCTAAATTAGCTGTGTAACCCAAAGAATATTTTGCATTAATTATGTAAAAGCACGGGTATAAAAACTAATATTCTAGTCTCTTTTAATCCTATATTCAAATCTCCCTATTTCTAAGATTAATTACCTAAGTCTTTGCTAACTTGTATCTAATAACAATTATAAATTCTCTAGCCATTTAAAAGTCACGTGGTACCTTCATCTGAAAAGTAAAGCAATGCTAAGATTTACTTTGAAAGCATTTTTGTCTCACAACATTACAAAATAAAAGTTAACACTTACATTTACACTGTTTCTGAACTCATGCTGTGACTGATTAAACCAGTAAGTGTCATTCTCTGCGAAGACAGGAATACTAATTTTACTGTTTGCACTTTTGTAGATCATGTGTGCAAATCCCCACACAGCTTCCATGGGTTCAATTCCATAGGAGATGCTTTTAAATTGTATTGTTCCCCTGAAGGTTAAAATAATTAAAGAAAGTCTGAACGATTCTATCAAGTCTAGAATATTTTTATATAAATATTTTATTATCTTTATTTTATGTGTATGAGTGTGTTGCCTGCACATAGGTAAATGTATCTATGTTGTGCAGTGCCCCTGGAGGTCAGAAGAGGGCATCAGATCCCCTGAAACAAGTTACGGACAGTTGTGGGTGTTAGGAATTGAACACAGGTCCTCTGCAAGAGCAGCCAGTGCTCTTAACTGCTGAGTTATCTCTCCAGTCCCCAAATCTACAATATTCTAATGGCACATTTTGGTCAGAATTTGCTTTAAGTTGAGTCATTTTTGTTTTTCCACTTTACCTGTCTGTTTTTTGAGTTTATATCAGAACTAGGTCACTCTACCTCAGGATGAATAGTCTTTTCTATTGCAAATCTATTTTTATTATCTTAAAGAAAGTAGGATAGAGGTGTGGATTTGTGTTCTCAAACAATTGCTAAGGCCTCTCTCCAGTGTGCCAGCCTCTAGGATCTGCCGGCACTCTCTTCCTAGTCTTAGCTCCTTTGCCTGTGATACGCCTGACTTTTCTCTGATATCCTGGGTCCTAAACTATTTGTGTGGATGGACTGAAGGCACTACATGTTTAAAAATGACTGAATACAAAGGCCAAGTCTTTACTAGCTTCAAGAATTCTCAATTATTCTAGGAAATCAAAACTACAATTTTGTGAAACTGAAGCTGTATGAAGATACTGACTAGGACTCCCTACCTTCAAGTCACATCACAGACTTAAGCACGAGATCCCACCAGCATCAGTACAGAGCCTCTACTTGGGAATAGATGCCGGACCCCATTTTATTCATAATCCAGGTTTGCTTCTCCGGAAATTGAAAGATAAAGGTGAATAAAGAATGATAAAGGGTACGGGAAGAACTGACTCAGATGATAGCAAGATGTGATAGTGGCGAACTTAGTATCTAAATAATACACAACCTGAGTCCTGAGCAAATGCTGAATGCCACGAGAGAGTTTGGAAAACCTGCCACATATCCATTATAATTGCAACTTGTCTGAAAAAAATAATTCACAATGGAAAACAAATGGATGATTCACTCTTAAATGCACATCCTCAATATGTCACTTATGTTTATTACTTTATCTACCACAACACTTTGATATGATAGTTAATCACCCAATAAATTTGTGTCTGATGGAAAACAGCATCAGACTAAGTTATACAATTTAGGTGAATATATAAAATAATAATTAGAGACTTTATTTCTTAAAGAAAATCCAAACAAGAAATCTGCACAGAAGAAAACCTTAAGGCTTACCAGAGCTGACAGAGATTGAGACTGCTGGGTGCCATTTTTGTCATAAGAATAAACAGCAGCAGTTGGAGAGAGAAATGATCTGGGCAAAAAAGCACAAAAATATGCTCCAGTGAAACAAACATAAGAACCCATTCTTCATGTGCAAACTGAGCAACTTAAAGTAGTGCCAATCAACCCAATGAATTCTACTGTCCAAACTTCTCCTTGTCACTGACATTAACTAGATTTTGAAGCTGGCCATTTAACGTGAACACTAAAATGTAGCTTAATAGACAACTCAAATCACTAGATACATTAACAGAAAGTAATACAGGCCCCAATTCCTAGCATAGAATTTTCAAGTCTTGTTCTTTGTCATTCAATGATTTCAGATATGGTAACATATGACTTTAATCCCGGCACTTGGAAGGCAAAGGCAGGTGCATCTCTGTGGTCTACATAGTGAGTTCCAGACCAGCTGGGACTACATAATGAGACCAAGTTACACACACAAATACACACACACACGCGCGCGCACACACACACACACACACACACACACACACACAAAAAAAAAAAAAAAAAAAAAAAAAAAACCTTGCAGCTACTTTTACCAACCATGCCCCTCCCTCCCACATCACCTGAGCCTGCCTGCCTGCCTCTTTTATTACTTTTGGAGACAAACCCTTACACCTGTCTGTGCCACAGGTCCCCTCTTGTTCCTTATATTAAGATGCAGACCCTTTCTCTCCTATGATTTCAAATTCTTCTCCATTGGCTTTTTTACCCTAGTGCTACTGAAAAGCTTTTTTTCAAGTGACTACCATCCTAAATAATTATCCATCAGGTCCACACTGCTATGACCAGGTTTTTTTTATTATTTATTTAATAATATAATTATTGATTAGAAGAAGCATTTCATTATAGCTTTAACACATTTAAAAACAATTTCTAGAGCAAAGATATATCTCTTTCAAAAGTGACTGTAAAGTTTTAGATTCACAGTTGAATTAATACAATTAGACAATATTGAACTCAGTATAAGCCCTGTAAGACATAAAATTAAATGAGGTTTTAACCTTTAAAATAGATCTCCATTTCATTATTAAAATACACAGTTTCATACAGAAAAATTCATTTTAATGCAATTGACACAACTGCACATGCGTTTGTAATCTCCATGTATCTGATTATTACTAGTCACAGTCGGTTACTTTCTGAGCTCCTTGGCCTCTGATCATGGATACAAAGTCATCAGGTAGATTTCTATGGTAATGTTTTTCACATCTACTAGTTATTAAGGAGCAAATTTTTATGCT
>NW_008330293.1:532164-540655 GCF_000622305.1 Nannospalax galili | reverse complement strand
TTGCTCATATGACACTGTGGCTCTCACAGAACACTACACAATTTTTTTTATTTTTTAGAAGAAGCATTTCACTACAGCTTTAACATACTCAATAACAATTTCCAGAGCAAAGATACATCTCTTTTAAAAGTGGCTATAAAATGTTTGGGTTCACAGTTGAATTAATGCAGTTATACAATATTGAACTCAGTATAAGCTCTGTAAGACATAAAATTGAATGAGTTTTTAACCCTCAAAAAAGATCTCTATTTCATTCTAAAATATACTGTTTCTTACAGAAAAACTCATTGTTTTTGCTACTGACACTGAGATGTTGGCACATGAGCCTCTAATCTGTATGTATCTAACTATTACTAGTCATAATCATTTGCACTCAGATCCTTGGTACCTGTGTATGTCTATAAAGTCATCAGGTAAATTTCCACGGTAATGTTCATCACCTCTACTAATTAACATGACATAAACTTTTATGCTTCCTCCTCAAATATAATACATTTTTTAAATTTGTTGATTTTTTTCTGTGTGTGTATATCACACAGAACATCCCAAACCATCTTATTCAACTATACACCCACTTCCCAGATGGCACCATCCCATAGCCTCCCTCCCCCCACTAGAGCCCTTATACTCTGATATCCCTGCTACTGTCTGCTGTGTTGTTGGCACCCCAGCCGTTCCCCACTACTTGTCCATCTGGTGAATCTAGTCAGCCTATCTAGAGGTCTTTGTTTTAGGAGGGTCGGCTGTTCCTCATCTAGCAGCAATCAGTTTATGACTAGTTTTTTAATTCTCAACAAATGTTTATCAAAGGAATGGTCTACACTCTCTTTCTTGCTCACTCTCACACACACACACACACACACAAACACACACTTGCTTTGTCAGTCTTTTAGAGATTTCTTTTATGTGTATGTGTAAGTGCCTGTATGTATGTGCACGATGTGCATGCCTGGTGCCCTTGGAGGCCAGAAAAGGGCATTGTATAACCTGGAGCTAGAGTTACTGGTGCTGGGAACCAAACTCTGGTCTTCTGCAAGAGCAGCAAACGCTCTCTTAATCACTGAGCCATCTCTTCAGGCCGATGCTTTCTTTGTTCTTAACCTCCCTAAAATTTCTGTAGCAAGTGTCCAAACCACCAGATTGTCAAATTCAAAAGACTCTTTAGCAATCCACACTGTATTGAACTTTCAGCTTCTATTAAAAAATTGACCATTGGGGCTGGAAAGATAGCAGCAGTTTGCAAAGGACCTGAGTCCATTTTTTAACCTATACATGGTGGCTACAAAAAAGTTTGAGTAGGTCTGAAACCCTCTCTGGCCTCTATGGGCATTGCATGCATGAGTGCACTTACATACACAAGGCAACACACAAACACATAACAAGAAACAAAAATTTAGAAAAAACTGTGACCACTCTTCTGGTTCTCTTAGCTCCCTGACCCTCCAGCTTGATCTTCCAGGTAAACTACACATTTTTTTTCTACCTATTCCCGAAGCATGGGTCCTTTCCAAGGCTTAGAAAGTGTTTATAAATATGTCTACACACACACTCATCAATAATTGCAATAATAGAGCTACTAGTTTTGCTAAGTTTCTATACCCGCTGAATAGCCTCAGGGTTTCAAGTTCATATATGCATCATTCAGTGGAAAATACGCACTTCGACCTAGATTCAAACTTACTCCTTCCTCTTACAAATGTATCATTGGTCCATGGTCTTCATTTAGAGATACAATAACCTTTCTGTTTCCTTGAGCAACAGCTAAGTTCTCTGAAGGCCATCACTGGTTCCCAGGTGCTCCCCTGACTCTGTCTTGAGGTCTGTGCCTTTTTATTCAAGTGCAACACATCACCCACATGACCGATTAGAGTCAACATCTGATCACCCTTGCAGTTGTACCTGTGCAAGCAGTGTTTAATCTTCTAGAAATTCTCTCCTTCCTACTTTTCCAAAATCTTTTACTTCTAATCCTTTATCAAGTCACAACTTACCTCTTCCCAAAAAAAGTCTTCATTTACTTCCAGAGAATACTACTAATACATCTATCACCCCACTGTAGTAAAACGCTGCTTCTTCACATTCGTGAGTCTGAAGAGATCATCCTGTGTCATAAATTCCCTAACCATGTGCCGTGTTTTGTTCGCATTTGTATTCCTGGGACTTTGTCTAACAGTCAATGTTCAGTAGATATTGATACATTTGAGTTGTCATGATTCTAATAGTCACTTTGTAAAAGCCAGAAATCAAAGAATTAAAATTTGATAGAACAAAATAAGTACTCACTGCTTTTTAAGATGGACAAAATATGGCTTTCCTGCTAGCGTTATAAGGTATGCAACCTGTAACAAGAAGTTTTTCCATCAATCACATGCTAACTTATGTGTTTGCTCCAACTTTAAAAGACTGACAAAATTAATAAAAACGTTCTGTATGTTCTGGGTGCCCTTCCCAGGCGGGTCACTGAATCTTCAGGACTCTGAGCTGAGAACTAGATACTGAAGCTTCAGCACTTGGACATGTTCGCTAACTCTGGTTCATAACCTGGCCTCGTGTTAGCTGCTATCTTCTGGCTCAGTAAGATTCTGGCAGATCCAGGTGACAGCCTGTCTCAACTCACAGGAATCCTGTCTACTTGCTTGCTGCCTCATGAGCACTTGTGAGGTCCTGTCCCAGCTTCTTCATGTCTGGGTGTTCCTCCACGTGAAAGGCTGTGTTGTGGGGCTGTTCTGAGCTGTCAGCTCTACCTGATGCCTCAGTCTAAGCAGTTTTGGTCTCCATGTTGGCAACTTAACACAGACTAAGACATAAAGATGTTACTGTTATTACATGATTTTCAGGGTCTTTTTCTACATCTGGTGAAGAAATCTTTTCAGGAACTGTTGTCTGCAGGAAGGTTTTCTGAGAATCTAAAAATAAAAATGAGTAAACATTCTGATATCTATGATCTCACATTGTCCATTTTAAATCTAACTGTCCTGTCTGTTTCTTTATATTAGTAGCTATTTCAAAGTGATTGACACATCTCTTCCTCTCCCCTTTCTGTCGTCTTCCTACTAAACTAATTCTGAGCTGATTCTCCGTCCCCCTCTCTTCGCTCCAACCCCCTCCTCCCAGTTCCTCAGCTAAACTACCTACGAGGAAAGAACAAGTGTTAGTGTTTAATGGCCAGGAAACAAGAGTCTCATTAAGAAAGCACAGCTGTGAGAAACAGAATGCCGGTTATTAAGAGCTGAGTCAACCAAGTCGCTGGATGGCGACAGGTGCCAAACAAGGAATTTTTCCAAAACAGTGTCTTTGTATTGATGAGTCACGACTACCGCTCACAGAGGCAGAAATGTGTGGGGGAGGGGCTACATTTCACTTCCATGTTACAGGAAAGGAAAGGCCACGGAGAAAGGACGCTCTACTACGATGCTCCTCTGCGTCGGGGCCTAGAGGGCCAAGGAGAAAGGGTCAGGCCGCTTGGGCCCTAGGCAGGAAGGGACAAGCCTCATCACCCTATCCCCTCAGAAGCCTGCATGGGGGAGCAAATTGGGTCCCTGAACTCACCCTGGTCTGCCTGCAGTCCCTTAAGCCCAGAAAGCACCACTAGAAGGAGAAACATGGCTCCCTTGGTGGTCCTGGAGCCAACTGAGCAGCAGCAGGCCAGGCGTTGGGACCAGTAGAGCGCAGAGCACGTGCGCCTGCACCTTCCAGAACGTCAAGGATGCACCTGAGACGAAAGGCCACTGCAGGAGGGAAAGGGAAGGTCGCTCAGAGGTTAATCTTCAGCCGAGGGCAGGCCCAGCGACGATGTTCTTCTATCCTTCAGTCACACCATGAATTTCTACTTCACACCGAGGGAAAGAAATATGAAAATATTCAGGTGAGTGATGGCAGCCTCAGGCCCTCCCTGGCATCCAAACACAGTATCCAAACAACTGAACCAGGCGGGATACACTTTTGCAACAAAATGCTGCAAATGTGACTTTTCACATTGCCCGAAGAATGCGGGACACCGTATAAAATAATCGTTGTTCAGATACAGACTTTCCAAATGTCTATCTTGTTACTGCTGTGCTCTAATCCACAACCTCGGCTTTTCATCTCATTGGTCCATTTAGGAGTCCTGTACTAGAGAGCTGCAGCAGCTCTGATCTCAGCAGACCGACAGAGCGTGCCTGCGGAGTTATGGCTCCCTCTGGCCTCTCTCTGGAATAAGGGCTGAGAATGAAGGGAACTGCCTGAGGGAACCCCCAGATCCTGTCTCCACATGGTGAAGGAAGCCTGAGTGTACCTGACTGGCACCTGAATTGGGCTTCTGTGGGTACCCCTGAATAGATGATCTGGTCATCAGTTACCTCAGAGAACCTGAGCCCTGTACCAACCAGCTTACATAACCAATAAAGAAAGGATCTAGGCACCCCATAATACAAACAGAAGCTACTTCAACTTAATTTTCATATCAGAATCATAAACAGCAAAAGAAATTCACATGCCAAAATCACAACAAACGAATAATAAAATGGAAAGCCAAAACACTGTCCCCACCAAACTCCACCAATTCTGTAGAAGAGTTCTACAAGGAGAACCCCTTATAGATAACCCAGGACACTGAATTTTTAAAAAATCATAAACATGATCAAGGAATTCAACAAATTTAAAGACCAAACAAACAAATCAAAGAACTAAAAGATAGAGATAAACTTCTGAATGAATTCACAAGATAGAAATGCTGAAGAAAACTCAGGCAGAAATGAAGAAGGAAGTGCAAAACTCAATAAGCCAACTTGAAACAACAAGGGAAAGCCTCACAGCTAGAATAAATGAAATGGAAAACAGAATACCAACACTGGAGGATAAAGCTGAAGAATTGGACCACTCAAGCAAAGATTATGGAGAATTTTAAAAAACACAGGAATGGAATATGCAAGAGATGTGGGACACCATGAAAAGACCAAATCTAAGGATCATAGGAATAGAGGAAGGAGAAGAATTTCAGGTTAATGGTGTTGACCAGATCCTAAACAGAATTGTAGAAGAGAATTTCCCAAAATTAAGGAAAGACATCCCCATACAAATACATGAAGCACATAGAACACCAAAAAGACAGGATCAGAAAAGAAATTCCCCACAACATATAGAGAGGGTGGACTGCCTCAGAGAGCCCAGATCCTGCCTCCACGTGGTGAAGGAAGCCTGACTGTACCTGACAGGAACCTGAATTGGGCTTCTGTGCCTACTCCTGCATATGGGATCTGAAGCCTTTAGTTCCCTCCAAATCTTCTATGATACAAAAAGCCTGAAAGAATACATGTGCACAAAACCAGCCCTTCAAAGAATACTTAAAGCAATACAGAGAGCAGAGAGAGAAAGAACTATACCCCAGGGCAATGAAAGAAAATAAAAGTATAATCGAGGAAACACAAAATTAGACAGAGAACACAAACAGCAATCAAATGATGGCAACCAATACACACTTTTCAATAATAACCTTACATATCAATGGACTGAACTCCCCAGTCAAAAGACACGGGCTAAGAGAATGGATTAAGAAACAAAATCCATCTCTTTGCTGTCTGCAAGAAACCCATCTCACCTTCAAGGACAGGCACTACCTTAAGGTAAAAGGATGGAAAAGAATATTCCAAGCAAATGGCACTAAGAAACAAGCAGAGGTTGCAATTCTAATATCTGACAAAATAGACTTCAAAGTAAAACCAATCAGAGGAGATAAGGAGGGTCACTTCATTCGGATGAAAGGAGTAGTTAACCAAGAAGATAGTACAATCCTTAGCATATATGCACCAAATTCTGGTGTACCCAAATTCATAAAAACAACACTACAGGGCTTTAAGACACACATTAACCCCAACTCAGTAATAGTAGAGGACTTCAGTACCCCACTGTCTCCAATAGATAGGTCAACTGGACAAAGAATAAACAGAGAGACATTTAAATTAAATGATATCATACATCACATGGACCTAACAGTCATCTTTTGAATAGTCCACCCAAGCACCAAAGAATACACTTTCTATTCAGCACCCCATGGAACTTTTTCAAACATTGACCACATACAGGGCCACAAAACAAACCTCAATAAACACAAAAAATTGAAATAATCCCATGCATTCTATTGGACCACAATGCAATAAAGCTCAAAATCAACACTGGACGAAGCCCTAGTCACTACATGAACTCATGGTGATTAAGCAACACACTCTTAAATAATGAGTGGGTCCAAGAAGAAATTAAGAAAGAAATAAAACAATGCCTAGAATTCAAAGAAAGGGACAATACAGCACAACACAACCTCTGAGACACTATAAAAGCAGTCCTAACAGGGAGGTTTATAGCTCTAAGTGCCTACATTAAAAAAATTAGAAATGAACTAACAATGCAACTCAAGACACTGGAAAAGCAAAAAAAAAAATGGAACCCAAACTCAGGAGCCCAAACCCAGCAGATGAGAAGAAATAACAAAAATCAGAGAAGAAATCAATGAAATAGAATCAAAGAATCAATGAGACTAAGAGCTGGTTTGTTGAAAAGCTAAACAAGATAGTCATACCCTTAGCCCAGTTAACCAAAAGAAAGAGCAAATCCAAATCAACAAAATAAGACCTGAAAGAGGAAACATCACAACAGACACCCAAAAGATCTAAACCATTATAAGGGAATATTTTAAAAATCTATATGCTACTAAATTTGAAAATCTAAAGGAAATGGATATCTAAAATCTTAACAACCAAAGTTAAACCAAGAAGAGATCAACAGTTTAAAAAGACCCATAACACATAAAGAAATTGAAGCAGTAATACATTGCCTTCCAACTGAAAAAAGCCTAGGCCCAGATGGATTTACAGAACAATTCTACCAGGTATTTGAAGAACACCTCCAACCAAAATGATAGAAAGAGGGAGAACTCCCAAATTCCTTCTATGAAGCACGCATCACTCTAATATTCAAACCAGGTAAAGATACAACCAAAAAAGAAAACTATATACCCATATCCTTAATGAACATAGATGCAAAAATTCTCAATAAAATACTTGCAAACCCTATACAGACACACATCAAAAAGATCATTCACCATGATCAAGTTGGCTTTATTCCAGAGTTGCAGGGGTGGTTCAATATACATAAGTCAATAAACGCCATAAATCATATAAATGGTCTCAAAGACAAGAACCACATGGTCATCTCAATAGATGCAGAGAAGGCCTTTGACAAAATTCAACATGCATTTATGTTCAAAGTCCTAGAGGGACTTGGACTGGAGGGAACATACCTCAACATAATTAGAGCCATATATAACAAAACCATAGTCAACATCATTCTAAATGGAGAAGAACTGGAACCATTCCCATTAAAATCAGGAACCAGATGAGGATGTCCACTATCTCCACTCCTTTTCAACTTAGTGCTTGAAACTCTTGCTAGAGCAATAAGACAGGAGAAGGAAATTAAAGGAGTACTAATTGGAAAAGAAGAGGCCAAACTATCACTTTTTGCAGATGATACTATACCTAAGAGATCCCAAAAGTTCTGCCAGAACTCTGATAACTGATCAAAACTTTCAGTATAGTGGCAAAATCAGTAGCCTTTCTATATACCAATAACAAGCAATTGGAGAAAGAATAGAGGGTAATGCTCCCATTCACAATTGCTGCAAAAAAAGTAATAATAACATACCCTGGAATAAATCTGACCAAAGATCTCTACAATGAAAATTTTAAATCGTTAAAGTGATTGAAGAAGACACCAGGAGGTAGAATGACCACCCATGCTCATGGACTGGAAGAATTAATATTGTGAAAATGACCATCCTACCAATAGCAATATATAGGTTCAATGCAATCCCAACCAAAATCCCCAAGACATACTTCACAGAATTAGAAAAAAATCATCCTTAAATTCATATGGAAGCACAAAAGACCCAGGATAGCCAAAGCAACCCTGAGCACAAAGAGCAACGCTGGGAGAATTACTATACCAGATCTCAAAGCATACTATAGAGCTAAGTCATAAAAACAGCATGGTACTGGCACAAAAATAGACACATGTTCAATGGAACATCACTGAAGATCCAAAACTGAGTACATGCAATTTCAGCCACCTGATATTTTACAAAGGTGCCAAGAACACACAATGGAGGAAAGACAGCATCTTCAACAAATTGTGCATTCTTCCACCTGTAGAAAAATAAAACTAGATCCTTATCTTTTGCCTTGCACAAAAGTCAACTCCAAATGGATCAAAGACCTCAATGTGAAACTGGAAACCATGAAAGTATTAGAAGGAAATATTGGTAGTAACTTACAAGATATAGGTGTAGGAAAGGATTTTCTAAATTGGACAGAAGTTGCTCAGGAATTAAGGTCAGCAATCAACAAGTGGGACCTCATTAAACTAAAATGATTCTGTACAGCAAGAGAAACAATTAAAAAAGTGAAGAGAAACCCCACAAAATGGGGAAAAAATCTTCACCAGTGACACATCTGACAGA